>NW_024081996.1:57500-394910 GCF_003009895.1 Hyaena hyaena | reverse complement strand
TGTTTGCACATATAGGAGGATTAGGAGGAACTTGACGGAGGAACAAGGGGGAGAAGAAGGGCAGAAATGGTGGGGGAAAGGGAGAGAGGCAAACCATGAGACTCTTGAATGCTGACAAAAACTGAGGACTGATGGATGTGGGAGGGAGGGGGGGATGGGCACTGAGTGTTATGTGGAAACTAATTTGACAATAAACTATTTGTAAAAAAAAAATAAAAAAAATAAAATAAATATTGATAAGTAAATTTTAGAAGACATGAAATGTAATTTTTTTCAGGATCTTTTTCAACAGAATCAACAGGCAAAAGTGAGATCGTAGTTGCCTGCATAGTAACCACATACAACATTAGCCATTTTACCACTTATTTATATTCCCTCTCCTCCACATTTTTTTCCTCTCATCCACTGAAATTATAAAAATGGTGAATTGTGTATATAAAAAAAAAAAGAGACTGATTTGAAACTTCACCTCTTTAGACAAATTAAAACTAGAAAACATTAGTGGGATTTTGCTTAAATAAATGGATATATGTGGCTTTTTATGAGGAATGTACGGATCAGTTTTTAAACACCAAGTTAATGCACTACTTTCTTCAAATTGAAACAAAAGATTGCTGAAGGAGAAAATGAAATATGGAAAATTGAGTATCTGTAACATCTGAGTAATAAACTGTCAGATATGAGTTTAGTGATAAAGGGTCAGATGTCAGCTTATGTAATAGATATTTTTTCCAAAGAGGAAAAATTTCAATCAACAATGCAAAGTAAAGCCAAATATTTTTTACTTTATCACTTACTGTAATGTCTTTTTTCCTAAATGGTGGATCAGAGACCTTTGAGTCAGACAAGAAAACAAGATTGTTAGAGTGAAAATCAAATTTGAGAAATGGAGACAGCACTGAGTTGCTTGAACTAGTGATTCCTTTTGCATATGAAAAACAGCATAAGTCTTAAAATAAATATTATCAGCCCTCTTTCTTCAGTAAAAAAGACTTTCATGATTATTTCTCTGATCAGAGACCCACAAGGCAACCATATAAAGACTCAAACAACTTGACCTCTAAGAAATAGACCACACTTACCCTGCAGAACCTTCAAAGAACCTTGAATATGCTGCTAGTCCCACACATGACCCCCAATGGCACTTAAGAACTTGACTGCATTCTCTGTTACTGAGGGCACTTTAGTTTGTGAAACAAAGAGCTGTTCTGTTTGCAACATAGTGTTCTATAGAGCTGAAACTCTAAAAGACTTGTCTGAGGAACTGAAGATATAAATGTTATTCTTTTATTCAATGCAACTATGAAAATAAAAGACAAAAGAACATTTAAGTATTTTATTTGTAACATACATAATCTGTATATAATTGTATTAGACAATAATTATGAAAGACTAAGGAATCCAACACTTTCAGGAAAACAATCTTATTGCTAAGGGAGAAAAATAATTTTTTCTCCTTATGACTTTTGAAAAATAAATGCTCTACTTCACAATAACATATACATCATTTTCTTAAGAGTCGTGACATGCATACATTCTTCTTAGGTAATATATGGGAGATATAGTTGAGTGGAACAAAAAGAGTCCATTTATGTTTTGAAAATGACTGATGGAAATGATAATTCAAAGAAAAAATGAGTAACCAATGTGTCTGCTTCTCACCTTTTCATATTCCCGAATTGAAGCATTTAGTTTGTGAACATTTATCATTGGAGCATATCACTCTTCTACTTAAGTGCAATTTTCTCTTCCACAGGGCTAATGTGAATTAGCAGACCAACTGCTGGGATAAACTGGCTAAAGTCAGCCAGCAAAATCTCCCAAATTGGAGAGGCAGTGTGGAATTTGCTGATGCTGCCATAATTAAAGCTAGATCAGAAGAAGGTATGGTCTAACAATGTGCACTAGAAGAGATAATGCATCTTTTCACAGAAAAGAGAGGCTGTGTGTGCCTTTAGTTTACTACTTAAATCCACAGTATGTATTCTCAGAAATTCCACCTCACCTCTCTACCAAGGTCAATGTCTTTAACCTATGCATTCATACTCTCAACCACCAATGGGATACTTTTGACAGAGGGCTAATTACTATTATGCATGTGCCAGGATATTCCCTCCTTGATATAAATGATGTCAAATTTCATATATTTTTGTTTTTTTTAGTCATTTCACTATAATATTATAGTGATTCACATTTAGAGACTGAATATACAAATGGACAGAAGATAGAGGCAATAAAATCCCCAAAACTCAGCAGCCACCATCCCAAAAAGCCAAACAACAACCCTGTGCAGCAATCAGCCTACAATGGTCAGGCCAAGGTCAATTAGCAAATGACTGCCAGCTTTCTTAATGATTGCCCTTGCTTCTGTCTCAAGACTAACTACAAAATGCCAAATACGCTCCCCAAATCAATCACATAAGATGCCCCACTTCTAGCTCGACCAACCTCCAGCTTTGCAAAGCCAACAGCTTCCAATCACAGCACACCTGGAGTCTTCGCTTGATAGACGATAAAGCTTTCCCACTCCACTGCTTGCCTTTGAGTTGTTGCCAAATGCTAGTGATGGTGACTGACTCCGAGTAAATAGCCTATCTGTTCTTTTTTTTTTTTTTTTTTTTGGCAGTCTTTATTTTGACAGCGCCATAGGTGTTGCTGGCCAAAAAACATTATTTATACTACAAAATATGTAACACACAAAGACTTTTGCTTCCCTTGAAACATTATTTTTAAAAAGGCAGAGGACAAGATTTTAAGAAGGCAGATTTTAAGGAAATCTTTCGCCAAAATCAATAAAAATGATTACTGAATGGGTTGAAGGACACACTGGATCCACTGTAAGATGGGACTAATCTAAAACTCTATTGATCACTTGAATTCCATAAGCCCTGACTCTGACTGGAAGACCACGGGGAGGTTCTGGGTCTCCTGGAATCCCCAAAAGTTCTAATGATTTCCTTTTTCCCAATGTACCCTGGTAAATGGCCATAGAGGAAGGCTGGGAGAAAGATTCACAGAGCATATGCTTTTGGCAGTGTATGAGGGTCCTTCTTTCAAGGGGACCCAAACTTCCCTTCATCTGAGGGATTTGCAGTTTGTAAATCAGCTCAAATCTGAAAATTCACTGAAGGACCACGACTCTCTCTTTATGATTTATGTTGCACTTTTGTTCATTTGACCTAGAATGGTTCTGGTTATACACATCAAGTAAGAATTTAGTAGGCTTCCTACTTATTTCATTTTTAGTGACACCTATTTATTCCCATCAATTTCCCTTCTGGGAACACCATGATGAACTAGCCAATGGCATAGGTTGCACAAGTCAGACTACTCTGATTGTTGTTTTGACTCTGCTGTCCAGGACAGTATGTGTGCCATTCTTGCCTTTGGGGGTTGAAGGCTGCCACTTAGCCACTCTATCCAGGATCCAATTATTCCAGTTACATTTAGGTTTCTCTAAATGACTGCAGTTACCCTCTGTGAGGCCTGTTACAGACAAGAAAAATCACAGAGCTCTTTAAGGATATTAGGGCTCCCCTCACAAGTTTATTGCTCACAGTGGTGGTGAAACAGTGGTGGTGAGAGTCATATCTTATAGGACAAATCCACTCTAACATTCCAGTCTCCCTGAGCCCTTGAATCCCCTTCTCTCCCTTAAACCAGCAAGGTTGGGCATGTCCACCTCACTTACTATGGACTATGTTTTGGTCTATGTTTCAGTCAATCAACCAAGCAAACTGTTATAGTCCTTTGTAACTCTCTGAGCTGTCCCATTAAACACAAGATCCTTTCTTAGTGAGATCATATCAGTAAATTTGGCCTGATCCAACTGTATTCATCTTCCACCATTATCCCACACCCTTAATATATATCCCCACACAGGTCACTTGGATTTCTGTTCATATAAATTAGAAAACTCAGGTAGTTCTTTTGGAATGCAGCACATCTCCTATGGGTTACACTTTGCAGCTCACCTCTAGGGACCTGATGCGACTTGAGTCTAGTGATAGTTTTACAAGCAAAGAGGGGTCATGGAGTGGGTCCTAAGAAGAATAAAGATTGTCTTGCATGGCAACTGCCTCAGAGGAGGCCAATATAGTTTTGTTTTGTTTTGTTTTGTTTTTTTCAAACAATGTAGGACTTACTCGTTCAGATGACAGTAGAGAGATTGCTCCTGCTGGAATAGAGTGGCCACTCCCATTGGCAAAGAAAACTCATCAGAATTCAGGAGCTCAGTGCTCCTGATGCCATTAAGGTCTTCCGACATATTTCCATTCCAACTATCAGGACCCTATCCCATCACATTTAATGCCTTCACTCAGCAATAGATGCCATATGAGAGTAGGAGATTCTGCTGGAATTCAGTCACCCACAGGATGGGTTATTTTCATTTGGTTTTTAGCAATCTCAGCTTTAGACTACAAGAAATAAGGATCTCCTTTGGTGTGCTCATAGAAATTTTCAGGTCATTTATGCAGCGCCAGAGCTGTAAATTCAAATTCCTTAGTTCATCCTTTTCTTTCCCAACTTTGTCCAGCAAGATTAGGAGAAAACAACCATTCTCATCATATTTGTTAGCTTGAGAAAAATGTCCAAAAGTATTATATACACAGACACCCAGATCCTTGCTTTTTATAAGTCATTGATTAGTGGTATCCAATGGAAATATCTTGTGTATCTCTATTGCCAAATCACATCATGGATTATCAGTGCTCTCATTTTCTACTGGAAATAGAGTCATTAGCATCTTTAAGTCTAATTATATTAGAGATCCAATTCCCAAAACACCAGAACCAACTCATAAAACACCTTAAAATTCTGTTCCTCTAAAAGTATTCTCAGTACTTAAATCTATATGAGTCAATGTTGTTCAGAGAAGTTTTATATAATATATATGTCCCCAGAGATCCAGAAGAGATGTCACAAGAGAGTCAATGGATACTTTCAGACCAGGCTTGAGGTCCTGAGAACCAAGAAAATTTATAAGTTCCATCCCAAAGGCTGGTGGACTTTACACTTAAGAGTCAAATTTTCAGTTTGGCAATATATCTGATGGTATAATAAAGCTATGTCACACTTTAGAACTTTTCATAGTCAGGTGAGGGTCGGCATTTTGATCTATTCATGTCTTCAACTGATTGAACACTGCTCACCTGCATTAGGGAGAACAATCTGCTTTAGTCTATTGATTTAAATGTTAAATCCAAAAACACTCTCAGAGAAACATCCAGAATAACAACTGACCAAATATCTGGACACCCTATTTTCCAGTCAAATTGACACATAAATTTAATCATTTGAGCTTTTCCAAGAGGAATATTCCAAGAACTGTGGATGTAGTATTTTTTTTTTACCATAAATAAAATAAGAAAGAGGTGGAGAAATAAGAACTCTTTAAAGGTTGACAATATTTGTGCATAACAGGACTACAACAATGTTAATGAACTCTAATGAGTTACTACTATGCCACTAGGCTACATTGTTATTGGAGAAATCTTGGTGAAAACTCCAAGAATATTTTTTGAAAGTAGAACACATTTTTGGTAGAAGAAAAACTTGTATATTTTTCTAAATGTAAACAGAATTGGTGGTACTCATAAAATAGCTAAATAATTTTCCATATGGAGATAAAATATACATTAGCATTAATGAGAATCTTGGGCTTTTAAATATGAATTCTTCTGTGGAAATTTTCTATAGCATAGTCAGCCAAATAGTTTCATAAGATGTTCAAAGGTGTTGCTGAAAGATGACTTAATAAATTTTGGAAGTCCTGGGTTAAATACTGAGAGAAAAAAAAAAGTTTTCTTCAAGCAAGACTCTAAGAAACTTTAGTATTTACATTAGCCTTGTGAATCTTTAAGAGGAAGATATGTATCTTTTTCCAACTATTTTGGATCACAACAGTATTTTTGCCCTGGAGCATTTCACAGATTAGTGTTCTGTGAAAACACTTTGGGAAATGCTTCTCTTGAGAATTATAAGTTTGAAATTTTTCTAATGTTCTTTTCAATTTAAAAGAACAAAAATATCTCTTTATATTATTATGAAACTGTTATAATAACATCTTATATAAGCACAGCACTAATTAGTTTCAAAGTACTTTCACCACAGTTATAGCATTTTACCTTTACAAGATGTTTTGTAAGTCAGGTATAATGATCCTCATCACATGAACAGGAATTTAGGACAGAGATAATTTAATAGACTTGCTCAAGGTCACATAGCTAGTCAGTAATGGAACTTGGGTGAGAATTCCTCTTTTCAAGATACCCAGGCAAAAGTTTTTCTGCCTTAAATATGTTTCTACAGCATTTATTCATTAATGTCTATTCAATACTTTACTTGTATGTGGATAGATTAGTCATTCCTGAAGTATAGTTAGGAAAATTACTTTTAGCCATCTAAGACTGGGTTTCTATACTAGTTCTACAACCTATGTGACCCTGGTTAAGTTTCTTGACCACTTTGGGCCTCAGTATCCTCATTAGTAAATGGGATAAACAGTTCTACAATATCTTTTCCAAAACCCTTGGAGCTATATGTATTTCTCAGTTGAAACTGTATGGTAGTGAGGTAATTCACTCATATTCTATATATTTCATAACAACCACAACATTATTCATAACAAAAGACAATATTTTTTCAGCTAAACATACCAACTTTCACACTGAGTAGGTTTAAAGACTATTATTAACCTCAAATCAATTCAGTCTGACTTTTTCTACCAAATAAATTGCATCATACAATAAATGAAAATTGCTTTCTGTTTTCAGAGGTTATGTGAGTCAGTTTGGATTGCTGTAACAAAGTACCATAGATTGGGTAGGATTATATGCAATAGAAATGTATTTCTCACAGTTCTGTTAGCTGGAAGTGCAAAAGCGGGGTGCCAGGATCCAGGGTTCTCGTGAGGGTCCTCTACGGGGTGCAGAGCACTGACTTGGACACTCACGTGAAGGAGACAGAGAAAAGAAGCAAACACTCTCTGATTCTTATAAGGGCACCAATCCCATCTGTGAGGGCTCTACCCACATGACCTCATCTAATCCTAGTTGCCTCCCAAATGTCCCACCTCCTAATGTCATCACATTGATTGTGGCATGGGAGACGAAGGTTGGCGGGGATGGTAAGCATTTCAACATATAAATGTTTAGAGGACACACACATTGAGTCCATAACAAATATTCTTGTATATATAGAACTGCAATAACAGAGAAAAGGATTTTTTGTACCTCAATATCTTACGATTTTGTGAAAATATCAAGAGATATACATGATAGAACACAGAACAGTGCCTGACACACAGTGAAAGCACAAAAAATGCCAAATATTGATATCATTATTATCAATATTAAACAAACTTGTATTCTTCGTATTCTTCACAAGTATGTTCATTAAAAAATGCACCCATACAAGAACATTGGGGTGGCTCAGTCCGTTAAATATCTAACTCTTGATTTTGACTCAGGTCATGATCTCACAGTTCATGAGATCAACTCCTGTGCCAAGCTCTGTGCTGACAGTGTGGAGCTGCTGTGTGTGTGTGTGTGTGTGTGTGTGTGTGTATACTTAATTAACCTCAAAAGAAACTCAAATAATATTGTTGATCTTTCCTCATTGTAAGCAACTAGAGAACACTCCTGAATACTCTTACTCATCTGTGTACCCAGGTATAGCCTCTGGCACAGAGAAAAACCAGACACCTACTTGTTGAATAAGCAGATTGATGAAGAATAAATTTCCAGTATCTGTATAACGCTCAGAGGTGCTCATATTTGCAGGTATTAGGCCTTATTGCTCTTATAGATTTGAGTCCCAGGATTATGCATCCCGCATAGGGCAGCATTATAGAAATTTACTCCTGAAATATGTGAGCTTTAAAAGCTTTTATTACTAAACTTTTCATTCCCAGATAATGTCCTGGAAATCATGGAGTAGGAAGTGTAATTTGTTGTCCTTACATGTGAGCTAACCCAAGTGATAGGGATCTTATGCTTCAACCAGGTGATATAAATATAAGCTGATACATGCAAATTTTAAAAACAGCAATTTGAGAATATGTTTAAAAAGATATAATTTCAAAATACTCATGAAAAGAAAACCATATTTATCTCTTAAGAATAGTTTTTACTGCAAAGATAACATATAAGAAATGGCAATGGTCTTTTTAATTTAAAATACATTGCTGTATGGCAATAATACATATACACTTAAGTGTGTGTGTGTGTGTGTGTGTGTGTGTGTGTGTAGGTACAAAAATAGTTTTTTCTCTAAAATTGGTAGATATTCACCATATTACTTACACTGGTGTTTTGTTTTTCTAAACAATTTGAAATTGTTTTAAGCAGGGGCACCTGGGTGGCTTAGTCAGTTAAGCATCCGACTTTGGTTCAGGTCATGATCTCGCAGTTCATGGGTTCAAGCCCCACTTTGGGCTCTGTGCTGACAGCTCAGAGTCTGGAGCCTGCTTCGGATTCTGTGTCTCCCTGTCTCTGTCCCTCCCCTGCTCATGCTCTCTCTCTCTCTCCCTCTCTATCAAAAATAAACAAACATTTAAAAATTTAAAAAAATTTTTGTAAGCATATTAAGAATAATTTTGTTACATTTATGGCAGTTTGTTTACTATTGGTTGGTTATCTTTTTATTTTGGATGGATTTTTATGATGCAAAAATGCCTTTTCCTTCTTCAGTAATCAAATGTATGTGTGTGTGCCTTCATGATATCTTCTACCGCTTTTAAATTTAGAAAATTCTTGCCAATCATGGATTTGATAAATACTTGATTCTCCTTAGAGTTCCTGATATGCTTTGAGTTTAAGAGGTGTATACAATGTGTCACTTTTACAATTATATCCTGAATCTTGGGAATGAAATTTCATCTACGTGTCTTTCAGAAAGTCTCACTTCACCCAGAGATTCTGTCGCCAGGCATTGCCAAGAATCTCAGAACCTGCATGGGGCTATCTTGTGAGTCCTAGACCCAGAGTCCTGCCTTACCTGGTGGGGGAACAGGGGTCTCAGACCTTATAAGATCCCAAGTATCTAAGTCTTTTTCAGTGGTGTCTGCCAGTCTCTTTCCAGAAGCTTTAAGAGGCATGAGTCACTGTGTGTACCAAAAATATTTGCTATTTTAATCCTGAGTTTCAGAGAGCTTTTCCGAACACACAGTACTTGAAGTCTCTGCTAGTCAAGTGTTCAGTCAGTACAGGGCACTGAAACCCCAGAGCCCTGGTGGTTGTGAGGCAGGAGTTAATGGAGAGCCTGAAGCCTCCATGAACTGACACTCACTCCACTTTACCCTGGCAGATTATTCCTTCACTCTGGTTGGTTTCTCTCTCTCTCTCTCTCTCTTTTAACATTTATTTATTATTGAGAAACAGACAGAGACAGAGCATGAGGAGTGGAGGGGCAGAGAGAGAGGGAGACACAGAATCTGAAACAGGCTCCAGGCTCTGAGCTGTCAGCAAGAGCCCGACGTGAGGCTCGAACCCACTAACCATGAGATCATGACCTGAGCCGAAGTCGGATGCTCAACTGACTGAGCCACCCAGGTGCCCCACAGGCTGTTTTCTCTTAAAGAGTGTATCACTTCTCCCACATTCTGGCTTTCCTTTTGCTCCCTAAACTTTGTAAGGTATGTCTTGGCATATTTAGTGTGTGAACAGAGTTCAAATTCTCTCTCATTAGTCTCTTGGGGCTCATGCAAATTGAGAAATGTGGCCACCTATAATACTGGATAAAGTTTGTTTTAAAAAGTTGATGTTTGTGGCTCCTGGGTGGTTCCGTCGGTTGATCATCTGACTTCAGTGCAGGTCATGATCTCCACATCAGTTCAGCTCCACATCAGGCTCACTGCTGTCAGTGCAGAGCCTGCTTCAGATCCTCTGTCCCCCTCTCCCTGCCCCTCCCCTGCTTGCACTCTATCAAAAATAAATAAACCTTTTAAAAATGATGATGTTTATTAAGATATATCTCTGTTCAGAGCACATTGAGTACATCTGATGGCGGTGGGGCAGGGTGAGTGGCACTAGGAGTAAAGAATGTATCCCTAACTTCATAAGCAGGATGGTCCTATCTGCTTATCCCAGACATGCTGCTAACATGCAGATTTTAATTGGGTGGCTGGGTGCAAAGAGGAAAATGTGCTGCATGGTTCTTTTTTTTTAAAATTTTTTTTAATGTTTTATTTATTTCTGAAAGAGAAAGAGACAGTGTGAGCAGGGGAGGGTCAGAGACAGAAGGAGACACAGATTCTGAAGCAGGCTCCAGGCTCTGAGCTAGATGTCAGCACAGAGCCAGACTTCGGCGCTCGAACCTATGAACCATGAGATCATGGCCTGAGTCGAAGTTGGACACTTAACCGACTGAGCCATCCAGGAGCCCCAGCATGGTTCTATATGACTTAAACATAGTAACCAGGGAGGAGTCCCTGGTTTAGATTCCCCCTCTTAGTTTCATAAGTGCCACATCCCAGGAGATGAGGAGGAATCATGTGTGAATGTTCAAAAGTCATTCTGTATGTTAAGTTTTCCAGGACTAGTCCAGGCACTTATATTGCCATTCATTCTAACAGAATTTTACTGTGGCTGAGTTTTCAGTTGTGCTCAAGACACTGTGTTCTTGACTTCACTGGTAATATATTAAGTCTCAGACTTCAGATGGAGGCTCATCAGAAAGCTTACTTTTGTTTACTAACAACTTACTTTGTTTTAATAACATCTTATTTAGAAAGATCTCACCTGCATTCCTCTTTCCTCAACCGATCGATTAGGACCAAACAACTCTACCTATCATAGTGTCCAAGTTGTTTCAGGAACGTCCTGCCCTAGGAAGGATCTGGTTTCCAGCCAACAGAATAATGGAGATTCCTCTGGTGCTGTGGCTTGTCTGTCACAGGGTCCTTCAAAATTGCCTACACCTCCTGTGTGCACTTAGCTTAAACAAAACCAAAGATGTGATATTATGGCATCTGTCCAGGGGGACACCTGGCTCCAGCTGGATTATTCACAGCAGCCTGCTCCCCTCCTGGCAAGTATGGAGGTTCAGTGATGAGTGTAAGGCCCAAGTGGACATCCTTCCTGGATTTCTGTGTCTGGAATAAGACAGAGAGAAGTTGTGTGAGCTTCTTACCTGTGATTAAAGATATTAGGAAGACTGAAGCTGTAACTCCATTACTCCATGTACCCAAGAGGAAAGAGAGAAGAGGGAAGTCAATATACAACCTTGTGCACAGCAAAAAATTCAAAGAGGATTAACACGGTGTCTCTGCGTCATGTACTCCAAGGGTTTTGGAATTCTTTCAGTTTTATTTCTAAACTGTTTATATTCTGTGACCCAACAGTTTGTCAAGCAGACCTCCCAACACACCATCTTTGTTTTTTGTTTTAATTCAGAGTAGTTTGAGTTTGTTTATGGCATTTTCTTAATATTTATTTAGTATGAGCATGTGAGAAGGAGAAGGGTAGAGAGAGCAAGAGACAGAGAATCTGAAGTGGCCTCTGCATTGACCCCAGAGAGCCCCATATGGGGCTCAAACTCATCAACCCTGAGATCATGACCTGAGCCAAAGTATGGCATTTTCAAGTAAAAGAGTGAGTCATCTGATATAGAAGGTCAAGGGCTTTGCATTTAAAGCTATTATATTAGAACTAATTATAAAATAAAATAAAATAAAGTATAATTGAAATGTTCAGCAAAGGAAGCATAGTTAAGGAGGTCATTACAAAACTATAAAATTGAAATATGTTGCAGTCATTAAAACTGTGTTTGCAAACATTGTGAAATAACCATTGTTTACATGAGACACTGTTAAATGAAAAAGCAGATACAAGATCGTTTGATCAATATTAATCACATTTATTTGTAAATAAGTAGATGAATGTTTAGAAGGAAAATTATGCAAATGTCAAGAGCATTTGTTTGTCCCTGATGTGGGCTCACAGTCTTCTTACTAAATAATCAAATATTTTTATATTTAGAGAAATTTGAAAATAATGGCTTTGAGATTAAATTCATTCATATGTAATATAAGGTAATCTTCCATTCAGTGACTAACAATATTATTAGAAATTTTAAGTTAATAGAGTCAAATGACTGAAGTATTTATTTTATAGAGAAAAAGCCAGAAAATGAATGCAAGAAAGAGTGTTATTATTCTAAGTAGTTTTTATTCTCTGTGCACATCTACACAAACATACCACAGAGATGTCTCTCCCAATAAATTAGATTCTTAAGTGACTTGTTCTTTAAACAAATATTAAGAAACTATGATCATTAGTTGAATTATGCTGTTTTCTTTTAATTAAGAAATAAAGCCCACAATGGATAAGATAATTCTTATGCTGAAAAGGTATGTGATTCCAAATACATGCACGAGCCCTGTGTAATGATTTAGACCCTTTATCTTTCAATAGCCTTCTGAAAAAAAGAAAGGAAGAAAAGAAAATTATCTTGATTGCTAAATGCTTAGTTCAAATATTTTTGCTGATTTTTTCCAATAAAGGCCTGCTCCCTAGAAAACCAATAACAAAAGCCAATGCTCAATTTATGAAAGTAGAGTGATAAAAAAATAAATTGAATAAACAAAAGATTAAAAATCATGACTGCTAAAATGAGGACAATTTTACTAGTTAAAGACTTTCACTTTGGGTGCAGGCTAATGTTGCCATACATATCAAAACCCCACATATATTCCTTTTTCTTAAGAATGCAGAATATTTAAGTAATAATGTTTATCAGATTTAGAGGGGAAATTTACATTTTAAAAATAATCTTAAAACTTTTCAATAGACCATTTTCTCTCTTCACCTACTTAGAGTCACCTTTGTTTATAATCTATGTTTATCACCTTGAAGACTCTTTTACCTTTTTAAATTCTTTTACTGTTTATTTTACTTCATTTAATCTTTTATCCTCTGCAAACTGTTTTCTAATTCACTTTTCTAATTTTTATCAACAGTGCAAAAATTCTCTAAGCTCTTTTGAATTCTCTAAGCTCTTTTGCACTGATTGCTTTATTCTTTGCATTACTTTTTCTCTTGAACATCAGACTATCAAACTATGCCTCTTTTCACTTATGCAGTTAATTCCAGTGAAGATCAAATCACACCAAACATCCTTATTTACCTTTATCATCTCCAAATTTATTTTTTCCCATTATTTTATTTTATATTTTAATGTGTATTTATTTGTTTTGAGAGAGGGAGAGAGACAGAGCCTGAGCAGGGAAGGGGCAAAGAGAGGGAGACAAAGAATCCCAAGCAGGCTCCATGGTATTAGCACAAAGTCCAATGCAGGGCTCAAACCCATGAACCTGAGCTGAAATAATGAAATCTAGAGTCAGACACTTAACCTACTCAGCCACACAGGCGCCCCTCATCTCCAAATTTAATTCAACAGATTTATGGGGGGGGGTTGTTTTGTTTTTTGGGTTTTGTTTTTGTTTTTGGGTTTTTTTTAGTGCTTATGTATAAACCAGAAACTGTCAAAGATGCCATTACCCCTAGATACAATCTACTCCTTCCAGGAGCACGCACAATCAAATTCCTTGTAGGCAAGCGGGGATTTTTCTCCATTCAATGCATCCACATCACTAAACATTCAAATATTCTTTCCTTGTTAATCTGTTCTGTTCTGCTGAACTCTTCATCTTAAATTCACTGTTATCCTTAGAGAGTAAGGCTCTTATGATCTTACCTCAAACTCAAAAGCCATTCAGTTCTCAGCTCATTTAAATGAGCAATTGGTGAAAAGCCTCATAGTGAAAATACTTTATAAAGAAAAAGAGGATGAGGAGGAGGAAAGAAGAAGAAGAAGAAGAAAGAGGAAGAGAGGGAGGAGGAAGAGAAGAAAGAGGAGAAAAGGAGAAGGAGAGGAAGGGGAAGATGGAGGGGGGTGTAGGAGGGAAAGGGGAAGAAGGGTAGGTGAAGAGGAAGGAGGAGGAGAAAAAAAGAAGGAAACAGAGAAGAAAAGAAAAAAGAAAAGAAAAGAAGTCTGTTCCAAATCCATGAGTTTTTTTTTAAATGTTATAATGTTTATTTATTTTGGAAAGAGAGAGAGAGAGAGAAAGAGGGAAAGCATGAGAGGGGGAGGGGCAGAGAGACAGAGAGGGAGACAGAATCCAAAGCAGGCTCCAGGTTCCAAGCTGTCAGCAGAGAACACAGGGGCCCAAACCCAAGATCCCATGAGATCATGACCTCAGCCAAAGTCAGACGCTTAACTGACTGAACCACCCAGATACCACCATGAGTTTCTTTATGTACAAAAATAAACTATTTGATGCATATGAGTCAATCGTAAGCTTTTTGTACATTTAAGCCTTACAATTGTCTCTCTGCTCTGTCTTATTTACAATTCCTCCCAGAACAAAAAGATAAACTGTTTAAAGCTATCCAATAACCACTTCATGGCAATTTTAAGGTTTTCTTCAAATTATTTATCTCTGAAAAGTAAACCAACAGCTCTTCAAAGTTATTTTTAATGTATAATTAGTGGATAATTATATGTGAAGACAATGTTATAAAAATAAACTTAAGATGCATCAATAATTATTTCACTCTTTTTGATCTTTTAATCTACTAACTCATTTAGCTAATATTATTAAGAGATATAAACATTTTTTAATGTTTTTTATTTATTTTTGAGAGAGAGAGAGAGAGACAGTATGAGCAGGGAAGGGTCAGAGAGAGAGGGAGACATAGAATCCAAAGACAGGCTCCAGGCTCTGAGCTAGCTGTCAGCACAGAACCTGACGTGGGGCTTGAACCCATGAACCGTGAGATCATGACCTGAGCTGAAGTCAGATGCTCAACCGACTGAGCCACCCAGGCACCCCAATTAAGAGATTTTTATCCATGGATCACGATGCTATGCCTTTGAGATGCCAACATTATGCCCACATGAAGTTCACACACATAAATATAACAGAAAATTGTGGAACACTATGATGTACTATAGTATGATGATAACACAGATGATGCTATATGCCAAAACATGACGTCTTTCCACAGGATTACAACAGTCAACTTCCAATGGTCCCCCTATGTTCTCTTTGCATTCTATAATTCAATGATTACAGAAGAGCCAGAGTATATTTTTCAAAATTATGAATCAGATCATTTCACTTTCTATCTATTCCCTTTTACCAACCTCTTTTCCAGTTTCATGCCCTCAAAGGGCTTCCCATTACTGTAAAGATAAAGCTGATTTTGACCTATAAGGCCCTATATGATATTGTTCTGAGTTATCTCAAGCCTCTCTCTTTCTTGCTTACTAAGGGGAACACACTAATCTCCCTTTTGTTCCTTAAACTAGGCCTTTCCTGCCTCCTAATCTTTGGGTATGGAGTTTTTGTTATGTTTGTTGGTTTATAAAGATGACTCTGTTATTATTAGTTCAACTATTATCTCCTCAGTGAAGCTGCTTCTCTATTATTAAGCACCTCCCAACACTACCAGATACTCTCTATCACATGAATTTTTATTTCCTTAAAAGTAATACCATGGCAGGGTGCCTGAGTGGCTCAGTTAAGTGGTTTAGTGTCCAACTTTGGCTCAGGTCATGATGTCATGGTTCCTGGGTTTGATCCCCACATCAGGCTCTGTGCTGTCAGCTCAGAGCCTGGAGCCTGCTTCAGATTCTGTGTCTACTTCTGTCTCTCTGCCCCTCCCTTGCTCATATTCTGTCTCTCACTCTCTCAAAAGTAAATAAAAAAACATTATTATCTTTTTTTTTTTAGAATGTGGTACCATGGCACACACTTATATTGTGTATATATCTATTTAAGGTTTTATTGTGTTCCCCACCTACCTCTAATTAATTCTCCTTATTTTTTATGACGTTAAGGATCATTTCTATAGCAGGTACCCAAACAATATTTGTGATTAACAAATGATTATATAAGTGAATAAACTTCAACAGAAGAGATGAACTGAGTGCACTGTGTGTGCCTCAGATTAGACAGGAGATCTGAAGTCAGAGAAGGTTCACCACAAAAGGTAGTGTGTGTTGAGAAAGAAAAGACCATCAGGAATTAGTTTAGCACAGTCCTGAGAAAGATCTTCCAGACCTTTATGCCAAATGCAAAAAAATAACATGAGAAAGTTTCAGGAACGAGAGAGAATCCATAGTTCAATTTGGAAAGAGCATAAGTTGCAAATTGTATAGTAGTGGGTCCTCAGTTTTCTGAGATAACTCAAGCAAGATAATGAAAATCCTGTTTGCTAGAGTAATTACTTTTAAATTGTACTTTATTTACAAGGTGTGTCAATACAAAGGACTTTGTATGGGAAAGTTAATTTTAGGTAGATCATTCTGATGGCAAATTGAGAATGGTATCCTAGGTTTCTAGCGTAAGCAACCAGATAGACAATAAATGACATTCATTAATACAGGAAAGAAAAAAAAGGGGGTGTTCTAACATGAGTGTAGAGATAAGATGTCCATGTTAGATACGTGTTTCAGATTCATATAGGAGTATAAGTAGAGGCTTCCAAAAGGCAGAACAATATATAAGTCTTGAGATCTGATGTGAAGTAGAAGTTGGGGGATATTAGAGCTATTCACAAATATTCTAGCTTTTTTTTCTGTTGTTGTAAGGGAAGCTGTGGCAATAAAATGTGATGAGCGTTAATATACGTTATATCTACAAAGATGTTTTAAGTTTTAAGAGGCAATGTATAATTCACCACTTCCTTTGAGTGACTGTAAAGAGTACTGACCCCTAGCTTATCTGTTTATTTAGCCTTTAGTGGGATAAGATGGAGAGATGGAGAGCTAGCTCATTACTACAAAATGCCTAGTCTCTCATTACTAAAGAAATGATCAGTTATCCACTTAGGTATGGTAATTAAAACTATGGGAGCAAAAAAGATTTCTGAGGAGTATGTAAGAAGGAAAGTATTCTAAGAACTGAACTTTATGTGACACTATCCACTTGAATAGATCGATCAATAAATGTCCTCAAATGTCACTGAGTAGGAGCACTGTCTCTTCAGTACAAGAGAGCAGTGTCACAAAGAGGCAAAAGGAGAGGGGACTTACAAGAGGGAAAGAGGGAATGGAATTAAATACAGACTATTCAAATAAATTAAGAACTGAAAAGTGACTCTTGAATTAGGAGCTAGAATCAATGATAACCTTAACAAGAGAAGTTTTATTGGGATTGCTAGAAGGTACAGTACAGTCAGCTTAGGACTAACCAGGAGGCAATAACTACCTTTAAGAAGCTTTGCTTAAAGGGTAAGGTGTTATATTTAGTAACAAAGTAATAAAAATCAATCTGAACTGATCATCAGAATTTCTTTTATTTCACCCTGGAAGTACATCAATAGATAGAAACATTGTATGTAAGAAGATAATACATTCAGGGCATTAAGCATTGGTAGAAAACAAAGTATGCAATTAAAATGAAGACCAAGATAAGAGACTTTGGAATAAACCAGAATTTTACATAAATTATCCTGTCACAAAATTATATAAATTTCATCAGAAGCATAGCACATCTATTAGGAAAAAAGACTTGCTTATTGAGTGGGACTAAATTGCCTACATATAACACGTATGTGCATGCATCTACATATATATGTATGTATGTTTTGATATTAAGAAGAAAAATGATTTGGAAAAATATATTTAATTTCATGACTCCAACTTGTCTACATTTTTAAATGCATTAATATTTTAATTAATGATGAAACAAATGTGTGCTCAAGGTTATTCAGTTTTTCTCTTAAAACTGGTTTTGTCCCACAACTTGAATTTGTCCAAAGGTAGGTACATGTGCGTATTTTCCACAAATAAAGCAAATTATCATCTAGTTAAATACAACTGTAGAGTTTCACTTAGACAACTAAAATTTTTACAGTATTGAATATCTTGAATTAACATGCCATACATATATATATGATCTGTTATCTCAAATCTATTTCTTTTCTTAGACCACGGACTGCTAATAACATTTATCTATTGTAGGAATGAATATGTTCAAGAAGAAAAAGAGCAAAGGGCTAAACAGCGCTGCCTCAATGATTGTTTGAGATGATAAATTTATAGAAATAATTGGATGGATAATTTTCTGAGCCTCAAGAAATGTTTTGTTGTCTTGATGTGCATTAGACACCATCCTGAATATCAATGGTGTTTAGAAGCTGTTTAAGTTGCTGTTAAGCTTAAAATGTAAATTTATGCAGCAATTAGAGAATTATTTGTGTAGAAATGCAGCAAATTTAAGATAATATAAAACCTCTACAAGCTTTTAGACAGGGTGAGAACCTTACAGACTCATTATAAGCTGTCAGATGAAGTGTTGTGTTGTTATGGACACTCTCTATTAATGCTGATGGGATGAGAAGCTATTTATTATCCTCGCTGAGTATATCAAGATCATCCTTTCTTAATCAGATTCCCTTCTGGTTATAATTAAAATTTGGTCTCTCCAAACTGTAAGCCACAATGTACTATCATATAAATTAGGTCATAAATTTAAGCTATAAAAGAAGGTGTTTGTTTTTTTTGTCACATAACACAGTTACCTAAATAGCATTGCGTGTCCCAAAATGTCAGATATGCACTGTTTGGATATGCCAACAAACTGATGAAAAACACACACCTTAATATAAGATCTGAATAGCTAGGTGTTATAAGATGTTAGAAATTTTTCTCTAGCATTAATTCTGTACTGACACAAGGAAATCTCCAACACAGGAAAAAATATTACCCCCACAAATATATTCTTTAAAACAATACTTCATAAAGTCTGGTCTGCAGGTGCGTGGAAGACTGCAAACTAACACAGTCCATGGCAAAGTCAATACATTCTTTGAGAGTACTTGTTTAAACTTTAATTGCAATATGGCACTACCAAGACATCCAAAAATGTCATTTCTTTCCTGAGGATTAATTTTTTTTTTAAGTCTTGATCCCTTGGTGATTGGGGGACAGATAATTTGAGAATTACAAAGATGCTGCTTACCTTTGTATATTTAGACAAATATTAGGTAAATGGTTTAATTGGAAAAAAATCTATCTATATATACATACCCTGAATTAAGATATTCAGGGAATTATGTGGTAATAAATACCAAGTAATTTTCCAGCAGTGTAAAATCCCAAGTGTATATACATTAATTTTTAAGTGACCTTAAAGATCTTAATAGAATAATTTCATTGATCAAATTCTAGGTTACTGGACCTATATTATTGGGCCCAACCTCTCTTTTTTTTTCTTCTTTTCTTCTTCCATTGTTTTTTTCTTTCTCTTTTTTTCTTCTCATCTTTCTTGTTCTTTCCTTTATTTTCTTTACTCTCTTCTTTTTGTTTTTCTAAACAACCTAAAAGTAACTGTCAAGCTGACCTCTGACCATTTGACTTCTGATGGATAGCTATAGTTCACATTTATTAGTAGTTTTATTTAACATTGAAATAAGCTCTCTTTATGTAATGAGTCTAATAAAATGCTTAATATTCCAGCTTTGATTCTACAGTGACTGTAATTTCTTCTAAAGCAACCTCCTCAGGGCACCTGTGTGGCTATTGGTTAAGTGTCTGTCCGACTCTTGGTTTCAGCTCAGGTCATGATCTTATAGTCCATGAGCTGGAGTCCCATGTGGGGCTCTGCTTGAGATTCTCTCCCCGCCTCCATCTCTCTCTCTCTCTCTCTCTCTCTCTCTCCTGTGTGTGTGTGTGTGTGTGTGTGTGTCCCTCCCTTGATGGCTTTCTCTTTCTCTCTCAAAATAAATAGGTAAACATTAAAAAAAAAATAAAGCCACCTCTTCAAGCAGTTGGTTGTGACTAGGATTGCTTCACATAAGACAGTTTAACTGATATTTATAGATGAACTTGTCAAGGTTAACTTTGGAGAAGCATTCTTTATATATTGATGCTTCTCAAACCTTCCTTATAGCACAGATCATAAGGTTATTGCCTTGCTCAGAAAATGTTCATATTAAAGCAAAACAGACACTCAGATGTGACCACTGGTCCCCTTACCATTATTCAGAAATGCACCCTGTTTACCAAAGCTTTCGTATTATTGAATGGGCTCATTAACTTTGATGTGGGGCAGATAGACTTCATCACCAATTAGTTTCTCCTTTTTACAGAAAAACTGATCATTGATTGTCTGGAAAAATTTACCTTGAGGAACTTGGTAATATGAAATCACTAAAACATATCTTTCTCATGCAAATATAGAAAACCCTATCATGTGCACAATCTTAACCTAAAGATTTGTGAAGCAGGTTACTTTTTCCCATTCTACCATGGAAATGTTATGAAATAAAGAAAAAAGAGTTGTGCCACAACAAAATTTATTTCCATTAGACTCTATACATGTGTGAAAGAGGTTTTTCTTCTTAATTTTTAATATAATGGGATTGGAAGAGCCAAAAGTAATCAAAATGTCTACCGTATTTCCACAAAGATAAATCTTGGCTGTTTTCAACCCTGCCTCCTGCTTTTCCTTGAATATACATCTTTCCCAAGGCACTTCCTTCTAGTACAGACCAGATTCCTCTGTGTTGAACATTTGCCCTGACCTATAATATTTCCTTCGATAGGTTTTGTTTTAAATTCTCGGGAGTAACTCCATCTGCAAGAGCATGATTATCAGATACCGACTCCTCTGTTAAGTTCACATCATGCCAAAAAAAAGTACTTTTTAAAATTCTTGAACCTACCATGGTAATGGTAAAAGTCAGTTCTGTTGGCATAATGGTGTCTTCAGTGCTTCTAATTTCACAGAAATATTTATGCAGGCATCTTTCCCTCAAAATCATACTTCCTTGCAGTGTGACATGTGTCTTATACATACCTTCATAGCATGTCAACCACCTTTCAATGTTTATCAAAGTTGTACCTCTTGCTTGGTAAGCAATCTTTTTCATTAGCTGGAGGAGTTATTGAAACAGTTTTATTAATTGCTTTTTCCTTGTGCTTCAAGTGGAAGATGAAATTGTTCTCGTAATGTACTGCAGGTAGCTTGGATATTTCCTTATATAATTTTTACAACACAATTGGGTTATGCTAGCTTTATTTGGCTTTAGACTTTAGATGTTATCATCCAAACACCTATTTCCATAACAGGAAGAATGGAGCCTGCCTTAACTTACCCCAAAATTCTTGTCAGATAAAAATGAGGTATTTGTTTCTAAATGCCAATATGATATAAAATTAAAGTTTTAATAGTCCTCTACTACCACTGCTTCTTGTTGTGCTGTTGTTTTGAAAATGTAGCTTGATCTTACGGTCTTGTTTCTCTGAGATGATGCTCTTGCTGGTTCAAATGCTTGCACGGGCTGCAGAGAAGCACAAAAGTTGAGTTTCATAGTCACAACACTAGTGCTCAGGCATCGTTTGCCAAACCATAGCACTAAGACATGCTCTTTTTTTCCTAAAGGTAGATTTCTCTCAGTAGATAGATAGATGATGGACGGAAAAATAGATATATACATAGATACATAGAAAATTGTAAATAGATAGATGTTATATATTATTGCCTTTATATTATACACTCTATATCTTACATATTATATATATATGATATATGTATCTTCTTCTTATAAACTACATATAATATATATTTTTCTCTCTCTTCTTTCTTCTCCTTTTCAAACTTAGGTGCTCTCTCTTCCAGAAAAAGCCCTACCTCTGTGAACTCTTATGCTCATGTTCTAAGCTCTGATTTTAGCCCATATGACCCCTTTCCTAGGTAAAAGGTAATTTTCTATTTCAGTGAATTCCTTGCTTGACTCTGCCAGTGAACCCTCAGTGGGCCCATCCTGGTCTACTTTGACAGCTCTATATAACTTCATATCTCAGGAAGCAGGGCTTGGGGAAAGATTTTTACCTCTAAGATTTTGCTTATATCCCTTCTGTGACCAGCTCTGCTGAGAAGAGCACTCAGAAATGTGAGGCAAATAAAAATGATAGTAAAAGATGGTCTGAGGTGTGGGGGTCAGGGCCAGATTAAGAAAGACCAAATAATATATTTGGAAGGTAATGGTAATAGAAGTTTGCCTGGAACATTTATATACAGATATATTTAGAGAGCATTTCAAAGAAAAAGATAGACCCTAGGGCGTGATGATTCTGAAATATGGTAGAACAAACTGAAGCTGCTGTTACCATAGCCTATGGTCAAAGGAGAGTCCTATGGTTTAGAGAGAGCTCATTTGTCCGTTGCTTCAATCACTGTATGTCCACATGAGGGAGCCCAATGAGAATACAGTAAGATGAATGTGCCCTTCATGGAAAAGGCTGAGAGCTATTTTCCAGGGTGAAAACAGTGAGTGTGTGTGTGTGTGTATGTGCGCGCGTGCGCGCGCACACACGTGCTCATGCAGGTGCATATATGTACTTTGATGGAGTTACCAGATAACCTTGTGGGGTTGTTTTTAAAACTTTAATCAAATTTATAAAAAGATAAAACCTCTTATATAATCCCTGGCCATACTCTCCATTCCTATCAACACCCATTCTACTCATAGCCGCCCTGTCCAGCTCCATGTAGGCAGAGGCAGCACAAAGTGAGATCAGATATGCCTCCAATTTATGGAATCATTCTAAACAAAACATTTGAGAAAACCACTGACATTTCAAAGGATCCTCAGTTTTTAACATTTGTAAGATCCCAGAATGAACTGGGAGAAAAAAGAAGGAGTCGGTTTGGTGGTGATGGCTAAGCAAATGATTTTCATCCCCATTCCCTCCAATGAATGTACAGCATTGGGGCAATTATAACTTTTCAAAAAAGTGTTGAATAAGATATATCATAGTCCAGAGAGTGTTAGAAATTGAGACATACTTACATATGTCTATTCCCAAAACAGTCATTGGTAGAGGGAATGGGATTACAATTAGACATATCTCTGAGGTTACATCAGCTTTACTTAAGATAAATGACTAAGTGGATGAAGGGTAGATACTTGAATATTGTCAGAATTTAGGAAAAAAGAGTTAGAAATGGATATTAAGCAAGCAAACATCAGGGCATGCTCCTGAATCAATACGCTTATTCCTATTTTAGAAATGAGAAAGCCAGGGTTGGATGGGTTGATTAAATTGGCAAAAGTCTCACAGTGTCCTATATAAAGAGTCAGAATTCAAACTAGGTTTGTCAGACCGAGAAACCTCCACTAGTTTCATTGCCTCTGGAAACTATGTTTTTAAAGAGAACGATAGAGTACCTGACTAAAAAGATTATATTCCAATCCTGCATGTTGCCTATGAAAAGTGGAACTTTGTCCTTGAAATTGAGAGGAAGGTAAAAACAGCTGACATTTGTTATTTTCTTCATTGGAGAGACAGAGTAATAAAACTGATGGAATTAGAGTCTCAGAAACTACAGGTGGTTTTAAGGCAACTAGAGATGTGATCATGACCAAGCTAGTACCCAGATCCCATGCAGTAACACAGCATCTATGGAAAATGGTTTGAAATTATGTCAATGCTTGTCTGGTATAGATAATCCATCCTGATCTTTTCTAAGTTAGAATATCTTTTACATAAAGTTTTACAAGTGGTCATGTTTCTTGGCTTAGAGAGACATATGGCAATGTATATAACAAGAGGTAAAGTTTCTGTAAAACCATTTACTGGATGATTACTTATTTTCAAAACTTGTGTTGTGTGGCTTTTACACAAGCTGAAACCATCCATCTCTTCATTCATACAAAGGATCTTTATCTTAGCATAACTTTTTAAATTTGTTTTATGACAAGGAATGCTGTCTTAGTCTATTTGGGCTGCCACAGCAAAATCTTATAGACTGGGTAAGTAATAAGCAACAAAAAATTATTCCTCTCAGTTCTGGAGGCAGCAAAATTCAAGCCCAAGACACCGGCAGATTTCATGTCTGGTGACAGCCCACTATCATTTTCCATTATAACCTCACATGGCTGATGGGGCTGGGCGGGGGGAGCTTTCTTGGGCCCCGTTTATAAGGGCTTTAATCCCATTCATGAGAATTGGCTTTCATGACCTCATCACTTGCCAAAAGCCCCACTTCCTAACACCATCATTGTGAGGGTTAGGATTTCAACATATGAATTTGGGAGGGAGGTACACAAACATTCAGACCATAGTTGATGCTTTCTCTCATTAAGGTAACAAATGGTTGGGGCATAGTTTTGTTTTCAGCATTGCCATGAAGAAAATCATCAGCCAGTATTGCCTGGAGGAGAGCTAAGTAACTTCAGCACCAAATCTCTTGCAGTGTTGAAAGTGGTAGGGAAGAGGTCTGAATAAATTTTCCTCCAGGAGCCATAAATGCAAGTTGCAAGGCACTGTACTGGTTTAGAGGAATGTGGAAATAATTAGAGTGGACCTATTCATTTCTGTAGTTCTACAGAAAGCTCGCATGGGTGAAACAATTGAGTGATTATAATGTGCTGTGGTATGAATGATATAAGAGAATACAGGAGGAATACTTAAGACTCAAAAAGAGATACCTATGTGAAATGAAATCTTCCTGGGAAGAAACGTTTGGATGGAGTTTTAAAGACACTGGGACAATGAAAAGGGGATGTGTATTCCAGCCAGTGTTATGACATGAGCAGGAATAGGGAGTGTTTGCGCAGCATGGCAGGTAGCTTAGCATTTTGACATTTATTTTCTGGAACACAGATTGAGTTTGGAGGATCTGAGTTTTGGAGAGACTGGCTGAGTCCAAATTCTGAAGAATCCCAGTGCCAAGTTAAGGAGTTTGATATTATCTTTTTATAACTGGAGAACATGATCAGATTTGCATTCTTAAAGACAATTTTAGTAACACTGCTGAGAATGATTTGTGGGGAGATTATGATCTAAGGCAGGGAAAGTTAGTATGAATTTATGCAGCTTTTTAAGTGAGAGATGATGAAGGTCTGAATGAAATCAGCAAAGAGAGGAAATAAAGAGGAGAGAGTGATTAACTGGATATTAGATACAAGGGAAGAGTGAAAAATATATTCAGTTTCCTGTTTTGGGAACTTGAATAGATAAGAATGCCAGTTACCAATAATGAAAATATAGGAGGAAGAATGAGATAAAGTGGGGAGGGGGGAAATACTGAGTTTTGTTTGGCATGTGTCGAATTTGAAAAATAAATTCACGTTTATGAAAAAGACTCAGTAAGCAGTTGAAAGTATAGAGCAGGAATTTCAAAGAGAAGTAGCATTTGGTGGAATTTGAAAATTTTGAGTTTGATTAGTCAGGTAACATTGTAATTTAAAAAGGAATAAAGTTTCAGATGAACTATACAGAACAACTCTTAGAGTCATGTAGAATGGCAATGAGAAAGAATGAAATCTGGCCATTTGTAGCAATGTGGATGGAACTCGAGGGTATTATGCTAAGTAAAATAAGTCAGGCAGAGAAAGACAGATACCATATGTTTTCACTCACATGTGGAACAGGAGAAACTTAAGAGAGGACCATGGCAGAGGGGAAGGGGAAAAAAAAGTTAAGGAGAGGGAGGGAGGCAAACCATAAGAAACCCTTAAATGCTGAGAACAAATTGAGGGTTGATGGGGGTAGGGGAGAGGGGAAACTAGGTGATGGGCATGGAGGAGGGCACTTGTTGGGATGAACACTGGGTGTTATATGGAAACCAACTTGACAATAAACTGTATTTAAAAAAAAGTCACGTAGATAAAGGGCACCTGGGTGGCTCAGTCAATTGAGCATCTGACTTTGGCTCAGGTCATGATCTTGTATTTGTGGGTTCAAGCCCACCATTGGGCCCGGTGCTGACAGCTTGGAGCCTGGAGCCTGTTTCTGATTCTGTCTCTCTTTCTCTGCCCCTCCCCAGCTTGTGCTCTGTCTCTGTCTCTAAAAGAAATAAAATAAAATGTTAAAAATTTTTAAAAATAAAAATTGAAAAAGAGTCAGGTAGATGAAGTGTCTGGAGGGTGCAAGCTCATACAAAGTAGAAGGAAATGAATTCGGGGACATTATTCTAACACAGGGTCAAAGACAGAAAACATACAAATATGGAAATTGATTTCATTCAGGCCATAATAGAAGAGAATTCCAGATCTGAAGATTAGGGTGGTTTTGCCCTGATCTTTATGTTTATGTGTAATTGTAATGGGAAAGGAGATTAGAGGACGGTAGAATTATAACCACAAATGCATTATCTCCAAGATCAAGGTAAATAGATATTTTAAGAAAGAGTAGGTGCTCATTAGTTAGATCAACTTAATGAAGACAGTAAAATCCTTTCTCATATTAGAGAATCAATAGTGAGGTTGGAATGACTAATTTGAGAAGAACAGTGCGTACACAAGTTAGATTGGATGTGATGTATAATACTAGTGTTACACAAAAGATCAGACATGTTTTCTTACAAATGTATGCAATAAATTGTTTGTAGCAGATAAAGTACTTAAGTGTACCAGAATTAAGGAAAGTTGTTGCCATGTTTTGTAAGCTGAAAAGAAATTTAATAGCTGGAAAAGAAGAGATAGAAAAAATACTATTATTACAAAATTTAAATTTTGCAATAATGTTATCAAAATTTTGATATGGATTAGAAAGATATATACATACATAAGTATGGAATTATTTATAGATATGTTAAGATGTCAAAGGTATGATTGAGACAATGAAACGATTAGGGGAAACAATCAGATTTGTGAGATACACATCTAAAACAATAATAACCTGTTTTAAGGAGATTAATTGATGCATTTTCCTTATGCATCACAAACTAGGTTAGGATTTTGGTAAGTGGAACTAACACGGGAGGTTAATCTAAGTGATAAACATGAGAAGGCTGATCTCTGTGAGTTAGGGAGGACATTTAATAGCTTAAGAGAAAATGTTAACAATGTACTGCTTGTGCCTCGATCACACAGGTCTTGCTCCCATCTAAAGTAGTAGCATTTAATTGTCCCCACATCACAGCATGTGGAACACAAAAGTGCTCAGAAAAGAAAAAGGCCACCGGTAACAGGGCCACGTAAACAGGCGGTGACGGATCCCCAGGGCTATAAATGATTAGTGAGAAAGCCTTTGGCAAACATATTGAAACTGTGAATGTCCCAGAAGACTCAGTTTTCAAAGTGAACTTGGAGGAAATGTATATCTATAGACAGACTCTTCTATGAGTGGAAAGCTATGATAGAAAAGAGTGATATCTCAGCCCAGACATGGATATTTACATGAGCACCACATTATGCAATTTACACAGAAATATAAATACACACCACAGATATTATATAAAGCTATTTTCAATTCCCTTCACACTTAATGATTGTGAAATTCTTAGCCAAAAATGGTTATTATAATCACAGCCTGAATTTATCTGGATTCTTTTAAATTATGTTGTTCACATTCTATTATCCATCATGCTCTGTGTGTCTTACTTTGCTTTGTTTGCTTATTTGCTTTGCTTTGTTTTGCTACATCCTTGTCTGGGCCAGGCTCTTTCCTGGTTGCATCAGGGGTCTTATTAATACTGATAGAAAGTCAAAGAATCTGGAAGAAAATATTAGAAAAATTATTTTTTCATCTTTGATGGAAAATGTGCATATGTCCTCTAACTCATTGCCGTGAGACTTACAAATGGATTTTAAAGCTCTCAGGGGCACTTAGGTGGTTCAGTCGGCTAAGCATCCGACTTTGGTTGGAGTTTTGATCTCATGGTTTGTGGGTTCAAGACCCGTGTCGGGCTCTGTGCTGACAGCCAGCTCAGAGCCTGGAGCCTGCTTCAGATTCTGTGTCTCTCTCTCTCTCTGACCCTCCCCTGCTACACTGTCTCTCTCTCTCTCAGAAAAAAACATTTTTTAAATACTTTTAAAAAAAATTTTAAAAAGCTCTCAAAAAGGAATCTGGTGATAAAAACAAAACCTTAAAGAAACTTATCTTTTTGATAAAGGATTCTGAATCCATGAATTTATCTTAAGGAAATAATTCAAAATTATGCAAGAAAAAAGGTTTGTGTTCAAAGATATTAAAAAATAAGCCTGGGGATTCTGGGTGGCTCATTCGGTTGAGCTTCCAATTCTGGACTCTTGGTTTCGGCTCAGGTCATGATCTCACGGTTTGGTTCTTGGGATTGAGCCCCACATCGGGCTCTGCACTGTCAGCTTGCTTGGGATTCTCTCTCTTCTTCTCTCTGCCCCTCCCCAACTCATGCTCTTTCTCTCTCAAAATAAATAAATACTAAAAAAAAAAAATAAGCCTAATTTATAACTATTGGGAAAGGAAGTCTATGTACTTGATTGAATGTACAGACATTCAAATAACGTATACTGTGAGTTGAATAGCAGGATAAACTGTTAGTGTTAAATGAAAATAGGAGGAAATACTATTATATACACACATGCCCACAAACATATTAAAAACAACAAAGTGGGTCGGTCACCTGGGTGTCTCAGTCAGTTAAGCAAATGACTGTTGACTTTGACTCAGGTCATAATCTCATGTTTCGTGAGTTCTAGCCCCATGGCAGTTTCCACACTGACAGCATGGAGCCTGCTTCGGATTCCCTCTCTCCCTCTCTCTGATCCTCCCCTAGTTATGCTCTCTTTCTGTCAAAATAAATAAAAGTTAAAAAATTTAAAAGAAAACCGAAATGACAAAAAAAGAGCTATAAAAAAATGTAAATTATAGATGTCTTCTTTGTAAGATTATGAGCATTCTGCCATTTCTCCTACATTTATGAGTAAACACATTTTCTACAATATACACATATTATTACATAAACAGAGTGATAAGTAACAATAGTAATAAAAAAGAGCTTCTCTCACTGAGCCCAGATAAAGGCATATGGGAAAAACCTGAGAATTGCTGTTATTGACAAGCAATTATTGGTCTAAGCATGTGCTGACCATGGTCCTTGAGATACCTATCATTAGAATCATACTCTTGGGCTTCTGGGCTCCAAAAATCATTGACAAAATTCAAATATATTATGTTGGTCCATTAGCACACAAAGCCATTATTTTCTGTGAAGTTATCAGGCTGGTATCAATGTCCAACTTGACTGATCTACATAGAGAAAGGCCCAGAAGAAACAAGAGTCTAGGAAAAAGTGTTCTATAATGGATATGCGAGGAAAGAAATTTCTGAAGCATGAGACTTGATTTGGAAATCCACTTGGGAACCACATGTATCACATAAAGTCCTAGATACTATCGGTTGTTAGGTGCACTATTATTTAACGTACCACTACAAAATTTAAAATGCTGCCAATTAAACCATGACACAATGCTACCTATAACTTGAAATTTGTATTATTTTACTCATTTTAAAACTATAGTGGACTTTCTTATACATAAATTTTAATATATATCACCCTTGTGCATGTATTAAAAGGAAAATGGAAAGCAAAATAAATTGGCTGGAATGTTTCTAACATTACTTTCTGAGTTCAAATCTTTTGAATAACTTTGCAACTCAGAGCCATTTATGTCTGTGTTTTTCACACAATATCATTAAATGAATTGGCAATGGAATTTTCTTCCAAGCTTTCCAAGTTTTGATGCTGTCACTTTCTTAATCATACCAGAAGGTGTCGATGGGAGACATAGTGTACTTCTTGAAGTGGCTCTAAAAGGGTTTGTGGACTGAAACTCTTGAGTGTCACTGTCTGATCAGGAACCGAGTTCACACATACGGTAACAACTAAACCATGGCTGTTGGCTAGCCAGCAGTGATGAGAAGCCCCCACCCATGATAAAATACATCCTAATTTCACAGAAATTAAATTGGTTTTAAAAATGCATCTCTGAATCTATGAATAATATAGCAAGATATATTGTTGTAGGCTAGAAAAGAATATGTAGATACTGGCTGGTGGGAGCAGAGGCAAGGGCCAGTTCTGTAGTGAAGGCAGGTTTGGAAAGGAAGACTGACATGGCCTCTAGAGGTCTTAAATATTTAACTTTCCCGAGTAGGCATAGCCGGGATTGTTATTTCCATTTTACACTAGTGGGATACACCTTGTGTTTAAAATATGGTGAATAATGGGCAGAACTAAAATCTAAGTCTCCTGATTTCTGGGATAATCTGTGTTACTCTGTCATCATATACATATATGATAGTAATACATAGTATTCTATTAATACTAAAAATAATAGAAGACTAATTCACATATACATGTATGTTAATTAGATACATATACTCAATGAAAGAGATTTCATATTAGATACATACACAATAAAAACTAAAAGGATAACACAGAACAACAATATCTAACACAGGGATATAAAATTAATTAAACTTGATATTAATGTTTAATTAAATAGTTTATTGAAATACGTAAAACAGATGCTAACCATATCTCTTTTGGTTACCCTGAAGACACAGTTGTTCTACTAATTAAGCTCAAGGCTGAAAACCTGGCTGACTCTTAAATTAGAGGCTAAGTTTGCTTTTGGGGTTTCTCTAGATGTTGTTTCTTCTATGATCTTGATATAATGATTTCCTGTTTGCATTTTAATCATTTGCCTGAATTTCAATATTAACACATATACTTTTATCTCTATGTAATCGTTACGTTGTTATCACTGTCACTTATTAGTCTTTGAAATTTCTCAGGCAATGTAATAAAATTAATGAAAACACCTTACAAATACATTTAAATATGCAATCATTCATCCTACAGATATGTCTTTTAGTATTCACCTTTTAATTTCAAGAAATGCAATATCATAAGGAAGCAGAAAGAGTACAAAATTGCTTTGTGGCTAACAGGAGTAACATAAAAAGAATGGACTAAAACTTTAAAAATCAAACAGTGATGTTCTTTTCTTTGTTAACTCCATTGATCTACCCATTATGCTGCTCTTCTTCCAAGAACTTGGGAGAAAAAGAACATTTGTGTAGCTATTTGGAAGATTAATAAAGCATAGCTTGTTATTCATAATCAGGGTCCTTGTTGGCTTCCAGATCCATTTCGATAGCTTGTACAATTCAGCAGCCATGTGAGTGATGCCAGCAGAATATTTAACAAAGAAGGTCATATTCAGAATACACTATATTTTCCTTCTTCCTGACAATATAAATCGGATTATCCTGAGCAATTAAATATTTACACAAAGAGAAGACAAGAATTTCTCTGACAGGAAAGTTAAAGATTATGATAGTTTAAGCCTGCAATGGTGACATGTGTTATTTTTCTCTTGGCTTTAATTTGTTCAGGTGCCTTTATCAGGCAAGGGCATCTAAAATACATTGTAAATGGAAGGATTAGCAAAATGTGCAAACAATAGGATTGTGAACCCCATTAAGATGAGAAGTAAAAATACATACCACTAGCAGATAGAAAAAATGTAGTAAGAAGACACAAATCATATATATTTTTTTCTTTCTTGAAATCCAGATTGTGTGATTTCAACATTTTTTCTAATAAGACTTGAAATAAATGTAATTACTCAATAAAAGATAAGAATCTGGTTTTAGACACATATACTTATTTAAAAGGACCATTCTGAATTAATTTTCTGAAAATTTTATCATTTTTGTTCTCACGAATATACAAATTCTATAGATTTTAATGAAAAAAAACAAACAAACTCTGTGCAACCCTATTAGAATGCTGCCTTCTTAGTTCAGATACAAAAGTAAAATGTGGTTTGCTAAGAAATGCAGTAGTCAAGGTAATTAGATTTTTTTTTAACTCGAGGATACATTTCATCTTGAAATCTTCTCTCTGAATTAGTATTTGAGCCTCTGCTGAATATAAATGATCCTGCTAGTCCTTTTTTTACAGTATATCAATTTATTTTCAACACAGCCGATTCTATCTGAACTCAGACCTGCAAAGATTGGTGATGATTTCACAGATGTTTTTCCAGAAAGGCTTTGTTAGAAACTGGCATTTCTTCTTTAGAACACTTCAACTTCCCTGGTGATGAAAAATAACAATACAAAAACCAATTTGAGTGTTTCCTGGGTTTACTTATCTAATCAGTTAAAAATATAAATATTACTTGTGAATGCAGGCTCTATGTTTCTTTTCTTTTTGTACACATCTCAATTTCATCACCTTATCAATCTTGCTTAACTCTTTTACCCCTCTTAGAATAACCTGTTAAGTGATCAAAAGAGGCAAGCATCAAGAATTCAACATTAAATACTAATTAATAAAGGTGCCTGGTTCAGTCAGTAGAGCATGCTACTCTTGATCTCAGGGTCTAAAAGTCAAGCCTCATGTTCGACATAGAACTTACTTAATAATAGTAATAAAAAAATTAAAAAGCACAACTCAATGTAAGCTCCCATTATTGACCTATATTTTGCATGAGGTACACTGAACTATTTGTCATAGTGATAATTATTAAATAATACAATTTTAAAATGTGTTTGAAAGAATGCAGGTTATATTATCACAAGATAAAAAAAATTAGTTATTTGGAATGATACATATTTATTAAAAGACATTCAAGTTTTCTGTCCCTTAGCTTCTGAAGAAGATAATTCTAACTCCTTTCAGGGTTCCACACTAGTAAAAAATATGGTGACATTTGCCTACTAATCTAAGCACTAAATTGACTAGAGTTTCCCCCGTGATGCAGTTGCTCATGGATAAGGAGTATTTTCCTGGTGATCCATGATACTGCTCTATTCCTACTCATCCATGTTCTGTCTGGTTCCAGCAGAAATACTGAAAAAATACAGAAAGTTAGAGACATATCCAGCCCTAAGGGGGAAACTGGGGATGGGCTGCAAGAATTTGGATAGCTTAATCCAACAAACTGACTGGAACAATTTTGACTCCACCATTAACAAGCTGTGTGACCTTAGGCAAGCTATACATCCTCTTTAAGCTTTAGTTTCCTTGCCTGCCAGATAGAGGAAATAGTAACAGCCATCTCATATGTCATTGTTCTTAGGACCAAATGAGATAATGCATCTTCTACAGAGAAAGCACTCAGTAAGTGTCAGTGTTTGATGCTATTGTTATCCCCCCCCACCCATGAGACTTAGAATGTTGAAATAATATTGTCTTTCATATTACATATTCTTTGTATGCAAGTTGCATTTATTGCAATATATTCTGATATAGTTAACGTTTTGAGTCAATAGGATAGGTAACATTCCTTTGTTGCTCATAAAGGAAGTATGCCTTATGCCAATAAGAAGTAGAAAATAAAGGATTTTAGAGAGGAATGTAGGACTGACAATGTGACTCTTCATTAAGTAAGAAACGAAATCTCTACCTTCTTCTGGATCTCTCCCATTCGGATCTGGTCTTTGAAGACTCCCTAGAATGCTTCTAAGTGACAATGGCTAAATACATACTCTACCACATGGAGGGAATCAGGGAACCAGAGAGAGAGCAGAAAGGGATAAATTAATCTTAAACTGGATTATTAACTTTTCTATTGCTTCCTGTGCTATTTTTTCCATTGTTCCCTAGTTTTAATAAAACAATATGTAAGTGTTCTAAACAAGCTAGACTCTGCCATGAATAACCAAGTAAACCAATGAGAGATCCCAAATGTGGAGGAGAAACACTGAAGTTAAGAAAGAAGCAAAATCCAGTCACCCCTCCTAAAAGAAGTCGCTTTGTCCATTGTCAAACTTAAAAGTTTGGGATCTGATTTTATAAAAGTTTTCAATACATTTGGTGGAGTAAACTATGTATAGCCCAAGAGACGCCCACAGGCTGTACTCTGATTGAACTGGTTCAGAAGGAAATCTAAGCTTAAGGTTCTAACATCCCCTGCTGTGTGGAAAGATTCTACTTCATCAGCTCTATCAAGGCTCTGAGGAGTGTATTTTAACATTTTGATAAGGGCATTCTCTCATCAGAGGCACTAGAGACAGAAACAAGACCCGAGGAGCAAGAGAAAATCCCAACTGCACTAGAAATATCCCACAGCATTTTTGAACATTGTATTATGTCTCATCCATACGTTAAAGGATTTTTACTAACACACTGAAAGAAAATTTTTTATAAAGCATAGAAAACACAGAAATACAGAATCTAAGATTTTAACTCCATGTTATATTTTAAATGTATCAGATTTAACAATTGAACTGTGGCTCTTCCAATTTGTAAGCAATGGATTTCTTACTTTACTTATCAGAAGAGGTATTACATGAGAATGGAGGTGAATATTGTTTCAAATACTTGAATCACAGCTTTCAGCTAAAGATGGCACATAAAATATTTTTATTTTACCTTCCTTTCTCAATACATACGTAAATGAATATACGAATTGAGCAACATTACAAAATTCTATCCTCAGTGAAGCAAATGCAGAAGCAGAGCTCCAAACAAGAATGTCAATAAACAAATCTTGGAAGCCTGTGTTCTAAGAGCTGATTATACACTCGACGTGCCAAAACATGACAAAAATGTGCATAAAATCATTATAGTCTTAAAAGTCCTATCCAGCAATCCTTTGACAAGGGCAAAAAAAAAAAAAAAAGAAAAAGAAAAAAGAAAAAGGAAAAAACAGAACAAAACTAAGAAGAAGAGGATGATCAAAAGGAGAAGAGAAAATGTTCTTCAAAAAAGCTAAATTCAGTATAACCAAAAGACAGAGCAAGAAAAGCTAAAGAAATAAATCCTGCTGTCATGAAATTTCTGGCTAAAGTAAACTATCAGGTTGAGGGTTGAAGAATTGAGGGCAATTGTGAGTTTGCAAAACTCACAATTATTATTATTATGGGGTTATTAGCCATGGAAACCAATATAAGACTTATCCCAGGGTCAGGAAAATATATATAAAAGATCTTCTGACCCCACTCAGATTTGTGGCCAAATATAAATGACCTGCTGGGGGGTGCCTGGGTGGATCAGCCAGTTAAGCGTCAGACTTCAGCTCAGGTCATGACCTTGGGGTTCATGGGTTCGAGTGCTGTTGTTAGTGCAGAGCCCACTTAGGATCCTCTCTCTTCCTCTCTCTCTGCCCCTCCTCTGCTCACATTCTCTCTCTCTCTCTCTCAAAATAAATAAATAAATATTTTTAAAAATATATGAAATGAACTGCTAGCCTTATTTCCCCTTCCCCCACCTCCACACACACACACATAATTCTGGAGCAAATAGCCAACTCCACTCAAATACAAGAAATAATCTGAAAGAAAAGAGCATAAGAAATTTTTTAAATAAAAGGGGTAAACTTCTGAAAAATAAATTTAACAACAAATATTACAAGAGAAATTGCTCAAGGACACGATAAGAATGATCAATAATCACAAAAAATAAAGACAACATTTCTATGAAAAGAGAGAGCTCAAAAGAGGGAAACAATAGCTGTAAAACAAAAGGAGGGAATTAAAAATGAGCAAGCAGAGCTCAGCATGAAGTTGGAGAAAATAATAAAAAATATTAGAGAGATGAAAGGCATTAGAACATTATGTATAAAATAAACAGTATAAAAATACAGAAAAAGATGGCAAGATTGGAGAAATCACACAAAATGAGCTGCAAAAGGGCAAAGATATAAAAATGATTATAGAGAAAATCTTAGTAAGTTAGAAAAACGAAGAGCAAACATCAGCAAAATTCAGGATCCTGCGAAGAAAAACAGAACACAAATGAAATTTAAAAAGAAATGTTCAAAGATGTAATAAACTCTGGATCCTGCAGCTGCTAACCCACCAGGTGAATGTGCAATCCAAAGGGTGTTTTTTAAAGTAAAGATATATTTTAATGATCAAGTAGTAAAAAAATACAAGATACTTAGTGGATCAGGTTAAGACATAGCCAATATTAAAATCTCCTGCACTAAAATATAACTTTTATACAAATGTATTTAAAAATGGCAACAAAGACACACCCCAGTAAGCCACCAAAAAATAAGTAAATGTTAGTTCCAAGTACAGTCCATGTCATGACCAGAAACTGCTTGGCAGGCTAACAGGTATTTGCACGTTCATAGCAGTGTTATTTTCAATGGCCAAAAGAATGAAGCAACCAAAATATCCATTGACAAATTAATGGATTAAAAATATGTAAATATCCTACAGTGTTGGTGGAAATGTAAACTGGTACAGCCCCTCTGGAAAACAGTGTGGAGGTTCCTCAGGAAACTAACAGTAGAACTCCCCTATGACCCAGCAATAGCACTGCTAGGAATTTACCCAAGGGATACAGAAATGCTGAGGCATAGGAGCACATGTACCCCAATGTGCATAGCAGCACTCTCCACAATAGCTAAAACATGGAAAGAGCCTAAGTGTCCATCAACAGATGAATGGATCAAGAAGATGTGGTTTATCTATACCATGGAATACTACATGGCAATGAGAAACAATGACATCTGGCCATGTGTAGCAACATGGATGGACCTTGAGGGTGTTATGCTGAGCGAAATAAGTCAGGCAGAGAAGGACAAATATCATATGTTTGCACGTATAGGAGGATTAGGAGGAACTTGACGGAGGAACAAGGGGGAGAAGAAGGGCGGAAATGGTGGGGGAAAGGGAGAGAGGCAAACCATGAGAGACTCTTGAATGCTGACAAAAACTGAGGACTGATGGATGTGGGGGGGGAGGGAGGGATGGGCATGGAGGAGGGCACTTGTGGGGATGAGCACTGAGTGTTATGTGGAAACTAATTTGACAATAAACTATCTGTAAAAAAAAATATATATATATATATATGTAAATACAAGGGATTCTTCTTCAGCCTTAAAAAAAGAAAAATTATGACACATGCCACAACACGGATGAACTTTGAAAACATTATGCTTAGTGACTAAGCCAGTCATAAAAGGGCCAACACTTTATGACTCTACTTATATGAGCTACCTGGAATGGCCAAATTCATAGAAACAGAAGCTAGGCAGGGGTTGGGGTAAGAGAGGAAGTGGGGAGTTATTGTTTAATGGATACAGAGTTTCAGGTTTGCAAGATAAACAGAGTTCTGGTGATGGTTGAACAATATGAATGTATTTAATGCTACTGAACTGTACACTTAAAAGTGATCAAAATGGTAAAATTTATGTTACGTGCATTTGACCACAATTTAAAAAAATAAAAGTTATTAAGTCATAAAAAACATAGTTGAATCTTAAATGCATATTGCTCAGTGAAAGAAGCCAGTTACATACTCTATTATCTTCATTATATGAACTCTGGGAGAAGAAAACCTATGAAGATGATAAAATATCAGTGGTCTCCAGGAGATTGAGTGAAGGGGAGAATGGCTGAATAGGTGAAGTACAGCAGGTACCTTATTTTAATTTATTTTATTATTTTATTTTAAGATTATTTGTGTATTTAGAGAGACAGAGAGAGAGAGAGAAAGAGGTGGGGCAAAGAGAGAGGGAGAGAGAGAATCCCAAGCAGGCTCCAGACTGTCAGGACAGAGCTTAATGCAGGGCGTAGTCTCAAGAATCATGAGATCATGACCTGAGCCACAAAACAAGAGTCAAATGCTGAAACCACTGTGTGTGATGCCAGATGTGCCACAGGAAGTTTATTCCACTGAGAGGTTTTCCTTTCACTATTGATTTTCAGAACTTCTCATGAGTGGAGCTGTAATGGAGGAGCCATCCACTTTCAGTTCAAGCCAAAGTACCTTGCAGATGGCATCTATAAGTCAGGCCTAAGTTTTTTCTTCTTCTGTTAATTACTCATAGGTAATTCCCCATTTGATCAAAACCATGAGTTAAGGAAGAATCCACAAGAGCAGCTATGATGGAAATCTAAGCTACCTACCGGTGCTATTTGCTCATTCCTTCTGATTCTGCTCAGTCCCAGTCTTTTACGTACCATTTCCATTTTACAGGAGAATGCTGCTGTGCACATCCAATTTTATGGTTGGCTAGACTAGATAACACTCAGGTTATAGTGGGCAATTGGGGGTGCATAGTCACTTTGTGTTCCAGTGGCAAAACAAGAGCTGATTTTCCATGAACAAAATGTGTTGGTAGAATAGGATACAGTCTTTGTAAAAATCACTAGGAGTCTGACTCTTAAGCTAATGTTGAAGCTTGCTATATAGCATCTACCACAGAAATTTGGGACTTCTGACTCATAATGCCCAGGTGTCCAAATAGTTAGTATGGCACCCTGTGTCTCTTGTAGAACCATTTCTTGCTCCAAGACCTATAAAAACTAGCAGCCTTTGGAATGCCCAGAAAATAGCATAGAGTCATACAACAAATGATATATATATTGCATCTAAATTCACAGATGCCCATTAGCTACTATATCTCTTTTCTTGTGGTGGATGATTGAAAGCACATCAAATTATCTTTCATTTTCAAGGGGCATCTCAACACATCACAGACCATTGTGTTGGGAGCCATTCTGAGCCCACTAGTTGAGAAAGCACCTGGTGAAGTTAAGGCAGGTTTGCAAGGCTCTTGCCATCAGATGATGACCGATATCCACCCCCACTCAATTATTTCTGCTTGAGCACTGACCCCCAAGGTACCTTGTTGATCAGTATCGAGAGTGACCTGTCCCCTTATTCTGGCCCTGGTATGATGATGGCACCTTGTAAAGGAACTTATTGTGGGAACTTCTTCTTTTGTTTATGGGAACAGACGTCGTGTCTCCGGCAGTTCCTGTTTTCCTTGATACTTTCCCTTGAGCTACGAACAGGCTAATGACCCTTACTCATAAAAGATTGACCTTTACGTGTACAATTCTGTTTCTACTTTTGCGTTAGTCCAATATGTTCATATAGCTCAACATGTAAATCAACTAACCAAAAATGTTTCTCATGCCCTAGCTATTCAAGAAATCATAGACAAAAAACTAGACAGAAAGGTAAATGCACTCAAAGAGGCTATTCTATGTATTGGAAACGAGCTAAACTCTTTAAAGGTATGGTTGGCTCTCCGGTGCCATAAGGAATATAACTGGACAATTAAATCTTGGCCAGAGACAAAGAGCCTAACTTAGAGAGGAGGAACAGAAAAGGGCAGAACATAAGTTACCACGTATACCTTTGCTATCTGATGATGTAGAGCAGTCCCTTCCCTAAGGCCTACATTCCACAAACACCTTCCCTTACACTGGCAGCTGAGGATGAGGATGGATAACAGTATCTACAACTTAACCTATGACTTAAAATTAGCATTATTAAAATGTGTATGTTATCCTGTTTTTCACTAAGAACACCCTGTTATTTTCTTAGGTACTCAACCTCACTATAATTGGAGTAGTTCTGCAAGAATACTTCTGTAAAACCTGTTTCTGTACATTTTCCAAAACATCTTACCACAGAGAACTATCCATTGTAAAAATTCCATGATGCCATGTTAACATTTGACCTATAAATAAAGACACCAAAACTGACAGGGCAGAGATGCCTGCCTGGTGATCAGAAAGATTCTTGTGGCTCTCTCACTATCTCTCACCAACACCGTCCATCCTTCCGGGACCCCTAGACTGGCTGGAACAGGCCTCCAGAACTATTAGACCTTTAGAAACTTCACAATTGTGTCAAGGCCCTAGATTTTCACTGAGATTATATCTCAACTCCTTGCACACATGTCCTATTTACATGTGTAAATATCCCTATCTGGGATATTTGGACCTTCCTGCTCATCAGCTCCAGCTGGCATAATACCATAAATGTAATGAGCCAGTGTGATGTTCTGTTGGATATCAAGATGATCTAGATAGCACTTAACCACGTAAGAAAAAAGCCAGAGAACTGACACAGCCTTGAAAAAGTCAATAAAAGAAGACATGTCTCTACCATATGAAGGCAAAATGCTTCTGTCTTATTTTTATGATAGATGAGAGGTAAAGACAAAGCATTTAGGATGACTACATCGGGTGTCAGGACTGATGTTGACTGGCTCCAGTAAAGACATCACATCTGTAACCACAAACACTGGCATTACCACCTGATTAAGTCATTTTAAGATACAGTCAGTCTCATGTTTATGCACAGACCAAAATGGAAAGATTAATGGATATGAGATTGGAAACACCAGTCCTGTACAATCTCATCAATCCCTCCTAGGCTGTGATATTTATTTTGTCAGGAGTACAGATAGTTCCAGGAGCACCCACTTAGCAATTCCTATTCTAATACTCACTCGATCCATACATAAGGGAAATGATAGGAATATTTTGCTAGGAAGGAAGTACAGCTTTTCCTACACAAATACTATGGACGTGGAGAACAATCAGAGATTGGGAGAACAGTTCTACTGGAGGCACAGTAAGGATGAACCAGAAACAGAAAAAAGATGAGGGAATGAGGACAAATGCAATAGAAATGAAAATGAAATTTCACAGAGTATACTTTTTTATGCCTTTCAAAAATTTAAGCCATGTATATATTCTACATTTTGAAAACTAAATAGTAAAAGAAAAAATAGAAAGTTGAATGCAGAGAGAAATTAAACTAATTCTACACCAAAATAAGACTGTAAGAACAGAAAAAAATCCTTAAATCAAGTAACTTATGAACAAATACTCTGAGGCATTCTAAAGATAAATGGAAATGTCAAAAAAGAAACATCTTGAACTTAGTAGCTTTGGAGGGTGGGGGTGGCATTTGTGTAACAATTCTAAATTATTATATGGGTATAGTAGGATAAAGCATATATGTATACATATATATGTATAGTTTTAAAAGCAACTTTCTCTTTATAAAGGAAAAGAGACACAAATACACAAATGTGGAATGGGTTAGGTGAGAAAAAAACCTGTATTGTTGAATTTGAATTAGAGGTATCAGTGTATGTTCATGATTAATAATAATAACTAAAACGATTAAGATAACAATAATTTTCTAGCTCTATTTCCTAAAAGGGCACAGAAGCAATGTTACCTGAACAGCAATGATCATATGTAGGATTCAGAACTAGATTTCTAAATACCATTGGCCTCCCAAAACTTTACTAAGGATTCACAAATAGACCCAGTAGTATTACCCATTTTGGTATTAATATTGGATGATAACATTAAATTCATTGGGATAATTCAATTTGCTAATAACTTTAAATAGCATGTTGGATACTATCCAACGGTAAGGAATTCATTGCTATTTATCTCTGTTCTCTCTTTGTACTGCAAGGACTGGAACCTTGGGATATATATTTCCAAATTCCCATGGCCAAAGAATTCAGAAGACAATTGAGTTTTTTCCAAGGAGGTTGACTAGAATGAGTTTTGAATAGAGGAGAGGACGTTTCTTCTCTTGTAGCAGTTGAGGCATCGGCTTTAGCAGAGGTAAGCTTTCAGCAGACAGCTGAGCTCTGCCTTCTGTGACTCCACTAGATTCAGGACTATGGGGTAGCTGTGATGTTGGGTACCATTAACCAACTTCTGTTGCAGTTTCAGTATGACAGGAAGACCTACCTGTGACCACCCTCCCTTCCCCCTTTACTTAAAAAGCCCCCTTTAAACAATCCAGTAGGCATAGGAGAATAGATGAATGAAAAAGTGAAATGAAATGCATTTGGCCATGAATTAATCATTGTTGAAGGGGTGATGGCTACATATGAGTTCACTATACTTTTTCTGTGTTTGCATCTGTTTAAAGTTTTCCATGGGAAAAGTTTTAGCGTTCACCACAAACAAGTCAAGGAGTTCTTAAGGACTGTGCTGTACTCTAGCCCCCTCAGCTACTTTACCTGCTACTGGGCCTTTGAACTGCTATCTGTCTGCCTCGCGTTCCAGCTTGTACTCCAAGTGGTAGCTGGACTGCTGGTGTGTGCCTAAAATATGCACGCTGATGACACAGGAAGACATGCGTGCTAAGGCTGTTGATTACTGATGTCCTGGTATCCTGGTTTTGGAGATGATAATGACTGGGCCAAGGACTAAGGGTACCATCTCAAGATCCTTAAACAACCTCTTCCTTTAATAATGTTAGCACTAGTGACTGACTCCTGGTCCTACACATGTCCAAGTGACATTTCAGCCAAATTGCTTTCTTTGAGTTTTACTTACTGTCTTATGGTAACCACTCCACCCCCCAACACAGAAGAATCTAGGTTTCTCCTAGGACACATGAGATGCCAGTGACTGGTTTATGGAATTATCTGATGTAGTGATTGGCAACCATATTCAGAATAACACTGCCCTGTCATCTCTGATGCTCACTTTTCTTTGCATCTAACTTGTGCTCACCTGACCTGCACACCTCCTATAATTTGACCCTAAAATTGGAAAATATACTTTTTAAAATTCCTATTTCTTCATTGACTTAAAATTATGTATGACACTGTCCCAGACACTATGCGTGTTATTTAAAAATTCAACTATATAATATTTGTGTTTTAGTGCATTATAATGTAAGAGACTGTTATTCCAGACAGTATATGCTTAAATAGTATTTAGTCAGACTCTATCACAAATCATCTGGAAAAGCCTATAGGGAAGAACTGGGATAATTACTATAAATCACATTTGGTGTGCTAGGTTTTACTGGGGCTTAAATAATCACTCATTGGGAGTTTGTACCTTTGTAAGGATCACTAACTTATTCAGGCCACCTACATATTATTTGCTGTTTTTATTACTCCCTAGTCCCTAAAGCTAAACAGGTAATAAAAAATCAAGAGAGGGTTTCTTTCCTACTCATCTGCTATAAATGATTTTACTTTTGATTCTCTGCCATTACTTCAGGTAAATACAGAATCCAAATGTGGTAATGCTTAGATTTGTTTTCTAGACTTTTGAAATAAATTTTAATTTTGATTTGTTCAAAACTGTCTGATGTAACTCAACATTTGTACGCAAGCTTAGAGAACTTTGGAAAGAGATTTTTTTCTTTTTTTAATGAGTGAAAATTACATAGAGATAGTAAACATAGATTTGCTTTCTCCTTTGTGGCTTCAAGCATCTGAGAGTTCAGTTCTCCAAAGAGTCACTTCAGTATAAATCCAACTTTCATTCAAGTAACATTATTTTATCTACTTTTCCCAGTTAGGTTTTCTTAGTGTTTTCATTTTTTACAATATTCACATGGACCCTTAGTACAGAGGCTTTATGAAATATTAAAACTTAATTTTTTAGGCTTCTGTAAATAAGGCTACTGCATTAAACAAAAATGTGTATATTATTTTAGTGTTTGGAGTAGCACCACCTACTAGAAGTTTCTGAGATGTTGAAATGGTCTGTGCCTGTGCTTTGCAATACAGTAACTACTGATTGTATGTGGCTGTTGAGTTCTTGGTATGTAACTAGTACAACTGAGGAACTAAACTTTTTATTTTATTTCATTTTAATTGAAGTAAACATGTGGCTAGTGGCTACCATATTGGACAGATCAAGAATAGAACCTCAAAGAACAAAACTTCCCATGGTGATAAAGAGCAGTTCTAAAACCCCAGCTCTGCTGCTAACTTGCTGTATGGCCCTAGAAGGAGGATTTCATGACCCAAAGAAGAACAAGGTTGTGTTACAACAGGGATTCCTAAGTGTTATGCTCTCCGTCTTCTGGTAGCAGTGGCAGTCCACACTTTCCCCGTTTTCTAGTCTCTTTATTGGTCTTGGGATATTCACTAGAAAATGTATATGGTTTATGAGGACACAGAATCCACTGACTGGCTTATCGTCCATGATTGCTTCCACATATACTTGTATTCCAATGTGTAGGGCAACTGACTGGAAGTTGGTACCATTGCATTTCTGATAACACATACTAGAAAGCTGATACATAAAACTCAGACCTTTTAAAGAAAATCACTTCTTCTTTTTCATCAAGAGAAAAACATGGGCTTTGTCATTGTCTTGATATAATATAGATTTGTCCACTGAATACTCAGCAAAGTAGTTTTTGTTTTGGTTTGTTTGTTTTTTGGGTTTTCTGTATGTGTGTTGTTTGTTTCTTTAATAATAGCATGGTAAATTTTGACTGTTAACAAGACTTTGGGGGATTTACTAACTTCAGGCAACAACCTTTCATTAAAGCTGTCCTCAACATAATTGTCATGAAATGCTACTATTATCACCTCATGGCTGGGCCAGCTGTTGTTGAGACAATACAGATTTTTCAAGTACATCAAACATGTGAAGCACAACTGAGATTCAAGGGCAAATGATATTAGAAAAGCAATTGTGCTATACGAATTGTAGTGCTCTATCAAGGGTATATATTTATTTTATAGCTGTTCACATGTTTCTTAGACCTTTTAAATTTGATAGCTACTTACACACTGGGACAGTTTAGGAATATTAAGTATTTTTATATTTAAAAGTCCCCAAATGTTTACATCATAAACATTGTGCAATACTATAGTTATAACCATAAAATTAATTTGGTAATTAAATAGTCAAGTTTAACATAGTAATGTCAAGCACAAATTATAAATGTTCTCGTTAGCCTTCTAAATTGGTACTTCATTAAAAGGCATGGAAAATCTGGGCAAACTAACACTGCAATGGAAAGCCAATAGAAATCTCTGACCTTTCCTTCCTTCCATTCTTGACGTGGCCAGTTCAATCAATATGCCCCTTTTAAGACACCCTAGTGTTTAAAGGGAAAAGAACGTAAAGAAAACTTGAGGAAAATAATTAGAGAATTACTGAAGTGGAGCCATTAGGTTCGCAGCTGCTGAGCATTTTTGCAACCAGATTTTATTTTATTTTTCTCAGTAATTGTGTTTCCCGATTAAAAGGTTTTTTCTTTCTTTGTCAGAAAGACACACTGAATTTACAGATCCAGTCTTCAGCACCTGATTTTTTCTCAGTGTGAGTTTATCATCCCTCATTGTTAAACGTCCTGAATGTGTCAGGCATGCCTGCCTTCTCTTTCCCTTACTAACTCAACCCCATTGAAGCCTTTGTTCTTATTCCTCAGCGATGTGCTTCTTCTCAGAGGTCACCTCTTACCCCATATAAGGGATAAATTATACCAATCTGCTTTTTCCCTAGCCTCTATATAAAACTTAATCACTCTCTCCATCTTAAATATCTTCTTACGGTATTTCTGACGCTAGACCATCCAGGGTCATTTTGCAATCTCTCTAATATAACAAGAATAATGACTTGCAGATGGGTAACTGCTGTACTTTGTTTCTTTTAAAGTCCTCCTTTCCTAAGACTTTCTCTAAGAGAAGATGAGGGCAAATCTTACTAAAAGACACACACCTTTGGTCAGCTTTGGGTTAGCTTTAGGGTACCAGGAAAGCTGTTATTTCTGGACTTATTTAGCAAGGTGATAGTCATAAGACTGGCTTTTGTAAGGAAAGGATTTCTTAGTACCATTAGCTTTTGTTTCAGGAAACAAACAGTTGGCCTAGATGAGTAGATCACTTGTGTAAGGTGGGTAGATGGGTCTCAGCAGAAAGAGGAAGGAGGTAGTGTGAAAGGGAATGAAACAAAGGGAAGATACACCCGGAGACCGCATCACCTAGTGGCTTGAATGAGCACTGAATCTGAGTTTCAGTACTAAATCCTGCACATGACCTTAAGCAAATTATTGTGAAACCCGGTTTCCGCATTATCAGCCTTATTATTATCTGATGATGACTGATGATTGATGATGATAATAACTACCTTTTGAAGTTATTTTCTCATAAGGTGGTTGTCAAGATTAAATGCTAAAGCGATCTGGGGCGCCTGGGTGGCTTAGTCGGTTAAGCGTCCAACTTTCACTTAGGTCATGATCTCGTGATTCGTGGGTTCAAGCCCCGCGTCGGGCTCTGTGCTGACTGCCAGCTCAGAGCCTAGAGCCTGTTTCAGTCTGTGACTCCCTTTCTCTCTGACCCTCCCCTGCTCATGCTGTCTCTCTTTCTCTCTCCTAGAAATGAATAAAACATTAAAAAAAAAAGCAACCTTAAATGCTAAAGCAATCTAAAACAAAGCACTTAAAACCATGCTTGGGACACAGTAAATGCTTTGTTAGTGTTTGTCTAATACATTTGTGTCTGCAGGTCTCTGTTTTCTGAGCATGACTCCTGGAGGAAGAAGTGTTAAATAAGTTGCTTCCCACCTAAGACTCTGGACAACTGCTTAGGAGGTGGCTCTCACACCAACCTGAATCTAGCAGGCTGCCGCTTCACAGGAATCTTGGCATTACAGCATGATAGTTGGGCGCGGGAGGTGGGGTGGGGGCTAGAGTTAAGGAGTTAATGCAAGAAAGATGACTAGCTGGGTCTTGACTCCTCCGAGAGAGAACAGGTGGTCACAGGTTACATAGCACTAGGCTAATATAGAAGGTAAGAGAGAGTGCTCAGAACTAGGGACTCTTACATATCCATGAGACATCAGTACTGGAGGAAGAAGAAAGGAAGTTAGTGAGAATACCAAATACTGAATGTCAATAGCTCCAGGCTTACTCGCCTATTAGGCCGTCAGAATCCTGAATGCAGAATCATCCAGGCACAAACTGAAAAATATTTTCTTGGGGAATATAACCAAACCAAGATTAAATTGAACATATTGACATTGGTTATTACCTCAAAAAAAAAAAAATAACAACCTATTCACAACACTCCATAAGATCACACTGAAGACAGCCCCCACCACATATATACATACATATGACATGACATATCCAGTCAGCTTCTTGCATATTCTTAAACATGAAAAGGCAAGAAAGTATGATCAAACACCTTAAGAAAACCTGTAACATGTAAAATATCCCAAACAAGTAAACAAAAACCATAATGCATCTTAGACAAAAAAACACATTATCTTCAAAAGGAAGGACATTATTGTTAGCAGTATCAGTGAGATGAGAGATGATACTTTATCCATGGTACAGGATTGTGTGGTTTAAAGAAAAAGAAACATCAAGAGAATAAGAAAAGGGTTTTTCAATTTGAAAAGATCATAGTCTAATTAAAATTCTTCTAGGAGATTAGAAAGTTACAACTGAGTAAATGTCCCAGAATAAATGCAAAAAAATCAAAGAGGTAGAAGAGAAAAATAACAAGTAGAGCACTGCAAGAAAGCTCTAGAAAGACAGGGGAAAACCAAGGGAATGAAACTTGGGCAGAACTGATGGAACAGTATTAGCCATATTGAATCCTTAGCACAATGGATGGAAAAGGACCTATATATTGTATTTTCTTGACACTGTTAGTAAAAAGAGAATCTTCAAGTTGTAGAGAGGGAGAAAGAAACCACAAAGATCATATATGCAGTATCAAGAATCAGAATGGCTTTAACTGCTTCATCAGAATCAAGAAGGTAATGGAGCTTCAAATTATGAAGAAAATTCTATACCCAACAAAAGGCAATAGTCAAATAATACTTTCAAACCTGCATGGTCTAAAAATTTTATCTCCCATGTACCTTTTCTTGAAAAGACATTGGGGAAATATTACACCAGAACTGGAACACAAACCAAGAAAGTGGAAGACATGAGCTACAAAAAGAAAGTCAACGAAAAGGATAAGACAGTGAATTTCCAGAGAGGATGGAGAAGGAAGAGCCCAAAGCTGCCAGAAGCACAGCAATGATACATAAGGTGATGGATCCAGACCAGAACACTGCGCCTTAAGAAACAGAGCTGGAGTTCTTATCACCAAGATCCCCATTGCCACTGTGAGCACTTTTTTTTAATCTCAGAACAGAATGCCTAAGTGAATTTTGCTCAGGTTCACATCTACACCTGTATTAATTTGACCTTTTATTGAAAATCTTCTTTTTCTATGTTTCTCCTTCCTGGGTCAGTTGATGACTCTCATTTCTCCCTCAAAGCAAGGAGTCTCCTTTGATCTATATATAAGAGCAGAAGGTAGACCATGGGGGCTTAGAAGCAGGGGACTCCATATCACCTCTAGATATGTAGATTTCCAGCCATATTCTAGGCCTGTGAGATGACTCAATTTTGCCAAGTCTTCTGTTTCTTAGTACTGTTTCATGTCCTTACCCACTGACTTTCTGAAACTCTCAAAGAAGGTGAAGTCAGACTATGATCCAGAAGCTCTGTTTAGCTTAACTTCTCTTGGATCCTTCTTCTAACATTGGTGATATTGTTATTCCCTTTTGCAATTAGGTTTGTCTTTGCTACATATTTTTCAAAACTAAACACTGCATTATTTAAAGATATGTACAGAGGTGGAAGCACTACCGAGGAAAAAAAAAGAGTAAGATGGGACTATTTTGAAAAAAAATTTTTTAATGTTTTTATTTATTTCTGAGAGAGAGAGAAAGAGCATGAGCAGGAGAGGGTCAGAGAGAGAGGGAGACACAGAATCTGAAGCAGGCACCAGGCTCTGAGCTGGCTGTCAGCACAGAGCCCGATGTGGGGCTTGAACCCACGAACCATGAGATCATGACCTGAGCCGAAGTCAGAAACTTAACTGACTGAGCCACCCAGACCCCCAAGATGGGACTATTTTGGACAAGAGTACATGAGTGCTCCTGAGATACCACAGTGATTGATTCTTAACCTAAGTAGGAAAGATGTTGAGTGTATTACCACTTTTACTAGTACTGTTAATTTGTAAACTGCATGCATACAGTATAATACATAACAAAAAATGAACATCAATAACAACAATAAAGAAATAAGAGCAATAGGAAGAAAGGAAGAAACGAAGGGAAGGAGGGAAAAGGGGAGGAGGAAGAGAGGAAGGGAGGGAGGAAGGAAGGAAGGAAGGAAGGAAGGAAGGAAGGAAGGAAGGAAGGAAGGAAGGAAGGAGTGAAGGAAGGAAAATAAAGAATTAATGGCACTATGAACATCATAATTCATTCTTTCTATTTTTGTAATGTATATCCATTTACTATGGATTATTTACAAATAGATTTTTTGATCAACCTCTGTAGTTTCCTTTTTATATAAATTCCAATTTTCCACTGATTCAACATCCTTCCAGCCTCTTGGAAATGTTATCCTGCTATATTTTAGCTCTGTTATTGAAATTTATATCAACCTGACTAAATGCAGAGTAAAGGCATCTTTTAAGGTTTTGGTGAAGAACATACTAAACGATTTGCCTTACAGTTTTATGTTTTCAAGGATGTGGATATATGGAGAGGGTTTAATAACTCGGGTTTCCATATACATGAATTTATATGTATCTACACATTTAATTTTAAAATATTTTCCAACAGAGTATTTTATACTTGTTTCTGAGAGAGAAAGAGAGAACTCTGGCCAGAGTCAGATTTACCACTATATATATGTATACTGGATGCTTATAATCAATCTATATTAAAAATAGTGGAACTACATAACGTTAACTTAAGTTTTGTCCAGAATATTAAAATATATCTCTTAAATGTCCTTGAAAACGCTTAAATATATCAGTAACTTCATTAGATTAAACATTTCATTTTTTAATTGTCATTGTCCTTGGAAATGAATCATTAACAGTTCAGTATATATTTTTACAATCAGTTTATGTTCCTTCTAACATAAAAGCAGCAATATTATGGGCAGGCCTTATTATCAACATTATTTAATATTAACTGACACCCTAATATGTTCCATAGATTGTGCAAAGCTTTTGATCTATATTCTAATTAATTCTCAAAATATACTTCAAAGGTAGGAATTATTTTTCTTTATATCTGAGGAAAAAATGAAGCCCAGAGACATTGTCACCTGCTGAAATCATAAGACTAAGCCAATAGTATAACATGGGTATCTAAAAAGATCTCGTTGGATTTGATGCCTAAGCTCTTTCCAGGGGAAGCAGAGAAGCGGGAAGAATTTCCAGCATGAGATGGTCATAATGAGGAGGACATATAGCATTAGAGTCCGTGCCTGGAAAAATTGGAGTCAAAAAATAAAAAACAAAAAACAGACTCTTAAGAAGTAGGAGGGATAGTGAAGCATTTTAAAAATCACATGTTGTTGTCTATAACCATCCCTAGCTATGAAAACTATAAGGTGCTTTAATATTTTTCCAAATACTTATCAATTCTGAATAATAATCAAGTTAACAAAGTCTTCCTGGCATAGCCCAGCTTTGCTTATGGAGATTCACAAACTTGTCTCATTTTACACCCACAGATAGGCCTTCAACTCTTTTGTCCACCTATCTTCATAAAACTCCAATAGAATGAAAAATAACTTAATAATTTAAATAAAGTTAATGCATTACAAAAAAAATTACACTCTCACCTGGTTTCTCCATATTGTATCTATTTAGGGAGATGTGTCTTATGAAATGCCCTATTTTGATCAAACTTGAGAAACTCTTCTTACCCTCACTGGCAATTGAATGATACAGTTTTGATTTCAAATTTGACTCTGTTTGCTTTATGCTACCATTTAACTTTCATCTGCTCTATTTGCCACTGGTCTGCTCTGTATTTCTAACTGCAGTTGGTTCAAATCTCTACAGGGATTTCAGCTGAGTCATTTGGGGCTTATACTTTTACACCTTCCTCGGTGAGTTCAGTGCTGCCAGATCTCTTGAAAGCCTTTCTAAGCCTTGTTTTTAGTTCACTAACATTTCTGTCAATTGACCAGTCCCTATGTCAGTGACAGATGCGTGGAGCACATTAGCTGTGGGCCCATCTCTACATGAGAAAATACCTCTTTTTTTTTGAACAGTGCAACACAATGTCTGAAAAATAAGCCTGATAACAAAAGTTGATGTGTGCTTTCATGTTGAACTATCCTTAAGTTCCTTAAAACAGTTCGCTAAAATGTCACAAAATTCCCTCTATCCAGGGTGAAGCAGACTACAGAGACAGGGTCATGTAGTCACTTTCCACAAAAGGAGAAACAGTGGTATCTTTCAACTTAGTCTCTTCTTCATAGAAATCCAGGACTTGTGAGTCATTGGACCACACATTCATGATCCTGCCATGAATGCACTATGAGTCTACAACGATCAGTGGCAAAGTATAAAGCCCACTGACATAAATTATCAGAGAAAATTAATTTAACCACTCTCAAAGATATATTATCAATAAAATGGGGACATTAACAGACCTGAATTCTGACCGCTGCTGTGCAATGAACTGAGAAAATGTATGTAAAGCAGTGACCAGACTGGATTTTTTAAAGTTTTCTATAAATTTAGCAATTATTTAATTTTTACCATTAGGTTCACACACGCAAATACTGAATTGTGCCAAAAATGCATTTTTATGTTTTCAAAGAGTAATGGCAATAGAGACTAACCTAGGAAAATATTTATAATTGATTGGTTTTTCATAATACTGCAAAGAATGAAAAGATTTAACATTGTAATGGAAGGGGTCTATCAATGAGTTCAGAAAAAAAATATTTATTTGTTTGTTTAGTAGACATGAATGATTTCTGACATTCTACCCACTGACTATAATCTTCTTAACTTCTATAGCATTGTGGTAAAGGAGTGCAATGCATAGAATTGAATTGGGTTCAAATCCAGATTTTGCCCTACAGTGGCTGGAACTTTAGACAAGTTTCTTAGTTTTTTCCTGGGCTGTGCTCATTGCTACTGGGCTGGGCAGAGCTAAAAACACAAATGTATTTATAAACACATATATCCATCTCTACATCATGACAGCCATGAGTTTACACTAATACCATGAATTGCATTCCAATACAAAGGGTTCATTCAAGTTTTCACCATTTCATATTTGTACTCTCCTTCTCCAGTGGTGAAAACCTGCCTTCCATTATCTTCAATATGTCTGCATATTTATTCAATATCCCTCTACATAGACAATCTCCAGACTCTAGCCAATGGTCATGTCACATAGAAGCTTTCCTCTAGTGAACTGCACACGTGCCAGGCTATCACGTCTTTGCCTGAACCCACACAGTGTTCTTTGTACATCATGAACACCTTTGAGAAATTGATGCAAACTACCTCTCCTTTCTCCAGAAAAGGCATATAAACATTTTCTGTACAAAAACGTATACTACTTCATATAAATGCATATACAACTTGCATTATAAATAAGCTATGAAGTTTTTGCCCTTCTGTGACTAATTTCATGTGGCATAATACAGAGCATGTCGGCTCACTGATGCTTCACGATCAAAACTATCCTTAGTAAACCTGGAGTCAGACTATCTCAGTTAGAATTGTGGTTTCAGCAGATAAAGGCATAACTTTGTGCAAATAACTTTGCCATTCTGTGCCCCGGTTTCCTCATCTGTAAAATGGAGAAAAGAATAGCATCTATTTAATTTTTGTTTGTGAGAATTAATTTTTGCCAAGTGTTTCAAATAGTTTATGGCACAGATTTAAATAAACACTGGGTAAATTTCAGCCAAACTTAAAGAAAGAAAACGAGACAACATTTCCTCACTATTAATAAATTGGCATGCTGTAATAGTCTATAATCATTTAAATATCAAAACTGTATATAAAAAACAATGGTAGAAACAGCCTAAAGATAGTCTGATCTTACTTTGAACCGAATTACCAGTCTTATGCTGACACTTGGCAGAGGGGCCAAAATAGCCAGTTGTCTCCATCTCTGTATAGGCTTTCATTACATGGCTGTTGGTATTAAGAAAAGTCAGCACAGTTCTCAGAAGCACATTGTTGCAACTATATGGTCACAGATTAAGAGCTAAACCTCAGATCCAAAGTCAGTTCAGTCAAATCTATGAAACTGGAACAGGGCAGTAAAATTGTCTAAATCTGCTGTGTGGTAAACAGGTATCCATTTTGACTGAATTCTCTTATCTTTTCAATTGGTTGTCTTGGCATTCGTAGTGGCTTTAGTATAAACACTTAAGAAGTGAATACAATACTTATCTCCCTCACCACTCAGACTGACGACTGTAGTTTGACAATCTAAGATGAAAGATCTATTCTGAGTGCAAATAGTTATTACTAAGCGATGTGAGCATTTTCAAAGATGAACACAATGTACAATTTTGGGGCCATAAACAAGCTTCAATTACTACTATTCTCATGTGAGTGTTTATATTTCAAAGGTATTTGGATCAAAGAGTATAATTTTTAAAAAATATCAAGGCCATTTGTGTTCCTTTGGGTTACTTCTAAAGTTTAGATACAGTGTTTATCAAAATTGTTTGTCTTGTAGAGGTAAGAATGACATTTCTAGACTACTAGCTACATATTTAGGAATGGTCTGTCAGATAATCAGGCCTATAAATAAGAACTGGAAGCAGCTGGAACAGAATTGAATTCCTCTGGATAATTGGCATATATGTCACCCAAGGAGAAGCAAGTACTTTGTCTAAAATAATGTTGACTGATAAGACAGGACATGTCTTCCCACATATACTACACATTTTCACAGGGGAAAAAAAAGCCCAGTGTCCAGAACCACTTTAAATTTCATGACTATGTACTTTAAAATCAAATGGGCCAGTTTCTTGAAACCTTAGCAAAAGGAGGCAAAATGTCAAACATTCTTATCATCAATCCCAGGTTTGTGTTTTGGGAACTGCACTTTCCAGTAAGTACAACAGATTATAAAATAAACAGTTTAAGTAGAAAAGGCTCAATTAAACATATTTATAAAATATCTGCTTTTGAGCTAATTATATAACACTATTCATGGTTAGCAGTGGGAAAACCAGCCACTGGTTTCCAAATGATGTCTCTTCATATAAAGGAAAGCAACAAATATATTAAGGAAGCACTTTGGAAAGTGGTAAAGACTGTGTCAGTTAATCAAAATTATCTATAAAATGACCTTGACACTCACTTTTATAAAATCAACCATAAAGTTAAACCTCATCATTTTTTGGTGCTAGTATATTGGTGAAAACACACAATCACTCCCTCATACCTACAGAAAAAAGACGAACATGTTACATCATAAGATAATACCTGGTTGAGAGAACTTATCCCATTTGAGAAAAATCTGTTGCTATATTTAAACATTGTTTATTTCTCTTTGTCCTTAGAATTACAAATAATCATAACTAAATTTAGTGTTAATTTCTATTAGTCTGAGATGCTAATTTTTAAGCCACAGTGATCATGGAATTTAAAAGAGAAAGTAGAATCAGTAAAACTACAACATGATGCTAAGAGAAAAATACAAAGAACTTAAATTTTTGTCATAACTCTAAAATCATGATTCATGACCAAAAAAGCTTACTTTTGCAAATTTTTTTTCAGTTTTGAAGACATGGGATATGGAGCATAAAATACAATCTGAATTCCTTTTATTCATTTATTCAGTAAATAATTATTGAGTACCTAAATTATTCATTATAATTAATCCCTATCCAGAGAAAGCAGTGAGATATGTATACAAATAAGGAAATAGAGCAGCTCATGTGTGCCAAGCATTAAAATGGTCACTGTATGTTATCTGCAATCACTTAAAATGCTGCCTGGTGAGGGTTAGGACTCCATTTTGCCTCTAAGAGAACAGAGGGTCAGAGAGGCTCCCCAACTTCTCAACACCCAGAATTCAAACCAAGGTCAGTCTTGTTGCTAAGCTTTTTCAAGTACAATGATGTTGTATAGCTATACTTCAGGAAGAAATACCATCTCTAAATTCAGTTTAACAAACTTGTTTTCAGAACTGAGAGTTAGAAGAAATATTCTTGTGTTTCTCTATCCTTGTCTTTTGCCTTAATCATCTTTTCAAAATACAGCTGCTCAGGATAGATTATTGGCCAAGATTTCACTCTTACCAATTGGTTCCATGGGCTATGTTCTTTAAAGTAACCATACACATTAAAGCGACTTATTTTAGAATGCTTATGAGTTTAGAGAACTAGCTATAAGAGTTGTAGTTGCATTTTTGTATAAACTACGCTCACTCTAAAATAACATGGTTCCTACAAATTCAAAATTTAAAACCAACTCAATAGTTGTGGTTGACAGGCTCTATATAGATTTTAGTTTATAAAAGTTAGAATTGTAATCTGAATGAGGGCTGCAGAAGGCACCATGCAGGGTATCTAAATCCTTAGTCTTTCTCCCCTTAAGAACCAGAGGGCAGAGTTAATGGCAACCAAAGTCACTGGAAAATGGGGGGAATCCCAGAAAAGAGAAGGTAAGAGGGAGTAGCCCAACATTTTGTGTATAAAATTTGTGAAAACATTGGCTGGTTCTGAGACTAGGCATCCAGTTAAAAACAAAAAACAAAAACAAAAACAAAAACAAAACCTGAACTTTGATATGAGCTGCCACACAAAAGGCAATGTTTGCAGTTTAAATACAACCATATTAAGTGCAACTAAAACCAAAATCAAGACTCTTCAGAGTACTACAAGAGCAGGCTAGGCTTCCAAAATATCACAGTAACCCTGTTTATTATATAATCCAAGAAAATGTTACTTATGCTCAAAATATAACACAACAGAGGAAGCTGGCTGGCTCAGTCAATTAAGCAGCTGACTTTGGCTCAGGTCATGATCTCAGGGTTGAAGGGTTTAAGCCCTGCATAGCGCCCTGTGCTGACAGCTCTGAGCCTAGAGCCTGCTTTGGATTCTGTGTGTCCCTCTCTCTGCCCCTCCCCCACTCATGCTCTGTGTCTATAAGGAATAAGTAAACATTTTGTTTTAAAAAAGAAAACACAATAATGGATATTAACAGTGAGATTATCTAGATGTTGGAATTAGCAGACAAGAATTTAAGCAACTTTTAACTACTAAACTTGACAATATAAATGAAATGATGACCTAATGAATAAATAGATGGGAAATCTCATCAGAGAAAGCGTAAGTATACAAAAGACTCAAATAGAAATTCTAGAACTGCAAATATAAACCTCTGAAATAAAAAAAAATTCACTTGTTGTGTTCAACAGCAGAAAGGAGATAAAAGGAAAAAAGAATCAGTAAATTTCAAAATAGATCAATAAATATAGACTAGTCTATAGATCGACTTCCTTCCTTCCTTCCTTCCTTCCTTCCTTCCTTCCTTCCTTCCTTCCTTCCTTCCTTCCTTCCTTTTTGTATTATATTAGTTTCAGGTGTATAATATAGTGATTCAACAATTTCATACAGCACCCGGTACTCATCAGAAGTGTGCTCCTTAATCCCCATCACCTATTTAACCCATTCTCCCATCCCCTCCCCTCTGGTAACCATCAGTTTGTTGTCTATAATTTAAAGAGTCTGCTTCTTGATTTGTCTCTCTCTCTCTCTCTTTTTTCCTTTGCTCATTTGTTTTGCTTCTTAAATTCCACATGAGTGAAATCAAATGTTATTTGTCTTTCTCTGACTTATTTTGCTTAGAATTATACTCTCCACCTCCACCCATGTAAGTGGCAAGATTTGTTTCTATGGCTGAATAATTCTTTATTCATTCATCAATCAATAGATGCTTAGGCTTTTTCCATATCTTGGCCACTATAAATAATGCTGCTACAAACATAGGGGTGCATGTATCTGAATTAGTGCTTTTGTATTGTGTAAATACCCAGTAGTGAAATTGCTAGGGCATAGATTAGTTCTATTTTTAACTTTTTTTAGGAACCTTCATACTGTCTTCCACAGTGGCTGCACCAGTTTGCATTCCCACCAACAGTGCATGAGTGTTCTGTGTTATTTTTTTCATATCCACACATGCAGCATAAAATTTTCACTAGCCTTGGATGCTATCTGAGAAAATGATTTGATTATTCTCTCATATAGTGTGATCTCTAATATTACGTTAAGCCAAATGTTATAAAACTGTCTTAAACAAACAAAAACAACAGCAACAACAAGTTTATTTTTCCTCTATATTATGGTAAGAGTGCTTAGTCCTACGTGTTGATATTTTAACAACCTTGGAATCATCTATCAAATGCATTCTACAATATATCTTTAGTTCCAAATCATGTGATCATGTTTATGTTAAATGCTATTGGGGGGGTTTGTTCAGAATGTAGTATTTTCATCTTCAGTTTAAGTTCCTATTTGTTAAGTCTGTTATGCTTGCAACCCATGTGACTCAAGCTTTGTTTCTCATCAAAGTCTACAAAGACTTGGGGGCCTGGATGGGTCAGTTGGTTAAGTAAGACTCTTGGTTTCAGCTCAGGTCATGATCTCACAGTTTGTGAGTTCAAGTGTGCATCAGGCTCTGCACTGGCAGCGTGGAGCTTGCTTGAGATTCATTCTCTCTCTCCCAATAAATACATAAACTTTTAAAAACAAAACAAAGCAAAAGTCCTCAAAGATTTATTTATACATCAAAATGACAATTCTTTTGAATTCATAAAGATAGATATACTAGACTCAGGGAAATGGTCATTTTTTCCCATGCTGTTTTATTTCCTAGTATGAAGCTACCCGAAGAAAATAAGTGAAAATCAGAAACTTTATGAGTATTAAAAACAGAGCAAAAGGGTGGTGTTCAGGGAGTTTTCATGATGCAGGCACAGCTTAATAATTGTTCCTTTCTTCAAAAACTATAGCTGTAACTTCTTGGCATAAATGGTCACTTATTAGCCTTAGCTTCTTTAGCATGATAATCTTTCCAATTTATTTAATATTTATATTGAACTATATGATCTAAAAGTTATCTAAAGGCTTCCATATTTCTTTGTATTCTCAAGAATTCTGCACATGGAAATTCAAAAGAATATAAATTGAATACAAAAGAACCAGACTGATAACCTAGTATCGGTATATACTCTCCATCATGAAGTATGGGAATGGGAATGGGAAAGTTCTTTCTCCCCAATTCCTACACTGCTGGATTCAGCAATGATCAGTGATTTCTGATTCTTAAACTGCATTTGATTTCTTAAAAACAAAAACAAAAAATTATTTTTTTAATCTCTCTTCAATGTAAAAACCTAGGTCAGTTTTGTGGCGATGTAGCACCTTGTAGTATGCATGTACATTTCCATCTGAAGTGTTTTCCCCTTATTTCATCTTTGCTTTGAATCACATTCTAATCATAATAAGAACGACATTGGATCCTGGTATCCTTCTAATGCTCAACCTGATGCTCACCTTAGAGATCCAGGCTTATAATGGCAACTGCTCCAGTTCTTCAGTATTTAAAAATACTTTCATTTTCAAAGCTTTAACAGAACATATTCATGTGATTAGAACGGAGAAAGCAGCAAAACCTAAAAGCACTTTTATCTTGTTTAATGCTTCTAGAGCTTTATTCTACATGACAGGCAAATTATATACTTCCCTTTATTTTTGAACAAATGAAAACAAAGAACAGATATTACCCATTTGAGCAATAGCAGTTTTACATCACATTTTAACTCACAGTAACCCTAATGAATTCTTGTTATTGAAGTGATAGATGATCAATTTTTGAGTCAGAGAAGCAGTTCAAAACTAGTTCTTCTACTCTCAATTGCTTCACTAAATCTCCATTATGATCATTTAGTCTTTCTCACCCCACCCCAGCCCCTTGCTTCTCCTAGGAAAAAATGAGCTTTTTTTGCACAAAATAGTAATGACATGCTTTATTCTAATAAAAGAAATTTGCATTTTGGAAGCACGAGTATGATAATGATGGAGACTAAATTAAATATGCACTACCCATGTAAATAGCCAGCATTTCTACTATAGTCTCCTAATGCCATGAGCTGAGCATTCACAAAGACTAGATTTCTCACGGTGCTGACAAAGTGAGGCGAGCAATAGAAAGTAGGAAAGCTCTAACAGCAGTGGTGCTTTATACTCCATGAGTACTTTAAGATTAAAAATGTAGTTTTATCTCAGTGTGAGGCCAATGTTAATAACTAGTCCTATTCAAGGGAAGCGTCAAGAACTCTATAATTGAAAGTTGCCCAATTGTGCATGGACTAACCTAACTTTTGAGTAGCACAATTCATCTTAGTCAGTATTTCACTTAAATAACAAAGTTTCAATAAAGCAGCAAGTGCTTTTACTTTATGTATTATCAACTTTGATGCCCTGAATGTGTTTCTGCTTTTGCAAATGATGGTACATGTAAATAGCACTCTGGCAGATTCTGATTACAAAATCAGGCAGGCAGAAAAATTCATTTATGGCTAAAAGAACAGCAAATGTTATAATACTCGATCTTGAGCAAAACAATGATCATTTTACTTACAGCTAACTTATCCACTGTCAGGGCATACATTTCTACAAGTTAATATTTTTATGCTTCTTTTGATTGATTTATTTTTTTTACCAGAGCAACACTTTATCAGCTATCTTCACTTATGTTCTATTTTTTGATTACTGAAATTTTGTCTGTTAAGCTAATTATGCTGGAACTCCATGTTCACTTAAAAAATGAGAACTACAACTTCCATAATTGCATATGTATATGAATGATGTGAAAATCCCCAGCCATGATCCATGGGTGTGTGCATTATAAAAATTTCTTTTGACTCTTGACAAATATCCCAGAGGAACAAGATAATAAGATAGGGTTTCCTTCATTGTTTCTCACAGTGGGACTCAGCTTTATGTCTACTTCTTTTTGATCTACTTGACAAAACATAAATCTGGACTCTAGAGTCATTTAGGCACAACTTACAAATCTCCATCAAGGGAGAGTTCATAAATGTCTGCATTCATGGCATCATTTAATGTCTCTCCTTCAGTTACTTGAGATTATCTCAAAGCTAGTATTTATCTGACAAAGTTACATTTATTATAAATGCATGTCCAGATTGAGCAATTATCTTTTTTAAGTTCACTGAGACAGGTCAACTTAAACATACAGGCTATTGTCCAACATTGTCACATTCACGTTCTTGAGCAAAATTTCTTATTAGCTACTGAAATGTAGTGTGCAGGTTGGAATCTTAGTGTGACTGTTCTCCTGCCCATCTGTCATGATTATTTTGCCTGTTCACATTGTGATATGCCAACATGAACTGGAAACAGAAGCCAATGAAGGTCTGAATGAGGGATGTAGCGTTTTGAATACACAATAGAACTTATTTTCCCCCTGTGAAATGTTTCTAACAAAGAACAAATCAATGAGATATTTTTAAAGGATTTTCCTAATGGCCATCTTTCAAAAGTAAATATTGTAAGCAATAAAAATTTGCATGGAATTGTACTGTGGTGAGATTCATATCCCATAACCAGATTTACAACTTCTGTTTTTGTCTTAGAGTATGGTATGAAAAAATTTTTGTAACCTGCTACTTATTAAAAATTGTAACCAGGGACAGCCTGGGTTAGGATTTAGGAATGAATATCCAGGTTAATAAATGTATGAGTAGAGTCTGAAAGAAATATCGTAGCACAGGAAGTGCATCTAAAGAAGGTGAAAGATCCACATAAAAGTGAAAAAATAGTGGAGAGAGTAAAAAAAACTAAAGTCTAGAGGTGGAACCAAATTAGAGACCAAAAGGTGAACTCAGGTGCCTCATTTCAGAGCAGGATAGGAAACTTGGAGAAACCTAGATGAATTTTTCCTAAATGTATTTCCAGTTTGGTGCCTCAAATGCACAGTGTTAAATAATCTGACGTTAGCACTTCCAGGAGGTAGGTAGTTATCAATTACATCTATTCAAACCTTATAAAATCCTAGAAACAATGGTGCTTTAGGCACTGATAATCACACTGACTTAGTAACTGGATAATCTGGAGAAAAATTCTTTTTAACATTTGTCCCAGTAGCCTGATATGATCTAAATAATAAACTAATTGCTGAGTGCATGTACAGTAGAAAAGATGAAACATCCACAACTTCTTTCCAGGATTAGTACTTTCAAGGCCAATTCATATAGCATGTAACTGTGAGAAAAATTGTCCAGGGGGTGGATACAAATTAACAAGGAATCAGGACTTTTCTTTATGAAATGATCATTTTGACTTTCGAAGGTCATGAGTCAAAATGATAGTTTCACAAAGAAAAACTATATCCTTGTTGATATTCTTCACTATTTCCCATCCTTAGGTGTATGCTGAAGCACTAAAATCTCCCTTTGAATTTACACAAAACTTGTATCAGGATTGTTTATTCTCTGCAAGAAAGATAAACTAGAGATGAAAATAAAGATCTTTTCTCTGGCAACCTCTTAACTTCAAATTTAATGACAGGCTCTAATTTCTTCTGCATATTGTGCTAAAGTACATGTAATTGTCTTAATATCTGTGTCCTCCAAAAACTGATATGTTGACACCCAGTTAAGATTTCAATGAGAAGATATGAGGAGATGAGGCTTTGGGGAAATGATTAGGTGATGAGGCTGGAACTCTCATGACTGGGCTTAGCACTTTTGTGTAAGAAGCCCCAGAGAGCTCCCTTATACCTTCCATCATGTGAGGAGGTAATATAAAGATGGTCATCTACAAAACAGGAAGCACATCTTCACGAGACACCAAATGTGTTGGTGCTTTTATCTTGGATGTCCAATTCTCCAAACTGAGAAGTAAATTTCTATTGTTCATAAGCTGCTCAGTCTAAGAAGGTCTTAGGTTATAGGAGCCTAAATAGACTAAGACAGTAAGTACTTTCAGTGTGGGATCCCAAAGTGTCTGTAGATAGAATTAATTCTCAGTATGCTTTGTTTCTGTCATAGTTTTATGCATTTTATCTTATGCATGTTAAGAAACATCATTTAGAGAAGAAGCTCATATCCTTTATGAGATTGTCAAGGGGATCTAAGAACACATAGGAAGTTAAGAAGACAAGTTCTAAAGGTTAGAGAAAATACCAGCTCTCCTCGTGAATGCCAGAAACTTCTTGCTCCAGATGTCTACTCAATACTAAAATAAGGCAAATCAAGTGAAACAAGCAGTGAAATAGCACTTGATTATATTTTGTCAGTCACCCACAGATACAAATCATTAATAATCAAAACAGACTGAGTACTTCCTTTTTAGATCTGGGGCCTATAATTGAAGTCAGTTTGTCACAGTAAAAACAAACAAACAAGTAAAACAAAGTGCCATCTAGTGTCAGCGTCACAATAAGATTATGGGGAGATGATTTTTGGGGTCTCCAATAATAACTCACTGAGTGTCTAAACTATCTGCCAAAAATACCTTAAAATAAATTAATTGATAATCTTCAGATACTTGTAGCAAACATGTTAAGAAGGGGAAATTAACTATGCATATTTACCCACAAATGAATGTATGTGTTAGAGACAAATTCTAAGTTGCTTTCCACACGTTATGTGAATGGGGTTCACAATTCTGTTTTGTGTCTCATAGTTTATAGGTCTTTCATGTTTTATCTTATTGCTACTTTAAATTCCATCCTAAGAAATATTAGGCCGCTATTTTAAGAAAGATAGAATATATTTATGGTTTGATTTCACTCAGGCTGCAATACATGCTTTCACACCTTCAAAAATACATCATTCTACTTCATTTTCTGAAGAGCTGAAATTTATGATTATCTTCCATTGCAGCCAATGACTTCTATTTACAAGAAGTGTAATGGAGATTCTTTTTTCATTTTTCAGAACAGCAAAGATTCAGCCTTGTTGTGTAAGTTTTGACTCCCTAGAAAACTTCACCAAGGTCAACAGTCTTACATAAAAGTGATATTTATAGTCTCTTAAGATTTAAAACAATCTAAATAGGTCACATTATCATTATCAGAAGTTAACTATTTTATTACAAAAAGATCCAAAGTGTGTTATTCAATTAATTATCTTTTTAATGGGTAGTATCTCTTCAGTGTGCCATTTGTCATGACATTTATCCAACATGGTACTCTATATGGATAATAATGAGAGGGAATAAAAATATACATCTAAACTCTCCTTAGAGGTAATTATGTTGTCAAATTTGCAGGTAATGGGAAAGTTTTCTAAGCTTTGAATACATTCTAACATGGACTTAGAGGTGTTTTTGGTTTTGTTTGCCAATTTTCTCAACAAACATTATTTTTACAAGTGAAGTTCCACACAAACGACAAATCACGACGACAACCCAGGATGAGTTTGGAAACATAAAATATAAAAGCCAGTATGAAATGATTGATTGTTGAACTTGGAAGAATATTTTATTCTGTCTTAAAAAATATGTCTAACATCATAGGGCACAACATGTAACTGAAGTTAATAGTCAGCAGGTTCCGATTATGGGAAATGACAAAACTGTTTGTGGATTTTTTCCCCCAGAAATTAACCTTAAAATATATGATCACTTCTGCATGTTCTTGGAGTCTATGCGGATATGTCTCCTCTACTCCAAGAACTTGAAAATAAGGAAAATCACGTTGCCCACTGAACATTACAATACGGAAATAAAAGGTAATGAATCAGACTGTAAAATTGTTGTTATGGGGCATGGTTATACTTAGGGTTCACACAACTAATACATTGTCCAGTTTTTCCAGTTGTGCAGGCCAAGGACCTTACAGTCATCACTTCCTCTCCTACTATTTATATTTTACTTCTAATCCTTCAACACATTCTTAAAGCTCTATCATTGAAATCTGTCACCACCTCTACGGTCTCCATTCCTTTCCAAGAAGTGAATATCTTTTGGTGGGATTGTTGCAATAGTCTCTTGACTGGTCTTCCTGACTCTGCTGAGTATCTCTCCAGCCTGTCGTCAACACAGCAACCAGAGCGATACTGTTAAAATGTATATTAGATCAAGTGTTCTTCTCCAACTTCCTCAAAGGCACCCAAGTTATTCAGAGAAGTCAACATCTTTAGAATGACTTAAATGGCCCGATAGGATCTCACAACCTACAGACCCTACTTATGACCCTATCACCAATTCCCATTTCATCTTCTTTTACTCCTCTCTTTGCTCACTCTCCTCTGTCCATGTGGAGTATTTATGAGTACTCACACACATATTCATGGGACTGAAAAGGCCAAGCCCTGTTCCAGGAATTCAGCACTTGTTGATCCCTTTGTCTGGAGCATCCTACACAATTGAGATTCTTGCCAGCCTTCCTCATTCTCTGCAGATCTCAATTACATGCCTTCTTCTCAGTATAGGCTCCCTAATGACTCTATTTAAAATGACATCACTGATCACCCCTGGCCGCTTCTCTCCAATACCCCATTCGTCTTCTTGATTTATTTACCTCCATAGCACTTACCATCTAACCTGCTACATACTTTATTTATTTTGTTTATTATCTGTTTCTCCACATTAGGAAGATCCAACAGAATAGAGATAGTTGCCTATTTCAGTCACTATGGTATCCCAGCACCATGACAGTGCTTTGCACAAGGTAGAAACTCTAAAATTATTTGCTGAACGAATAAATAAAGGAAGGAGTGAGTCATAGAAGATTTATAAAGGAACAGATATGCAAATTCCCTGAAGATACGATATAGCTTCCATATCAAGACAAGCCTAAATTTAATAAATTCACAGATGTGAAGAGAGAATATATCAGAGAGAAGAAGAGGGAGCAGCAATAGGAAGGCATAAAGCATTAATGACACAAAACTTATCAGTGCTCTCTGCTTATGAAAGGCTTTGCAAAGGATTTTCAGCTTCATTGGTGATTTGGTGAGCTAGATGTCTTCAGTTATCTTAGCTTAAAGACATTAATATGAAATTATTTAATGAGAGACATCTGGGTGGCTCAGTCAATTAAGTATCTGACTCTGGATTTCTGCTCAGGTCATGATCTCATGGTTTGGGGGCTCAAGCCTCACATGGGTCTCTGTGTTGACAGCGTGGAGCCTGCTTGGGATTCTCTCTCTCCCTCTCTTTGCCCCTCCATCTCCAACTCTCTCTCTACCTCAAAGTTAAATACATAAACATTTAAAAAATAATAATAATAAATGATTCTAATGAACTTCTTTGGGCTCTCACATCAACCAATAAATCTGACTCCCCCTTAGGTCTGCTTACAGGTTAAAAATGATCACATGGAGTAGGACTTATGATTCAGATTTAACTTCCTATGTAATAAATATGGTGAGAGAACACATTTATGTGGAATCTGTTGAGGAAGTTTAGAGATTAATAAACCTGATTCTTCTTTTATTTACTTCTTCATTCAGTAAACATCCTGATGTAAGATGGCCAACTATCCCAGTTTGTCCAGGACTGATGTGAGACCTTTTCTGTTAAAACTAAGAAAGTCCTGGGTGGACCAAGACGGGTTGGTCATCCCAGCCACTACATGCCAGACACTGTAATAAAGGGTAGGGATAATAAAAAAAAAAGTTGTTATTGCATAAGCTCCTTCACTGAATATCTGAGAAATCTCTTTATCTACTATATTTGCCAATAACGAATTGACTTTTATGGTCTCAAGCATATCAGTTAAATTCAACAAATGTTTACATATAATATCTACTCTCTGTAAACATTTGGAACTAGTAATCTATTTCAAAATGAAAATAATTTAGAGACTAATTAGGGAGACAGCACAATAAGAGGTATGGTAAAATTAACTTGGTATACTGAGGATTTATTGAGTATATATTATTTGCCAGACATGATTTAGGTGCTAGAAACATACATATTTTTAAAATATGAGCAGAGCTTAGCATTCTCTAAATGGCTTCTTAGCTCTAGTTTAAATTCTGTCTGGCTCTTTTTCCTGGACATCTGCCCATTGGAACAGACTATCAAAGAGGAAAAAGAATCCCTTTAAATGTGTAACTTACCCTTCATGCATTTTGGGAGCTACAAGAATCAGCCATTATCTGTTTTTCCTAGTATTCAATCAAAGATTCTAATTTCTCTAATTCCAGATGCAATCACAGAACTCTAATTGACTGCATCCATTTGTTTCAGAAAGAGAGTGTTACTTTTATCATAAGCATCATAAGAGTTAAATCACCTACAGAGACAATCTTATGCTATGGAAACCAATTCACACACCGCAGTCTGAGCCAAATTTCAGAAACTCTGTTTTTTTTTTTTTTTTTGCCTGTGTGTAGGTTTCTTTAGTCTCTACTGCAGGTGACTTAAGAAGTTCTATCACTACCATGGGTCCTGTCTGGCCTTTGATGAAAATCATTTTTGTTCAGCAGCATTAGCTACCCATTATCTTTTGGAGAGGCATGAGAGGCAGGGTCTAAACAATAAAAGAAAGGCCATCACATGTCTTTATTTATCCAAGCATTTAAAGACTTGAAAATACCTTCCTTAGCAACAAATCTACAACAGCAGTCTTTAAGTAGGAACTGCAGCCTTTCTTTAGATACAGAGAGAAAAGTGCTTATGCAGTCCTCTGTTAGAAATTCTCCATCCCTCGCATTATTAGAGACAACCTGGTGGTAAGTCTTCAAAGCTAATACACTAGTAGCTACACCTCAAGTTTTCTTTCAGTTGTTTCTTCAATTGTGACCATCACTGTTCTGATGCCACCTTGGAGAAAGTTTCAGTCAGCAAATTTAAGGGCTAGTCATCATAGTAATGCTAGTATGTTACACTGCTTAATTTGAATCTCTAGTTGAAAGTGGGGCAGAGCGATAGAAAGATCGAAAGCAGCTTGAGAATTAAGGGATTTAAATAACACTTATGCTCAAACGAACCTCCTCAAACAAAACTTTCCAGAGTGAAACTTTCATCATCGCTGCACTGATCGGGATTTTAAACTGGACATCTCAAAGTTCTTCAAGCTCCACATGTCGGAAATGAAACTCATTATTACCATCCCTCAATAAGCTCTTCCACTTCATTCCAATTAACGGAGCTACAAGTCATTGATACCATGGGCCTAGGAGCTGTTTCCGATTTTTCTGTCCTCACTACTGCCACACAATTATTCACCAGTGAGCTCCACCAGTGGATCCACAGAGACTGGGAAAGCTAAGACGGAGCTTAAATGTATTGTCATTTCACTTCATCTATTAAACAAGCAACAAACTGCAAAGGTGCTATATGCAAGTAAACTTAAACCCAAGTAAGTGGACTCAACTGCCCAATAGCCCCCTTCATTTCTCCCTGAGCTGTGCCAGGAAAGAGACAGTCAGTGAGGCCACATGGAAGTATAAAAATCCACCAATTGAAGGAGCCCAGATTGAGGGTTGTGCATATTTTGTAGTATCTGGCTAGTGGAGGGGCTCTGACAGTACTCAGAGTTCACCATACTCCAGAATAAATAAATACTTCCGTGGTATTTTCCCTACTCACCAGTATGTCTACTGAGGTTTCAACTCTGCAAGACAGGTCCATGACCCACCACCACACCAATGCTGTTGTCTCTACTTTCTATTTTTTTTAATGCTCATTTGTTTACTTGTTTGAGAGAGAGAAAGAGAGCAAGCCAGGGAAGGGAAGGGATTTCTCCTCGAGAGAAATCCCAAGGGGGCTCCTTGCTGTCAGCACAGAGCCCAATGCAGGGCTTGAACTGGCTGACGAACTGTGAGATCATGGCCCAAATGGAAGCAAGAGTTGGAGGCTTAACTGACCAAGCGACCCAGGCACCCCTGTCAACTCTACCTGCAAGACCTGTGACATGAGTGCCTCCGATCCATTTCCACTGCCACTGCTTCAGTGTGGAGTCTGACCACCTCTTATGCTTCAGCCTCACCTCACTTTAACCCATCATTTACAGGGCACCCAGTTAGCCGCCACGTACGCATCACTTGCAGTTTAAGAACACCTTATGACTCCGTGCTGGGTAAAATCCAAACTCCTCACTGTGATACAAAAGGCCTCTCGGGCCGCAGACCCTGATTTTTCCCTCTGCTATTATTTCTCACTATTGTCCTATTCAAAATCTCCTTTCCTGCAAATGCCCAATTGCTGTTCTGCGGCTCTGTCATGCTAGGTCGCTCCATTCCTGCCTCCGCACGTTGTATCCTCCCTCCATGCCTTTGTTATTCGATGATCATGTATTTAAAGTCAACTTAATGCCCAGCATCTAGGCTCTAAGGATCCAAATTTAGGTTAGACACGCTTTTCTGCAAAGAATTTGGTATTTGGGAGAAATTCAAGCATATAAATCAACAGAAATACAGAAAGTGATAAATTTTTAGTAAGGTCATATAAAAATTATTATGGGAGCCCAGAGAAATATCCACTAGAGGGATGATAAGGGAAGGTGGGCACTGAAGACTTCTTAATACTTTTGTTAAAATTTTACAGAATTTTTACATCATATCATTGCTGGGAATTTTCTTATTTAGTCTGCCACCCTCACTTCTAGGCTGATAGGAGCCCCAATTTCTAGTCTAGGGGGAATAGTGAATGGTCTGGATCTCTCAAAAAGGGTTTTGTTTTGTTTTGTTTTTTCAGTTGGGATTTGACAAAGCCTCGGAATATAATGGGAAAAAACACCTTACAAAAAATAACCAGTGGATATAACAGGAAAAAAAAACCCCAAAGGCAAAATAATGTCATTAAAAGTTCTCAGCTCTCATTACTGATAAGCTGTAGGTACTGATTTAGCGGTCATGTGAAGGACAGTAGTGTGGTGCCTTAATCTGTCCAGGCTGCTATAACAAAATACCATAGACTGGGTGGCTTAGAAATGAAACAAAACAAAAATATGTTTCAGAGTTCTATAGCCTGAAAATCTGAAATCAGGGTGCCAGAATGGTCAGGCTCCAGGCACCCACTTTGTGGTTGCAGACCGCTGACTCCTTGCTGTGTCCTCACGTGGTGGAAGGGGGAAAGTATCTCTGTGAGGTCTCTTATTTTATAAGAGCACTAACCTCATCCATGAGGACCCTACTCTCATGACATAAGCACCTCCCACAGACCTCAATTCCAAGTCCATCATATTGGGCATTAGGTTCTAACATAAAAAATTGTGGGATAACACAAGCATGCAGACTGTAGCATGTGAGGTGAAATGAAAGCGAGCAGTTTCTTTGTATTAAGTACAGAATCCATCACCTGTTACTTTCAGATCTTGACTCATCATCTTGGTCATGTTCCAGCCTTCTCCAGTAATGTGCCTTATCAGCTTTTACTCTCAACTACCCATCTGAACAACACCAACCCAATCCACCTGGGAGTGGTAATCTTTCTTTCAAAGTAGGCACACAAGGATAAATGGGTGGGTGGATGGAGGGATGGATGGATTGATGGATGTGTGGATGAGTAATATGCATGCCTGAACTACCATTTATGGTATAATCTCTGTCCTACTTCCTTCTGTTTAATAACCCTTATTATTCTTGGGGTAATGGATAATTGATTAGATGCAAAAAAAAAAAAGAAAGAAATAGGGGAAATGTATATAAACTATTATTAAAGCCTTGATGTTTTATATTCCTTTCTTCCCTGGTGAGTGTCTATTATATTCCTTTCAGACTCAGTTTAATCATCTCTCCTCTATAATGTCCTCCTGACTCCCAGCTGATTTGATCATTCCCTCCACAATAATAAAGGCATATACGATACGTACACACTTAAAGTTGCCACGCTATTATTTTTCTCAAGTCCCATTAGACTGGGGGCACCTAAAACTGCAGCTTACGTAACTATAGGTTTTCCCGTGTTATAATCCTAAGAGCACAGCACCATATTATTCATTTGTCTTTGCTGGGGGAGACTTTGTTCCAGATGATAATCTTTGATATCTGAGTTAATTAGAATCATGTTTTTATGTCCAAATTGTTACCACTCTTTCGTTTTTAATTTTTTTAAACGTTTACCTATTTATTTTGAGAGAAAGAGAGCAGTGGAGGGGCAAAGAAAGGGGAGAGAGAATCCCAAGCAGGCTCCACGGTGTCACAGTGCACCAAACATAAGGCTTGAACTCACGAACCTGTGAGTTCATGACCTGGGCTGACATCAAGAGTCAGATGCTCAACCAACTGAGCACCCCCCCCCCACAGGTGCCCCTACCACTCTACCTACTTAATTAAAACATACTGAAGTTAATTTCACCTGTCTTTTGACTCATGTTTACTGTTTAGAACTGTTGTTACAGACACATTTTTGAGGTCTATTAAGGTATGGGATCATGCTTTCTTCCATTTTTTACAAATATTTTTTCTCTGTAGTATCAGGCAGCAGGGTCCCAGGCACTAACACCGCTGCCGGCTGGGGCTGAGGGGGCATCTTCCCAGGAGCTGCTCCTGAAACTGCCAGGGTTTTGGCACCAGCTGCCAGGATATATGCATTCACTGGGGTCTGGGACACAGCGGTCACTGTCGGGGTCACCAAGGTCACAGGCATCAGGGCTGCAAAGAGCACCAAGACTGTCAGGGTCCTGGGCGCCACCATGGCTCCTAGAAATCAGTATTCTTTCACCTGCGTTACTTCTGCCACTGCTCCACAGGTGCCGTCCCTGATCCCCCAGATTCGCCACCACCGTGACGTCCAGCCCACCTGCCCTCAGCTCTACAGATGTGTGCATCGCTCTGGCGTCCTGGTGGGCTGTGCAGAGAAATCTCTGTTGGCTCATGGATGTCCTAGGGGCTATAAACTGAAGGAGAGTTTTGAAAGGAATGTTTATGCTACCACGATACCCATGTCCCTTTCTAACAAGTAAATTACATGAGTTACATTAAGACTTGCATTTTTGCTGTCCTAAGACTTGAAAAAAAACGAATTAATTCTTCAGCCTCAAGTCTCTAAATCTATTCTAGATGAGTGAAGTCCTTCAGAAAGGTAAGGCCCGTGAATGGAAGGTGTGCTCTTGAATGTGGTAAGAATGTGGTAATAAAAGAAACAGCAATAGATAAATGGTAAAAAGTAGCCCCCAATTTTCCCACTGATATATTTTGGAAAAAATATTAATTATTGGAACTTAAAGCAATAGATATAATCTTCTTAAAGTCTTACTGCTTTGGACCCAAATTTATTCAATTAATTTGCATCTGAAATAGTAACCTTTCAATGGTGGTGGTAGTGTGGGCATGTGTGTGTGTGTGTGTTTGCACGCGCACATACACACTCTAAAGTGGTAAGTACACATTCGTAATCAAGCAAACCTTCGAGGCAGGAATCCGTGAAAAGGAACAGATGTGGGAAACGCTGAGGGCGAGTCGCAAGCATGTAAGCCTACAAACTTAGCAGATTCCTTGCTGGAGAACACAGTATAATTTTTCTTCAATTCATTAAACATTATTGGAAATTATCTTTTTACATCAGAGGACAGACATTTGTTTCCTGATCTGTTGAACAACTTCTATGAGAGATTTAAGCTTATTAAGTTTTCTTAATTCCTATTAAATTAATTCAAATTTTAAGCTGCAAAATGTTCAGATGTTTGTCCGTAGCTCTTTCTCAATACAAAACAAAATGCCACTTTATTGTCTAGCAAACACATTCTAATTTTTGCCAAAGCGTAGGACACTCAAAAACCATGACGCAGTGTAAGAAAAATTCTTTGTTGTTTATAGAGTACTTTCAGCATTAGCTGATACATTTTTGTGCCTGATTTTGGATACACTGAATTTTATTAATAGGAGCTGGTCTGTGTGGAAATTTTCTCTAGAACTAAAAATTAAATCCTGTATTACAAATTGTAGACATTGCTATTTCTCATTAGTATAATTAAGAATAAATCCATATGGCAGTTTAACTGTAAGTGATTCATAATTTAAGAGAATGGTGGATTGTTTAGGACTTAATATTTCATCACCATAATTTTATAATTGCCATCTGTAACAATAGTAGAATTTTTAGAAAAAGTAGATGTATGCTTGTCAACACTTATATTAGCAAGTAAGCTGGCTTCTGAAATTTTACTGTAGCATCTGAAGAAATTCAAAATCAGCAGGTACTTCAACAATCACCAAAAAGTAAAGTTACTTTGCAATTGCTGGTTACTAAGAGGGACAGGGACTATTTATGTTGTGATTATTATTTGTGTATAACTTCAGTAAATGCTATTGGACACTTTGTGATGTTATTTACTTGACATTATAATTCTTATTTTTAAGGGTTTTTTTCTTTATTCTTTGATGACATAGTGACACTGTATAATAGAATCTGTAATCATTTTTATTTCTATATTCCATAGAAGGTTTCTTTGTTATTTTATCTAGAATCTTCAAAGTCCTTTTCAAAATACAGTCCATGAACTAGAAGGATTAGCATGACCTGAAAGCTTCTGAGGGACATAGAATCTAAAGCCCACTGGATCAGAATCTATTCCTTAACAAGATTCCCACATGACTTCTACGTACATTATAAAGAAGTACTCTTGGAGAGCATAAAATTCCATTCACATGTTATTGGACTTTGTAACATGAACATTCAATACTGAACCTGGGAGCCGTTGCAATTGAATTTTTAAATTCAGAGAAAAGAATTATACCAAAATCGTGCTAACTTAGAAAGCTATGTGGATTTGGCAAACTTATATCCCTTAAAGGTTTTTTGTAATAAATAACCGTAAGTGGACAAAACAATTTTAAGCCTATTGGGGTATCAAAATTCATATTTCAAGTGTCATTTAGAGTATTTGGCAGAATCTTCATTCAATCAACAGTGCCAGGCACTGACTGTAAAAAAGCAAAATGTCGGGGCGCCTGGGTGGCTTAGTCGGTTAAGCATCCGACTTTCGCTTAGGTCATGATCTCGCGGTTCGTGGGTTCGAGCCCCGCGTCGGGCTCTGTGCTGACTGCCAGCTCAGAGCCTGGAGCCTGTTTCAGAGTCTGTCACTCCCTCTCTCTCTGACCCTCCCCTACTCATGCTGTCTCTCTCTCCTAGAAATAAATAAAACATTAAAAAAAATTTAAAAAAAAAGCAAAATGTCATAGATACAGTCAGTGTCCTCAGATAGGTTATGTTCTGATGGGAGATATGGGCCAATAAGCAGCCATTTATGATAAAGAAAATCTAAAATCATACCCAACTTGAGGGTGCATAGTGAGATACATTATTCTGAAATATTAATCCTTTCTCCGACATCTCCATACACACTGACAGGGAGAGTTTAGATTGCTGCATTCAAATTACAAAGAGAAAGAAACAATAGAAAGAAGGTTGCTCTTATTGTTTATCTTCCAACTAGACTCCAGAAAATAAAAAATGAAAGGTGAGAAGAGGAGCGGATCATAGAGGTCACAGCACCTCCAGATACTGCAAAGAGAATGCAGAAGCGCAAGGGCTTCCAACTGTCTTTCAGCCTCCACGTGGGCACGAGTGAGAAGGCAGGTGTGAAGTGTAGTCACAGAGACAGAGAGAAGAGGTCCTCACAAGGAGACCACAAGGAAATGAGGGTGGTCAGCATAAGAACCTTGAAAAAACATCCATACTCCAGACCTGGCAGCTGAGGGGAAGCCGTGACCCGCAGGAGAGCAGAGGAGCTGATCTTCCAGTAGCTGCTTGGGGGAGACCTGGCATCAGTACATATCAGTAAGTGAGCCCAAGTGCGGCTGAGCACCACGCTGCGGTTTTCCTTTTTAATGATCCGACATCACGACACCACCCCCCAAAACAAACAACAACATAATAAGTAAAAGAGGATGGATCACTTAACACCGCGGCAGCAGACCACCAAAGGGGTCCTGGGAAAGCCCCATGACCTGGTTCTAGGTGGGACTGAACATGTACGTGTTTACTATGTGCCGGGCAGTGGCTATCATACGCTGCTTTATACTCCTTTCGACCCTATAATGTAGGTGTTATTATTATAATTACTCTCATTTAAAAGTGAAGAAACTGATGCTCAGGAAAATGATGTCACTTGCTAAAGAATACACAAAACTCAAATATAGCAAATGGCAGGCCCAGGATCTGTCTGATTCCATAACAGTGCTTTTAACCTCCATGGTATAGAAGTAAATCATAAGAGAAGGACACACATTATTATTAGGAAATTACTATGTAGAAGGTTTATTTAATTTTGACTTTGGATGAGAGAAGAAACATGATGGAGGAGGTGAAATCAGTCTTCAGGATAAGGTGGCTACTGAGGCAGAGACCTGGCATCCCAACCAATGGAGCCTCGTTGTTTAACATAGTGCTGGAAGTCCTAGCATCAGCCATCAGATAACAAAAGGAAATCAAAGGCATCAGAATTGGCAAAGAGGAAGTCAAACTTTCCCTCTTTGCAGATGACATGATACTCTACATAGAAAACCCGACAGACTCCACCAGAAGCCTACTAGAACTGATCCAAGAATTCAGCCAAGTTGCAGGGCACAACATCAACGTACAGAAATCGGTTGCATTTCTATACACCAACAATGAAGCAACAGAAAGAGAAATCAAGAAACTGATCCCATTCACAATTGCACAAAAAACCATAAAATACCTCGGAATAAACCAACCAATGGAGCCTGAAGCCTGAAGACAAGTTTGAAGGTGGGACACAACCTGGTGTTTGGGGGGTGGGGGGAGGGGAGTAGACGAGAGCAGGTGTGGCTGGAGCTGAGCTGCATGTAGGAGGAGGGGGAGGGAGGAGGCTGGAGATGTGAGGGCTGGGAGCTGCCTTACAGAGTGTTAACTTCTTTGAGCTTGACACATTTCAGAACATATGAACTGAAGACTTGCATAAGAAAATAAACCAGATAAAAATTAACTGCTTCATATAAAGTAACATCACTTCAGAGCCATAATAATTAGAATATAATATTGGAGACTAATATGGTTCTAAGTAGCACCTTCTGTATAGCCATTATTGCATCACTTACTGCCGAGTAGTTTCAATATTTACTGATTCCATCCCAACCCTCCTCTAAAGTAAATGTTTCCAGGGCTTGCCTAATATTTGGTACATTATAGGATATGTTAGTTGGACTGAATAAAAATACTAAATGTTCAACATATTTGAACAGATGTTTTTTGGAAAAGGAAACATAAATGGCCATAACCATACAAAAATATGCTTAACCTCATTTGCAGTATGAGAAATATAAATACAAGCTAAGAGTAAAGTAGGCTACTCTTCTACCCTATCAGACGGTAAGAGTCAGAAAATCAGGACTTGCTGGTGGCCAATTTGATGAAATCTGTCAATATGTAAAATTCATATATCCTTTGATACAGTAATTTTACTTCTATGAATATATTTGGCAGATATACTTAAATATGTGTGAAATGACACATTTTCAAGAATCTCCATTTTGTCATGACTCTCCCTTTGCCATATGTTCAATCTCTTCCTTTCTGGATCTCTTGGTTTCTCATCTTATTTTCTCATCTTCAAGCACAGCCTCTGGGATGCTCCTAGGATAGATAGAAGATTTTTTTAATTCCTTACATGTTTTAAACACCTTTATTCTATGCTCACAATTGTAATAATTTGGTTGGGTATAGAATTCTAAGTTGTGCATAATCATTCTTTGTCTTTCCGCTTCCAGGGTTAACATTAAAAAGTCTAAAACCTTGTAAATCTGTGTTTCTCTTCTGAAAAGTTTCAGAATCTCTTGTACTATTTTCCTCATCTTCTGGAGAAATTTCACAATGATATGCTGTTTTCATTTTATTTTTGTCAAATTCATATGTCAATATTCAGCCCCTTCAACATGAAAGGTTAGGTCTAGAGAATGTGTTCATGGTATTTCCTTAATAGTTTCTGCCCCTCTGTGACCTCTGTGCTTATTCTCTGGTCATTCTTTCAGTTGCATGTGAAACAACCAGGAATGATTTAGTGTTCTAATCTTTCTCTCTTCTTTTTCTTATTATTAAAAATACCACACTGTTCTAACCATGTTGCTTTTGTTAGCCTATTCAATTATCACAGGAATATTCTATAGAATGCTTACCAGTATCTCACTGCATAAATAAAGAAATTGAGGAAAAAAGATGGTAGATAATTTAGATGCCTAAAATTTTCACAGCTAGTATATAGCAGAGCTACCTCTTAATCAGTTTTCCTCTTTGAAATAAACTGCTTCAACTTGCTTTACAAATCTTCAGCCGATTTATTTTTCTGTTGTAATACTGTAATAATTTCCAAGGTTCTATCTTGTTCTCTCATTTTCTCTTTTGTGTAGTGACTTGTTCTTTTCTCACATATGCAGTATCTTTATTTATTTTTAAAATTCATTATAGATTTTTGGAGTGTCTGGCTCCTTTATACGTTGTTTTTGTGAATTTTATGTTGTCATTTTTTTTTTCTTTTGGTTTTTGTTTCTTTCACATTAAAGTCTTTTTCAAATACTTAGTGAAAGGGAATGAAGCCCTAAAGACTAAGTGGCAGTTCTGTGTGTAATGACAAGGTTTGCTGATTGATGGGCCTCACTGTAGGTACAGTAGTCCCCAACTTTGGCTGCTGGGTATTTTAAAAAATACTGGTATTTCAGGGGCACCTGGGTGACTCAGTTGGTTAAGAGGCTGACTCTTAATTTCAGCTCAGGTCATGATCTCACGGTTCCTGAGTTTGAGCACCGCCAGCTCTGAGCATCCTGGCTCTGAGCACACAACATGAGGCTTTCTTTTGATCCTCTGTCTCCCTCTCTGTGCCCCTCCCCAACTTGTGAGCACTTAAAAAGAATTTTTTTTAATACTGGTATTTCAGCCTATCCCCAGATATTTTGATTCAATTGATTGGAGGTGAGACACAGGTATCAGAATACTTAAAAAATCTCCCCCAGGAGATTCTAACGTGCAGACAAGGTTGAAAATGACTAATCTTGGGGGGCTCTTAGCATCATTTGAAGCAAGTTATTCTGTTTGGGGAAGGAAGCTTTACAGTCTCCTTGGACTGGGAAGCTAAGGTAAGACAGAGGATAAGAATATCAAGAAGATGTCATTTGCAGGATATGAAGATGGGGAAAGCAGTGAGATGGGGTTTTATTATATGAATAAACCCATACAAAATTCTATGCCTTTAATAGCAAGTCCGACACCCACCTTCAAGTGTCCAGTGCCCCCCAAGTGCAGAAACCTTATAATTTTACCCTTTCTAGAAAGTAAAAGTACAGTCTTCTGCCAATGGGAACAATGGTGTCACTTGACTGTTGAGGGGGAGGTGGATCTGGAAAGTTTAAAACCATACCATGAATCCCAGTTTCAGCTCAGGGGTCTGATCATTCACGTTTCAGAGCTGTTCTGGAATTCCGTACTTCAGAAGGGGAGATTTGTTCATTGTGGGTTGCCTCCATTCCTACAACACAGTTAGGTTTCTCTTAGTTGAATCAGTTGCCATGCATCCTCTGCTTTACAGTTCCTAGAGGTTGACTTCTTTTGTCAGCTAAGCTGTCTGTGCCATTCTTTTGTCTTCATGTATTTGTGCCTTCTATGCCTATTTATTACCACTTTTGAAAGGTTTTAGATGAAATCTAAATGCTTCATCATAAATCTTCCTCTTACTGGTTCTAAATCCAACTAAGAATTGGACTGATGAAGAATGTGAACCTCAAAGCCACATCAAAATATGGAGGAAGAGAGCAAGCAGTCTTGAGAAACTTTGTTGATGTTTCACCCATATTTAAGCCATGGAAAAGATTTTAAGGAGCTGTAGTTCCAAAAATACCAGCACATATGATTCCTCTACTATGCCTTGGGCTAGGAGTTCTTTCTGTTTGACAATTGGTATATCATCTTATGAAGTTTGTTGAAAATATTTCTTTACATTTTTGCCTCAACCTCTTAGTAGACCGTGGATTTCTCACTGTGAAGTGCCTAATAGACCACTACGTAATGGATGGTCAATTAATTTTTTAGAGCAGAGGAGGAAGAAGGAGAGAGTGAGGAGGGAAAGGTGATACCCATTCTCAGAAACTTATTTGAGATTGAGAGACACCTGACCAATGAGACTACAGGTTTGACTTGACCCTCTATTATTCCAAGTTTGATATGTGCTAATCACTGTGTATTACACTTTACATATATTCTCTTTTAAATTGCTTGATAATCAGGGGTGCCTGGGTGGCTCAGTCAGTTAAGCATCTAACTCGATTTCGGCTCAGGTCATGATCTCACAGTTTGTGGGATCGAGGCCTATGTTGGGCTTTGCGTTGACAGTATGGAGCCTGCCTGGGATTCTCTTTCTGCCCACCCCCTCTTCTCTCTCTCTCTTTCTCTCAAAAAAAGAAAAAATAAGTAAGTAAACTTAAATTGCTTGGTAATCCTAAAGGCTAGAAGGTATTATCCCCAAGTTCAAATTGAGAAAACTGAATTTCTGAGTGGACAAATAAGTTGTCCAAACTCACAAAGTAAAGTGGCTTTGAAATGGACTGGTTTTTCTGACCCTAAAGTCTATGCTTAGAACCCAATGCTGTCTCAACTCACAAGTCAGGCATGAAACGCAATTCAATATAGTTGTCTTTCCTCATCCTCTGAGTCATCCAGTACAGAACAATGTCCCACAGCATGTAAAGAAGCTTGTGGAAAGGAGGATTAGCACCATTTGCAGGCCCATATGTTCATTAGTTCTTTTTAAATGAGTCCAACATACTGACCAGATCTACTTAAATGTAATAGCCCCATAGAAACAAACAGTATCTAACCCCAAATCCTTCTACTCCAATTTAAACCCACTTCTTCTTCTATTCTCAAAAGGGAGATATCTCATCATTTTGCTTCGAATAAGACTGCCACACTTTTGAAAAATTATAATTTATAGTATCTCTTACCCAGTAGCAGAAAAGAAAAATCTTCTTACTACACTCAGCATTGACCAGCCTCTTATTATTTATGTATTCATTCTTTATTGGATTTATATAGTATCTTTCCCCTGAAGAGCTCAAGGTTCTCTTCGAGAACTTTTAAGCAGCAAATATTATTTCAACATAATGAGCCTGACTCTGCTCCTACAGAAAGCAGAATATCATAAATTTAGCCAGAAAAGGGTCACTAACCCACAACAAGCCAGACCCAGTTTATAAATGCAAAGTGCCCAAAGAGGGGCTTCACCACAGGGAATAGGAGCAGAGGCAGAACGGAGAGTTTTTCCTGAAAGGCATCAAGGTAAAAAAGGAGCATCAGTCTTTCTTGCCCATGAAATTTATCTCTTCCAGTGCCTGTGGGAAAGAGTGTGGATGGGGAGGTCCCGTGGGTGGTAAGGAATAGCAATGGATGGGAGAGAAATGATATGGGAAGGGCAGTTCCTCTGGTAAAGACAGTTAGCAAAGAGGAGAGCTCAGAATGAAAGGTAAGAGAAGTCAATGACCTTTAATGGGGTACCAGGGAATAGGGGTTTATAGGAGATCCTGACCTTGAAGTTATTTGTACCATTGTCCATGATTTAAATACAGTCACCAGTGGTCCTGGGGATAAACTACCTCAGAGTGATTCTTTTAAACATATATCTTTACATAAACTTTATTTAAACATACTGTGATGGTAAAGAAATTAAACAGATCATATGGTTGAGGCTATAGTCTCCTAACTTACAAAAACTCCCACCTGTGAAAAATTTGTTAATGTGTATGTGCTCTGGCTAGGAGGTTTGGCAATCCAGAAACAAAAGCATAGGTGTGTCTCCATGTTTTTTCCCCCTCTATTGTCCAGAGCATGCGAGTCTATTTTATGGGATTCATATGCTCTGAGTAGATAGGCTACTTTGTCAGACCCAAGGTCTTGAACCTGTGTGGCACTGGCTGTGGTTATTCTGAAGCAGCCAGATTAAGAAGCAGAACACCTAGTCAGATTGCTCATATCAACTCATAATATACACAAAAAAATAATTGAGCTGATCTAAGTCCCGAACAAGAAAATCTGATTGCATGATCTCAGGGAGAGACTATCAGAGTTGGAAGCAATAGTTTGTAAAGCTACTTGGAGAGAGATAATGGGGTGAGTTCCCCAAGGGAATGCTTGGGTAATAAAAGACAGTCATGAAATACCCTCCTGGGAAGAGCGAGCCCTGTCTTTGACGGAACAAAGTTTTTGTTTTCATAAGCATTGTTTTTCAGAGCTACAGACAAAAGCAGAGAATCTCCCTCCCCACTCTTGTCCCAACAGCACCATTATAGAGGTTAAGAAATTAAGCTCTAGAAGACCTGATTTTGTTTCCAGGCCTTCCTGCTTAGTTGTTGGATGACTTAAGAAACTCAAACTATCTGAACCTCAGGCTTCGCAGTAGGAAACTGAACTAGTAATAGTATTTGTTTTATAAAGTGTGTTTCTGTTGATTCAATGAGATAATGCATATACAGTGGTTCATGCGATGCATGGTTATCTAGTCGATGATCACTCTACGAATATTAGCCTTTATAACATCATCATTAGTGTATTTTTATAGATTCAAACTTTTTTAAGTGTATTTATTTTGAGACAAATAGAGAGAACATGAACAGCAGGAGGTGCAGAGAGAGAGCAGAGAGAGAAACCAAAGCAGACTCTGTGCTGTCAGGACAGCCCAGTGCCCCACATGGGGCTAGATCCCACAAGCCATGAGGTCATGACCTGAGTCAAAATGAAGACCAACCCAGGGGCCCAGATTTAAACTTTTATCTACCAACCAATAAAGAGAAGAAACAACCACACTTGACTTCTTATCATTCCTTATACATAAACTTTTTTCAATTTTTTAAAATTATTTTTCTTCTTAACACAAATACTTTATTTTTTCATAATAATTAACTTCCATTATTATTTGACTCCCCACTGAAATATAAGCAGCAAGTGGACAGACTCTATGTCCTCGGCCAGAACCACTGTAACCACCAGCACATGTCTGATGAAGAGGGCGCAAAGGCCTGGCACATGGCGCAGGACATGTAAGCCTTTATCTGGGTAGATATGAATATAAACAAACGTGTGGGTCCAAAGAGTGGTTGGAAACGACTCCATTTTTGGTGTCTGTGGCTGTTCTTCTATGTGGGTCCTTTCTTACACAGCAGGGAACACAGTGAGTGGCGGCTGTTTTATTACTGATTGAAAACTGCTTAATGAATTATGACTGCTTAGCATAACAGATAGGTGAGTAAATTTGAAGAGGGCCAGGTTGATCAGCAGAGTGATTTAAATGTTGGAAAATAGGATTTAGGATGAGAGGCTGAGGGAATTGGGGTTATTGAGCCTGGAGAAGAATATGGGAGAAAGCTGTACATCCATCCGGCCAACGCCAGCTGCTCTCCGTTTTTAAAGACGAATCCATGTAATTAAATGCAGGAGGTGATGTGTTAAAATAAATCCACCAAGGGACTGAGGATTTTTTAAACATACATTTATGTTCTGACTTTGGGGAACTCTCAGATTTAAACTATACTAGAGAATTAGAGTTCAAAAAAAATCACAATGGAAATAGCTATAATTAGTCAAAGCACAAACTACACAAATAAACCTGGCTGCCTTAATTGTATGTGTAGCCCTCGTTTAATAAATTTGTTGTACACTTATTATTTCCAAGATAATGGCTTAAATACAGTAAAATTTTGATGCACATATGATTCATCACAGAGTTTTCCCCAGAAAATAAACTAATCTAGAACTTTATGGGTAAAAGAAATATGCAAGATAATTAATAGCATAAAATTTTCTATAATCTTGATTCAGTAATAAAAGTACTAGGATTTGATGATCTGGAATAATCACTTAACTTTCATCTCACTTTATGTAATTTACTTCCCAAAACATGTCAGTTGTATCACATTATGAATGCATTAAAACAAATTACAATTTCAAAATGTATCGTTTTAGGAATCTCTTAGTGAAAAATTATTTTGCAACTTAAAAACTAATCTTCATATGGACAATTCTGACGCTATCTATTTAATGACTTTTTTAGAGTTAACAGACCTGTACTAGAAATACATGTTCTAATTTTACTCAAAGGATGCCTTAGCCATTTTTTCCCACAGGTCTTTCTTTCCTCACTGCTGACTTAGAGTTTGCCTATAGAAGGAAATCAGATCTTGTTAGACATTTTCTGATAATAATTACTTCCACATAGCGGGTAGGTACTCAATATAAGCGCTATGTGTGCTTCTGTTTCTCACAACAGTCCTTAAAGTCACTAGTATTGCAATGATTTTGTAGGTGGAGAAAGGCTAGTGGGTAGCATTGCTGGCATCCTGTCCAAATACGTAGGATGTCAAAACATATGTCTAACGTTTTCAAATGTGCTTATGAGGGGCACCCGGGTTAAGCATTCGACTTTGGCTCAGGTCATGACCTCACAGTTCATGAGTTCAAGCCCTGAATGGGGCTCTGTGCTGACAGCTCAGAGCCTGGAGCTTGCTTTGGATTCTCTGTCTCCCTCTCTCTCTCTGGCCCTCCCTCCCTCTCTCTCTCTCTCTCTCTCTCAAATAAATAGATATTTTTAAAAATGTGCTTATGAAAAATAATTGCACAAAAGAGTAACAGTAATCTGGGGAGGTTTAAATAATACATTTTATAAATCTGGGATTCAAATCGTACAGAGCTGCCACAGCATAGTGGTTAAGACTATGAATTTTGAGGGGCACCTACTCAGTCGGTTAAGCGTCTGACTTCAGCTCAGGTTATGGTTTCATGGTTTGTGGGTTGGAGCCCCGTGTCAGGCTCTGTGCCGACAGCTAGCTCAGAGCCTGCAGCCTGCTTCAGATTCTGTGTCTCCCTCTCTCTCTGACCTTCCCCTGCTTGCTCTCTCTCGCTCTCTCTCTCAGAAATAAATTTTTTTTAAAAAGACTATGAATTTTGAAATTAGACACTTTGGGTTCACTTGTTGGCTCCAAATGTTTACCATTTCTACACAAGCTTCACTCCCCCCATCTGCGAGATGCATTTGGTGAGTTACAACTACTTAAAGCTGTTTTGAGGACAAAGTGAATCCTGAATGTAAAGCACATATACTGTAATATGTATAGTATTACAGTAGATATTCAATAAATGTTACGGACAATGCTAAACCACATGTGTTAGGCAGACACAGAAAGCCCAAGGTTCATTTTTACATAACAATGAATTTTTGATTTTCAAACTAGCATATATGCCTTTAACATATTATTTTGCTATTTCCTTTTTCCTGCCACTCTCATACTTCCCTTCCAGCTCTGTTGTTGGAATGGAAGTAAAATGGTTGCAGGATCCTGCATTTTTCACAAGTGTTTTAATTTGGTATGTTAGCTCTCTGGTGGATGGTTGCTGTTTAATAATACATTTTCAAAAAAAAGCATATCTTTTAAATTAAGCTGTTTACATTTCAAATGCAGTATGGTAAAATTCAAGTACATTGTCATTATTCCACAGCCTTAGGTTTCATACAGTCAGATTCTTTGAAAGATGTTCCCCCCCTTCCCAGCTGCCTAAGTGGTACATGAGCGCCATCTGTTGGCTAAAAGGAGTCATGACTTTGACTTCCTTTCATTAACAGCTGTTCTCAATTACTTACTGTCTGATAAGGCATCATTTTAACGTTGACTCAAATGAAGATAAAATTAAAACAGCTACACTGTTCATTTGTAAAGTGATTTTAACCTTGAAGGAGTGAACCAGGAAACTCCTTTAATTTCTCCCACGATAACTCAAAAACATAAACAGCAAAGATATAGTTTAGAAACAGATGTTCTGGTTCCAGAATCCTCTTAATCATTCCGCTTCTAATACACACCTATCCAAAAACACCAGATTCAGAGAAGGGCGCTGACTCCCTGACTGCTGTGTTGTGTGTGCCTGGATCTCATTGCAAGAATTCGCCAGTATCTCCCCAGTGTTCCCAGATGATGCTCCACCCCCTACCAAGGCTACTCAGGCCAGATTCACTCAGTTCTAAGGCTGGATGGACTCCGCCTTTCCCGGGTCTGTGCCACTCTCAAGATTTCTATTGGCCATTCTACAAATGTGACACTATTTTTCCACTGTGACACTGTGAAGGCCTTTGCTCTTACTGTTCTCCTAACAATTTTATGTTTTATAAATCAATATATTAAAAATCCTGAATTTCTATTTATTCAACTTCTGAGAAGACTCTAAGTTGCACAAATTTAATAAGGTCACTGTTCCATGTCTTTGGAGAAGAAGTAAAATGAGAAAAAATCCTGTTGTACTTTTATACATGTGTTTGCATGTAATGAAATCGATTGGAGACAATGTGTTCACTGGAAATGACTGAGAAGTTTATTATTTTTAAATGGTAAAAGATTATAGATACCAATGTGTGGATCATAATTTCCAGTGGTACAAAATATTCCCAACTCTTAGAATTTAAGTGTTAATTTTTAATGGGAAAAGGAGGCATGCCAGATTCTAAATATAACTGTCTTTCCCTCTTTTCTTCTTTCTCCTTCACTCTCTCTCTCCTCCTCTCTCTCTCCTTTTTGCTTTATCATAATATGAAGAAAAAAATTTTTGGAAAATTTATTGGTGAAAAAAAGATATAGCTCAATCTATATATATATATATATATATATATCTCAATCTCTGGTTTCATTCTAAAATGGAGATTTGTATGAAGCAAGTTTATCAGAGAGCACTTGTGTTACCAAAACTCCTGGGGAAACCAGAGAAGGAAGATTAGGTGGAGGGGAAAGACTGAACTATGATGAAATTCAACAGAAATCAAACTCAGTCCCTCAGGTGGTTCCAGAGCAAAGATGAATCCTCAGAGGTGTCCCAAATTTAGGCAAGGGACCTGGGCCTTTGTACCATTTCACTGAGTAGTCATCAGACGTGGGCTGCCCACAGGGTGACCTCATAACCTTATGCAAGGCAGCTCATTTTGACCAAGTGTAATTCCCAGGATCTACCAGCCATCAGTACTATCAACAGTGAGTGGATGAACGCTTCTAATCTGAAGGAGCAATCTGGGCATTACCATTCAATGTCCACAGCCTCACTAGAGTTAGGCTGGGAAGTACCCTTCAATGTCCATGGCCTTGCTAGAGTTAGATATGGTAAAATACCCCGTTGCTTATATTTTTAGTTGCTAAAAATTTGATATTTTAGTTGCCACTCATTTGATACATCCAGCCCATATTTCAAGCTCAAATACCATTTAATGCAGAAATTCTTAGACTTAAAGTGAAGTCTAAAATAAAAATATTAGACTTACAGACTCTGAGCTCATAGTGACTTACTAATTACCACTTCTTGAGCAGAACAATTGCTACCTCTTTAAGTAAAAGAATATACTCAGTGATGGGGCACCTGCGTAGGTCAATAAGTTGAGTATCCTACTCTTGATTTCAGCTCAGGTCATGATCCCAAGTTCTTGGGATGGAGCCCCACATCGGGCTCTGAGCTGGATGTGAAGCCTTCCTAAGATTCTCTCTCTCTTCCTCTGTCCCTCTTCCTTGCTCACTTATTCTCTCTCTCTAAAAATAAACAAAGAAACAGTTTAAAAATAAAAAAACAAAAAAATCAACTCCTGTGGTACTATTTTCTTTTATTTTTTTAACCTCTTAGGAAGCCTTTATTGATTGTTTTCTTTGGGGAAGCTGAGCTGGATTATGTATTGAGAATGCCTGTGCTTCGTCCTGTGTAGTACTATTTTCAATGCCAGTCTTTTAGCACCATGTTCCCAAACTATGTGCCAAAGTACTCTGGGTACTACTGCAAATCCACTGGAGAAACACAGAATATTTTTAAGTTTCTAAGGAAACACAAGAATGTCAGACAGCATATGAAATACTACCTCAAAATAGTTAACAATTTTAACATTAGATCAAACTCTATTTCTTTTGATGATGAATTTCTGTAGAGCTGCAGTTTCTGGGTAAAAAAAAAAGAAACTACTGCCATGCAAAAACCAATGTGGAATAAGAAATGAAGGTGGCAAGATCCAGTGCAACTGTAAGACTTGAGAAATTGTGCAGTATGCAACAGATGCACACATCACACTAATAAGTAATTGTGGTTAAGAAAGAAACATAACATTTTTTCTTTCAGTGTAAGTGTATTACTTCTTAAAACTGTTACTGAGTTGTTGGGAAATAAATATGTATTAACATCGGTGGATGCTGTGCAAACATTACTGAGGCACTAAAGATGTCATGAACCAAGAAAATGTGGGAACCTCTCTTTCAGCGGTTGATCAGTTGAGGGAAGGATGTTCCAGGTAAAGGAAGTGGCAATGGCCCTGCAGTAAGGGCATATATGGCATATTTAGATCAGTGTGTCTGTCTAGTACAAGAAAACACTAGTACCCATGTGATAAAAAGCATAATAGGATGTGGCAGAGGTAAGGCAGGCAGGCTCTGATGCACATTACAGACTTAACTATTAACTTAATATTATTTATTGAAGGCAATAGCAAAGGTTTTAACACAGGGGAGGCACACAGTCAGAGGTGCATTCTAAAAAGATAATTCTAGCATGACTATCAATAAGAGTGTAGTATTTTATAAATATTTGAGACAGCTTAATGACCCAAGAAAAACATAATGAGGACCTACACCAGCACAAATTTGGTAGGAGTAGAAAGTTCAGATTCTAGATACGCAACTAAAAGAGCCTGGCCATCAACTGGATGTGAGAGAAATTCTGGAATGACTAGCTGACTTTTGTCTAGCACAACATGAGTCTGTCTCTGCACCGTAGTAAGGAATACAGGGGAGGAGCGTCCTGTCACAAGTAGTTGACAGGTTTTGATTTGGCACACGGATCATCTAAATAGCTGGCCAATAAATCTACCACATGGAAACTCAATACAAGACCAAACAAATGATACTTTATGCCCAGAAAGTGAAAGATGTTATCTTTCTGCCTTAGAAATACAGAAGGGAAGGAGAGGAGAGGAGAAGGGAGAGAGAAGGAAGGGGAAGGGGAAAGGGGAAGGGAGGGGAAGGGATGGGAGGGGAGGGGAGGGAAGGGGAAGGGGAAGAGGGGAGGGGAGGGGAGGGGAAGGGAGGGGAAGGGAAGGGAAGGGAAGGGAAGGGGGCCATACACCTGTGATTATGTTCCCCTAAAAAAACAATCTAGAATATTTGAAGCAGTATAATAGTGAGTGATTCTACAACATCATCAGGAATTCAAGCACCTAAATTTTCTGCTCTACTTCCTAAAGGTCAATTCAAATTCCAAAATGGTTTTTGGAGCACTAATAATCTCATCAGGCAGAAAGAGAAAGAGAGCTCGCCCACCGTCTTTTAAAGAGAAAGTTTTATCCCACATGACATTTTTTTCGCATACCATTGACTAGAAATAAGCCAGATGCAAGATGACCAATTAACCCAGGTTTGCCTGTGATTTTCCCAGTCTAATTACTGAAAGTCTCCCAACCCAGAAAACCAGGCAGTCCCAGGTAGACCAGGGTGATTCGACACTCTAGTCATGTGATCATATCCTGCAGCCTGAGAGACTAAAATGAATACTTTTAAAGCTGTTGAACAATAAATTCAATTTAAAACAGGGTTTTCTACTACGGAGAAAAGAAAAACTGACATGCAACTAGCATACAGGAATATAATAGATATCGGTAAGCAATTAGCGATGTCTTCTGTAATGATAGTAATCAAGACTTTGAGCACATCAGTACTTGAGAGATGAACGGAGAAAGAGAGGGTCATTTAAGGGATTGAAAGGATGAGCACTGGGTGTTATATGGAAACCAACCTGACAATAAAATATTTGTAAAAAATAAACAAGTAAAATAAAATATGAGCACAAAATAAAAAAAGAAAGATTGAAAGGACTGTTTAAAAAGGAGAAAAACCATAGCAAGTAAAAGAAAATAGTAAATTTCAAGAAAAAGTTTTCATCATATAATCACATGCTGCAGGTGAAGTCTGAAAAGTACCCCCCCCCCCACGACGAGATGCGTTGTAGCTAAAAAGTAATGCAGCCACGAGCTGGGGTTCAGGTGCCCCGAATACCTAAGAAGAGAAACGTTATCAAGACTTGGGGGATGAACACAGAAAGAGAGGGGAGGGGCAAATGAAAACAAACCTCGTTTATATCAAAATTTTACCAATATTAACATTAGATTTCAGGCTGATCCTGAAAACAGATAGGTTTCATGTTTTTCCAGCTTTTAGAAATAGAACTGACATATAACACTGTAAGTTTAAGGTATACAATGTAATGATTTGATATATGTATACATTATAAAATGCTTACCACAGTAAGGTTGGTTAACACATCCACCGCCTCACACAGTGGCAGTTTTTGTGTGTGTGTGTGTAATGAAAATTTTAAGATCTGATCTCTTAGCAATATTCAAATATATGGTATAATGACATTAACTATAGTCCCCATTAGATCCCCAGAACTTACTCATCTTGTAACTGAAAGTTTGTATCCTTTGACCACCTTCCCCCAATGAGGTATCACCTTACACCTGTTAGAATGGCTATCATAGAAAAAAAAAATAAAAAAAAAAGAAATTTAAAAAAATAAATAAATATTGGTGAGGATATGGAGAAAAAGGAACTCGGTGCACTGTTAGTGAGAATATAAATTGGTATAGACACTATGGTAAACATTATGGAAATTAAAATGATTCAAAAATTAAAATACAACTAGAGCATGACCCAACAATTTCACTTCTGGATATATATATGAAGGAAATAAAATCAGAACCGTGAAAAGATATCTGCACGCCCACATTCACTGTGTTGCTCTTCACAATAGCCTCACCTTGTGCCAGGTGTGTTTCATAGCTGTCTAACACTAGTGCTTAAACACTCTGTGCGAAGGTACATTTTCTTTGCCTTGGACACCTTATTTCCTCCGACAGAGAGCTTCCTATAATTTAGGTCCTCTGTCCTGGCTGAGTCTTTCTTCCTGGCAACATCACAAAGTACTTTATCTGTGCCTGCCATAGACACTGCCCACTTCAACAGTTGATCGGTAAAAAAGAAATTTCATGGGCTTAATCCTCAAGTTTTCCTGTCTGTGATCATAAAATTCTTGACATGGTGTAAAAAAGCAGAGACTATGGTTTTTGATGGTAAATGAAACATAACTTCAGTTGTAAACGCTTATTTAATTTTAAGAGGGGGCAGAGAGAAAAGGGGACAGAAGATCCAAAGCAGGCTCCACGCTGACAGCAGCCAGCCCATGTGGGTCTTGAACTCACAAACCATGAGATCATGACCTGAGCCAAAGTCAGGTGTTCAACTGACCGAGCCCCCCAGGTGCCCCAAGCATAACTTCATTTTAAAAAACAGGACTCAAACACTCTATTTATTCCAGTGAACTCACTCAACTACTGCACCATATAATGCTTCCTCATGGGGATTTTAAGTTCATTGTCCACCCCTCTGCTTTCTTATGTTTCAGTTTCCTGCTGACCTCACTTCTTTTCCTGTCCAGCTGAGGTTTCATGGCCAACCACATCAATCACATTTTTTTTTCAGTATCCTTATTTCCCCATTTTCCCTTGTCCTGGCAACTCTCAACTATGATCCACCCAGCTCCCCAGTTTGTCCAACTCCATAGCAGAGCACTTGAGTACCATGAAAGAAACTCACATTCTACTCCTTGTACCCTCTCTCACCTATTGTTCACAGAGAGCTACTCTATTCTCAAAATCAAACCACTTTCTTTAGTCCCTTGTATTTTAAACTCAGCAGATAACCTTACCTTCCACTTCACGGATCAAAGAGAAGTTGTCAAATAGGAACTACTTCAACCTCAGCATAGCTGCAAGATCCATCTGTTCTAATGGAAGAGGAGGTGGCTCTCATCTTTCCATTTGTGCACGGACTTCATCTTCTTTGGCCTTCTTTCTTGAAATATTGTGGATTGCCCCCTCCATACCCCAGTTATATTTTTCCTTTCTTAATTCCTTCCCATGCATAACCAAGCAAAAAAATCTCAGAATTAAAAAAAAAAAATCCTTTCTTAAGTCCTTTGTTTCTACTCTCTCCTTGCAATCAAACGTCTCAAATAACTTGTGCTCACTACGTCCATTTATACCTGCCCCAATCACTTTGCAATTTGCTCTAATCTGCATTCTGTCCCTATCACTCCACTGAAATGGTTTTCGGTGAGGTCAACAGTGACCATGATGTTACTGTAGCCAATGAATGTGGTTTACACCCTTTTTGCATAGACTGTGAGTCAGGACATGGTAGGACTTCAATGAGTATCCAAGTTGACATTTGCCACTTGCCGGCTGTGTGACTTAGGACAAGTTCATCAGTACCCACTTTTATATGTAAAATGAAGACAATAAAGGAATGTACCGAAGAGTTGTTTTGACAAGTAAATGAGATAAATGATAGCTAAATATTAATTTAGATAAATGATAGATTAATATTAGTTTTGTTGGTAACTATTTCTGTCTCTCCCTTTTATAGGAGAAAGTTTTCTAGGAATTTCTCATATTTTTGCACAACTTTGAGAACAGAGGCACTGATAGCTTTTTGTTGTGGAATATCCTTTCAAAGATTTCTACATACCATGTCTTCTTAGAAGGTGAGGCTTCCCTCAGAGAGTAAGCTTGTTATTTGCTACCCAGTATAATAGAGGTAATATCTCCCTCCCAAGCAAAGTTGGGCAATTTTGCTCACAGTACAGGTTAAAAGATTATGGTTTCCTAAGCATCAAGATCCACGTCTGCCATGTATACTCACTGTGTGTGCAATGCCATGTATACTCACTGTGTGTGTCACCTGGGTCCACTCTTCACTGCTCCCTGGAACTTGGAAGACAAGAAAGCAGATGCAAATGTGAAGCTCATGTTATCTGTTCAGTCACAGACAATACAGTCCTTTGTATTCTGACTCAAGAGTCTCATGGCTTCTGTCAGTATTTTGAAATTGCGTAGACTTACTTGTTAGCTTGCAAAACAGAGTGAATAAACCCTTCAGAGTTCTTTTGTTTGTTTGTTTGTTTACCTTTCACAGTTCCCAGGCTCTTTGATATATCAGTCTTTGGAAACTCAAGAACATCTTCATGAAATTCTCTGTCTTTGGCTTCCATTAAACTGCACTCTTGGCTTCTCCTCTTACCTCTTCTTACTCTTCTTTGCTTCTTAGTCCTGAAGTAGTCATGGGCGCATTGTTGGTATTCCTCAGAGTTCTGTCTCTCTTTACTTTTCCATCTTAATCCTTCCACATTTGTCCAAAACACTCTTCTCTTTGTGCATGCTGTCAGTTAACTTTCTTTCCTTTCCTTTTTTTCTTTCTTTCTTTTTCTTTTCTTTTCCCTCCCTCCCCCCTCTTCCTTCCTTCCTTCCTTCCTTCCTTCCTTCCTCTCTCTCTCTCTCTCTCTCTTTCTTTCTTTCTTTCTTTCTTTCTAGAAAGAGGGACAGAGCATGAGTGGGGAAGGGGCAGAGAGAGAGGGAGACACAGAATCTGAAATAGGCTCCAGGATCTGAGCTGTCAGCACAGAGCCTGACACAAGACTCAAACTCAGGAATGGCAAGATTATTACCTAGGCTGAAGTTGGTTACTTAACCCACTGAGCCACCCCGATGACCCTCAGTTAACACATCTATGACAATGGTTCAAAATTTTATCTATAGTCTAGATCTTTCTCCCAACCAACAAAACTTTAAGAAGTCAAAAAGCCAAACAGAAACATCAGCAATTTCCTAGTACTGGATATAGAGTTCAAGATTCATTAATGAACAAGGGCCATGATAAACATCCCAGGTCAGTTAAGACTTATAATAAGCTAAACTCTAAGGATAAGGCAAACTCAAAAGGGATTTGACTTCACTAAAGATATTCTGTATGTCTTCTATTTCCCTGACAGAAAACAATCAAATCCTCTCTAGGACAAAAGAGAGTTTCCTGAAGAATCTAAAATTGCCAATATACCATATCCATTTTTAATTTTAATAAAAAATTACCAAGCATACCAAGAAGTAGGGTTATGATCACAAATTAAAAAAAATAAACAGACCATATACACAGACCCACAAATAGTTCAGAAATTGAAGTAGGCAAAGACTTTAAAACAACCATATAATACATTCAAGCAAAGAGATTTTAAAACAACTATTTAATAGGTTCTAGAAAAATAATCAAATAGAAATCACACAACTAAAAAATACTCAATAAATAAAACAGCAGAAAGGATTAGAGCTAGTCAACTGGATGAAAATTTTGATAGAAACAGATCAAATCACAAAGAAATAAAGTGGTAGAAAATATGGAAAAGGATTTAAGAACCATATGAAACAGGGTGCAGAGGTCTAACACATATGTAATGGGAGGTACAAAGGAAGAGAAAAACTTAGACAAAAGCAATATTAAAAGTTAATTTGGGGGTGCCTGTTTGGCTCAGTCAATTAAATATCCAACTCTTGATTTTGGCTCAGGTCATGATATCAAGGTTAATGAGTTCAAACTCTGCATTGGGCTCTATGCTGATAGTATAGAGTCTGCTTGGGATTCTCTGCCTCCCTCTCTCTCTGCCCCTCCGCAGCTCACATTCTCTCTTTCTCTCAAAATAGGTAAATAAACATTTTTTAAAAAGATATTTTGCTTGAAAATTTTTATAAAACTGATAAAAGGCATCTAGCTTCAGATTTAAAAGTTATATAAACCTCAAAGCAAGATAATAATAAGAAAACCACAGGTTGCCTGTGTTGCTCAGTCAGTTAAGTATCTGACTTTTGATTTCAGCTCAGGTCATGCTCTAGAGGTTTGTGGGTTCAAGCCCCGTGTGGGGCTCCATCCTGATGACAAGAGCCTGCTTGGGATTCTCTCTCTCCCTCTCTTTCTCTCTCAGCCCCTCCCTTGCTCGTACACACACACACAAACACACACACACTCTCTCTCTCTCTCACTTTAGAAATAAATATTAAAAAAAACGAAAACTGGAGCGCCTGGGTGGCTCAGTTGGTTAAGTGTCTGACTTTAGCTCAGGTCATGATCTCACAGTTTGTGTGTTCGAGCCCCGCATCGGGCTCTGTGCTGAATGCTTGCTCAGAGCCTGAAGCCTGCTTCGGTTTCTGTGTCTCCTTCTCTCTCTGCCCCTCCCCCGCTCACGCTCTGTCTCTCAAAAATAAATAAATGCAAAAAAAGTCTTTTTAAAAAAGAGAAAAAAGAAAGCCACATTTATTTAAAAAAAAAAAAACAAACAATGGGCAAAAATTTGAACAATTCACAAAGCAGTGCCTTTAATGATCAATAGACACTTTATTGTGGCCAGAATGGCCCCGTATGGTCTGCCCACATCTACCTCTCATATCTTATTTCCTACTACCTTCTACCGCAACCATGACTCTTATTTCTACTATTACAATAAATCCAATCACATTCAAGCCTTAAGTTCTACCTAAGAGCTTCTCCTACTCTCTGGAATACATTGTCTCCATTTTCATGTGACTGAGTTCTCATCATTTGGAGGTAGCTCCTGATTACCCAAACTAATTATATTCCTTCCTCACTCTCTCCCTATCACATCATTCTATTTAATTTCTTCATAGCACTTATGCTATTTAATATCAGCTTCTCTGCTCATTTGTTCTTTTCTTTATTGAGTAGGGCCTCTCCAGAGCATCTAAACCTCATTTGTGCAAAGATATTATCTATCTTGTTCCTCACTATGTTTCAGGGCTGAAAAGAAAACTTGGCATGTAAAACATGCTCAATAATTGATGGTTAGATAAATTAACAAGTTAATGTATATGTATGTCATACTCATCACTGACTTCATGAGCTAAGACATGTAATTATTTTTAAATATTATTATCCTTGGAATGTTCTTTTGCTCTGCTCTACTTACCTAAACCTCTCAGGGTCCAGCTAAATTTCTGTACCTACATAATAACTTTGTTGATTAATCCTACCACTAGTTATTTTCTATATTTTGGTGGTGGGGTTTTTTTTTTTTTTTTTTGTATTTTCTGAATTCATACAGCCTTAAAGCTTCATCAATATTTTATCATTTATGTTCTATACTTACTCAAAATTATAAGTTTAATTATTTGCTTCTGTATGAGACTAAAAGTTCCTTGAAAGCAGTCTTCTTTATATCTCCTACATCATGTGGCATTTTACTGAACAATATTTACTGATTTACAGATTGGTCGGATGAATTTAGCATAACAGATTAAAAGTGGAAACAAGGCAACAAAAACTTATAAAGTAAGAAAAGTGGTGACAATGGAAAGGAAGTTGTAGCTCTCTAACCACCTGGGACAGATCGCTGAAATCCTTTATAGGGATTACCCTCATGTTAATGGTTTTAAAGGTCATTTTTCAGTTCATCTTTCCTGTATACTTTTTCCTCTATCTTCTCATTGAAAATAAATGGAACTTGATATGCTGGTGATTGCTAGTGCCTGACTGTCTTTGAATCACTTTAGTTTGGTCTGTCTCCAAAACTGTGAATTGTTGTCTAAACCATAAAAGAAAAATTGTGGTGCTTGGCAACCTCCCCTCTTCTTAAACCATCCAGAACTATCAATCCTTTAAGTCTTGCTCAAATTCTTACTCTCCCTCAAGTCTTCCCTGGCTCATATAGACCAGGTTAATATTCCCCCAACACTTCTTGTGTATCCCTCTTTGTTCTAGGCATGTGGATAAATAAACAGGTTTTCTGTAAGGTTCCATTTGAATAAATTATTTTTTAATTAATAAAGCAATTTAGGATTTAAGAAGTAAAAAAATAATACACTCTGACTCTATTAGAAAGCTGTATGTTCTCAAAATTTAAAAGAGAAAAATACAGAATCCATAAGCAATTGAAGAATACTAAGTGTGACAGACACATAAAACAAGTTGAAGCAAAATAAAATACCAGGTACAAAAAAAATCAGATGGACCATCACTTTAAAAAGCAAATATATATAAAAGTACTTACTATGGTTTTAAATGGAAAAATGGATCATTTATGAAAATCTAAGGTGATTTAGCTCAGCTGCAATAACAAATGAAGGATTAAAGAAAACAATGCTCTTCAGACACAAAGGTGACAAGGGACTGGATAAAAAAATCGCAATGTGAAATACAAGAGACTTCACAAGACAGATAAAAACTAAATGAAAAAGAATAGTAAAGGTAAAAACAAATCATTTATCAAAAAATGAGATAGGAAACAAGTACACCTGGATAAAAAAGCAGAAACATCCGTAGAAAAGTGTGAAGAACAAAAGCCGACTTACCTTAAGAGAGCCAAAAAGTAACTGCCCGGGCGCCTGGGTGGCTTAGTCGGTTAAGCGTCCGGCTTTCGCTTAGGTCATGATCTCGTGGTTCGTGGGTTCGAGCCCCGCGTCGGGCTCTGTGCTGACTGCCTGCTCAGAGCCTGGAGCCTGTTTCAGAGTCTGTGACTCCCTCTCTCTCTGACCCTCCCCTGCTCACGCTGTCCCTCTCTCTCTCTCCTAGAAAAAAAAAAAAAAAAAAAAAGTACCTGCCGTAAATCCGGTGAGCAAGCTGGGCCCGCGGAACAAGAACACGACTGATGTACACAAGGCAGAGGGGGGAGGGACGCGAAGCAGCTGAGATACAGACGGGGCTTTACAGATAACCTGGGAGTATATTAAACGATTTACACAAAAACAGGTGAAGCACAATGGGAATAAATCACATGCGGAGAAAAATACGGCCCTTCTACTGCCCCAAATGAGAAGCTCGGTTACTATGAAGACACATGGAGGAGCTCACGGTGCACGCGGAGCTGGCAGAGACTGCACGACACCGAATCCGAATACGGCCGGAACCGGAACAGCCGGAGTCGCTGGAGGGAGCTGAACGCCGCGAGCTCAAAGACGCCGGGGCAGAGAAGGCGGTCGGGTATTCGACAGCGGAGCGCAGAAGTGGGCCTGAGGTTTGCTGAAAGCCAAAATAACGGTTCCGAGTTTACAAAGGGAGTGGGCAAGTGAGGCAGTGGGCACGAAATGAGTTCACGAACTATTTTGTGACGTGTTGGGGGAAAGGAAGGGATGTGAGATGAAATAATAAAGGCACGCAGAACTCAAAAGTCTTTACTAGATTACGGTGGTAGAAAGTCAGGAGATCGTCAACATTGGGAATGGACAATGGCCTTCTGTAACTTAAGGACGGGCTGGCGAGGCTGGGGAAGGCGGGCAGGCAAGGGAGGATTTCCTTGCACAGATGCCAAAGCATAACACACCTACATCTTGACCCTGGAAAAATGAACTTAGCTAGGAATCAAATGAAGAAAGGTAAATTACATTACGTAAGCAACGTAAATAAATAGAAATATGAGTGAGGCTGCGTAAACCTGAACGAAGTATTTTGTGCGTGTGTTTTACAAAGTAAATTTCAAATTGGTGAAGAATAGTAGATTATATGGAATAATGGGAATAATAGTAGAATATGCAGTTTGCATCATTTCAGGAAAAACAGTACCTTGTCTATGTCACATCATATACCTAATTCCCTGTAATTAAAAAAAAAATTGAATGCTTACTGAGTCTCAAGTATAGAGTAATCTTCCTGAATACACGTATCAAAATAAGTCCATAATTTTGACTAAATAAAGTATATACATGTAAGAAATCATCATGGGAAATAGAAAAGGTAAATTTAAAATAAATCAGGAAGACAGACCACTTACAACCTATATGATAGTTACCAATTTTGCTATAAAGAGATGACTCCAAAACAAATAAGAAGAAAATATCCTAATCAATGAGAGCAAGCAGTTTTCAAAAAGATGAAATACAGGGGCGCCTGGGTGGCTTAGTTGGTTAAGCGTCCGACTTTCGCTTAGGTCATGATCTCACGGTCCGTGGGTTCGAGCCCCGCATTGGGCTCTGTGTTGACTGCCAGCTCAGAGCCTGGAGCCTGCTTCAGAGTCTGTGACTCCCTCTCTCTCTGACCCTCCCCTGCTCACTCTCTCTCTCTCCTAGAAATAAAACATTAAAAAATTTTTTTTAAAAAGATGAAATACAAATATCCCACTATGCATTTAAAAATTTTATATTTCATTATTATTTCAGGAAATATAAAGTGACAATATGATAGCTCATTATGCCTATTAATTTAGATAAGAGAAAAAAGGAAAAGAAAAGAAAAACAAAAACAAAATCATGGTAAAACTATAATATCAGGATCGCTTGTAAATGAGCACTCACATGTACTCTAACCCCAATTCACATGTAAATTGTGAATTGGAGTTAGACAGCTTAGCAACATAGGTCATAGCCTAGGAGTTCAATTTAGGATAGGAACTTATCAAGATTAAAAAATAATAAAAGCAGGAATGTAAATCAAAATATATCTTCAGTGAGGCTAATTGTAGAATTGTAAGAAAAAAGCATTGGGAACTAATATTTAATAATCTAATTTGATCAAACAAATCACTTAATATACATAGGGTAAAACATTGTATGAACATGTTGCCCTAATGTGTTAAAAATGAGTAGTGGAAAATATATTATGACATGTAATACAGTTCACTATATGCTACATGGATGAAAACATGAACAGTGTTTATCCTGAGTAGTTGGTTAAAAGCAATTTTTATTTTCTTTTTCTTATTTATGTACTTTCCAATAAATAAGTATAGTTCTAATGATATGAAAAATAATATAAAAATGTCATAGTAGAAGACAATTTAATGCCATGGGGAAAATGACTTATAAGACAAGATGTAAGGGCACCTGGGTGGCTCAGTCGTTAAGCGTCCGACTTCAGCTCAGGTCATGATCTCCTGGTTCGTGAGTTTGAGCCCTACATCAGGCTCTGTGGTGACAGCTGAGAGTCTGGAACCTATTTTGAATTCTGTGTCTCCCTCCCTCTCTCCCCCTCGCCCACTCATTCTTTCTCTCTCTCTCTCTTTCTCTCTCTCCCTCTCTCAAAAATGAATAAACATTAATTTTTTTTAAAAAAATACAGGATGTATATTATATATTTATAAATAGAAATAGACTATACACACACACACACACACACACACACACGCCCATAGTTAACTCCAGGAAGTTGTATTATATTCCAGGCTATTTTAATGGGTAATTTTTTCAAATTGTTCACAAGAAATGTTTATCAGTTTTGCATTAGATTTGTAAGTGTTCTTGAATAAGAACCACTTTTTTTGGTTAAGGGAGAACAATTATTAAGTTGAAATTTGCAGAAAATCAAGGTACATGAGCTACAAAAGCTATCTTTGTAGTGTATCATGGTATAAAAGAAGATAACCCAGAGAAAAGAAGGATGAACAATGAAGAAACTAGTTGTTTTAATCTGATTATGAAGACAAACAATTCAACTGCATGGGGGAAATTTCAAGAAAAGTAAATACACAGAAAAATAAGCAATCAAAGTTGATTTTCCTGGATCAATAGTGATGAATACCCTTCCCCCAAAAAATAGGGGACACGTAGTCCATGTGGAATGAGGCATTAATATGACACATCAGTAGTTCCAATGGTGGGGCAATAAATAAAGGAATTTTAAAGTTGAATAAAAAGATAATATTCTATGGAAATTTTTAAAATTTACTATTGAGGACTTCCTTTAAGAAAATCATCGCTTGGGGTGCCTGGGTGGCTCAGTTGGTTCAGTGTTCACCTCAGGTCATGTGATCTTGGTGTTCAAGAGTTTGAGCCCCCCATGGGCTCTCCACTCTTAGTGAGGTGCTGGCTTCGGATCTTCTGTCCCCATCTCTCTGCCCCTCTCCCGTTGTTACTCTATATATCTTCTCTCTCTCTATCTCTATCTCTCAAAAATAAATAAACTTAAAAAAAAAAGAAAAGAAAACCATCACTTTAAGTACTCTACTGCATGCAAAGGAGAAAGAGATAGATTTTGAGAGAGAGAAAGAGAGAGAGCAAGGGTGATACTCTGCCCTTAGGACCTAACAATCTAATGAAAGGAACAAAACACAGAAGTAAATATAAATATATATGTGTAAATAAATATGCATGTATTAGACAATGTTGGGTTAATGTCAAAATAAGCAGTATCCACCATGAAGGATAAAATAACTCAGATCAGGGTGAAAGAGTGAAGGGTTGTCTGGGGTTATTCAGAAAATTTTCACAGAGAAAAGTAGAAAATGGCTAAGACAAGGTAACAACGCATCTAGGATGACCTAAATGTTCACATAATTATTACGTTTCCAAAGAGGAAGAAATAACAGCTCAAGCAAACACACGTGAGAAAAATGGCAGCCCAACCACAAGCCCATGCACTCTGCTTTTATGTGTGTTGGGCAAAGATGAAAGTCCTGCCTCTTTGTGTGTCAAGTAATGTTGGACTACTTGGAATCGTTTCTAGCTCTATAAATCGAGGGTACTACAACCTCCTTGTACTCTGTTAGCTAACAGGAAAACCAACAAAAAACAGTTGAGGATGTGTACACAAAGGTAGATGTGTGCCATTTGTACTGTCCCTGAGGTGAGCTGCGTGCCAAAGAGAAGCAAAGACAAAGTGAAAGCAGTGAGCAAGCAAAGTTACGCCACCTGGGGCAGTCTTGAGGGTGAGTCCTGAGAAGAATGAACAGAAAGGTGTGCTTCTCTGGGGTGTAAACTTTACAAAAAAATTGAGGAAATGGACTGATGCTTCACAGGGAGAGAGTCTGATTTAATGTCATGCGCCTAAAGCCAAGGAAGAAAGGAAACAGCTGGAAATCAGAAAATGGTTTTCAAGTGCAGAGGTATATATGGAGAGAAGTTCCACTCTTGCCATGCCTGCAGCAAACATTTATTGAGTGTGCATGTTCTCGTTTGACCTGAGAATGAATAAGAAATGCAGTGGCCTTACAAAAATTGATACCCTGGAGTTATCATAAATAGGAGGAAAAGGTTTGTAAATAAGGATAAGATACCATATTAGTGGAGAACAATTGTGAAAGAAGAAATAGGAAAATCCTGAGGGAAAAGGGAAAAAGGGAAGAGAGAAGAAAGCTAGGGGGGGAGCCCTCAGTGGAAAGTCCTTTAGTCCATTGGAGACAAGTCAGCAGCCCCTAGAAAAAGTGAGGGGGGGAACAGTAATGGTCACAGGGTCCATGAGGAATAAAGTTTGCATTTATGGAGAGGACTCACAATATGGATTTTATGAAGTGTAAAATGTCTACAAGACCCTGCCCAGCCCGAATCCATCTTCTCTCTAACCTTACTTACCTCCTCTCTCCTCTTCACCAACTATACTGCAACAACAGGGACTTCCTCCCAGTATCCTATGCACAGCAGTGCGTACTCCCAGGATAGGGCCTTTACGTTTCTGTTTCTGTCACCTGGAATATTCTTCACTCAGATATCAGTGGCTCACTCCCTCAACCCTTAACTGAGCCTTTCTCTGGACACCTATTAAAATTTCAAACTCCTATCCCCCTGCCAAACACACACCACTGCACACGTATACATTTCTTATGACCACTCCTTGGTGTATTTTTTTCTCCAACAAGCATTTAGTGCCTCTTCATACAATAAACTGGATTTTGCTTATTCAGTCATCTTCTGTCCCCCTATTTAAGATGTAAGGTTTATGAAGACAGGAGTTTGTGTTTGCTTCTGTATTATCAGACCTAGAAGATTCCCTGACACACACTTGTTCACTATAAATATTCAGAGAATGAAGGAATACTTTAAAAATTAACAGTGTACTACCTTAGTATTCAAATAGAAGAAGACAGAAATTTCTGGGCCCTGCGGAGCAAAAGACAAGTAAGCACTGGCCAGAAAGATGATAATTTAGGTGTTTTGTGATTTTACTTAGCTGAAAGCTACATTAAAAAAGCTGATGTGAGAGCAAGGCTCCATAAAGAGTTAATATTTCAGAGGAAAACAAAAGAGCATGATGACCTAGTTAATGAACATAATTTATATTTTCTAATTCCTGTGGAGCTAATGATGAATAAGGCACACCACAGAGGATGAAATGTATACATTGTGGTTACCTAAGGGGAAATTCTAAGGAAGACACTAGGAAGACCTAGTAAATATGCTGAACACAAGGGAGAGTGTGTATCGCTACAGCATTGCTGTGTCACATTGATGAGTAAGCAAACTGAGTTCATGAAATTGAAAACCTAGATCATTGTGGAACACACAGAGAGAGGAGACAAAATAGGCTCTACAAAATAGAAGCCCTTCAAGAAAAAGTTAGAGGGATGCCCGGGTGGCTGAGTTGGTTAAGCGTCCAACTCTTGGTTTTGGCTCAGGTCATGATCTCAAGGTTCACAGGATCAAACCCTGTGTCAGGCTCTGCACTGATGGCACAGAGCCTGCTTGGGATTCTCTCTCTCTCTTTTTTCTCTCTGTCCCTCCCCTATTTGTGCCCCACAGAAAATAAATGAACTTAAAAAAAAAGAAAAGAAAAAGAATAACTGGTTTATGATGAGGAATAGCTATATAATTTATGTAAATTGTAGACATATAGAACCCTATTTGTGTGTTCTGATAGACACAAAAATGATTTTGTATAAGAAATTTGCTCATTTCTCCAAAATCTTAGGAATGAGATTATATTGTGCAAAGCAGATAGCACATTAACAATGTCTTCTTCATTTTGATGAGCATAGAACTTGCATTAGGCCTTGCTCCTAACAAACTGACCAAGTGTTTACCTGATGTAATAATGGATATAAATGAAAAAGGAAACGATGACCCCAGAGTCTGTTTCAAAAAAAAAAAAAAGACACAACACTACATATTTCTACTAGGTCAGGGAAGATCAGGAGAAATACTTGCAGTGCCCAAGAGTAAAATCCAGGCATACACAATAGTCTAAGGTCAGGTATAGCTAACCTAGGAGAAACAGAAACATTCTTGCTCTCCTAAAGCAGGAGAAGCAACCTGCCCTCCTAAAGCAAGAAATATTGATGGATGCTTGCGATGACACGGCCGAGCAGCATGTGAGGTAAAAAGGTAGAGCGGGGGCACGTAGAAGATCAGGAATAAGAGAACAGAAGGTGACGATATTATATGTCTGTGCTGGGAAGGAGAAGAGCCATATGCACCCGTAGCATATTGGGGAAAAATACAACAGACTTGGGCACAAAGACGGAAAGCTGACTCACGGGGGATGGCTTATAAAGTTCCTGCTTTTCCCTGGAAGGAAATACAAAGCATCTGGATCACATTGGGAACAGATGAAGCATGCAGGGGGAAAAGGTGCATCTGGAGTCCACAGAGGTGTATGTGGCTGAGGCGGGGACAGGGTTAGGTGGAGGAACGGACGCAGCTACTAAGCACTAAGAGCAAGAACGATACTCCTAGGAACACTGAAGGAAGATTAAATATTCTTTAGTCCCGCCAAGGGAAAGGGAGGTACGTTACGCTAACTGACAGATGTAAACACTGTGAGGGAAGTGTTGCTACAAGTGAAGCCTTAAGAAATAAATCAAGAATGGAAATAATAATTATACAGCAAAGGGAAGCAGACCTACTTTATGCATTGGTGACAGGTGTGTAATAGACTCATTGCAGCTGAGTGTTTTGAGCACACCAAAAGAAAGATGAGAAAGATAACCATGGAGAAAGATGGGGGGAAGTCGACCAAGGAGAAAAGAAGAAAGTCTGAAAATAAAGCCCTGGAATGCACTAGAGGAACATCAGAAACATAAGAGAACTTTGGCAGATCAGTAAATCACTTCCAGTATCTAGAAGAGACAATACCCATGGAATTTACTGAGGGAAAAGGAAGAAGAAATCATGAGCTATGAATGTGAAAAGATGGTGCATTCCAACTAAATATGAATATTATTGGGCTCTTCTAGGAGACAGTAACCAGATTCTACTTTTTTCAGATTATATTTGAGGATTTTAATACGGAAATGTATTTGTGTGCATTCATGTATGAGTTTCACCAAGAAACTGGTTTGATGGAATATTGCTGGGACTTGCCACTTAACCCTCACAACATGCTTAGGCGTATCTGAAACACAAATCATTTACCAAGAATGTCAATAAAATTGCTTAGTATAAAATAGCATTGTTCAACTTTGGAAGCAAAATATCACAGATCAGGGGCTCTCCCTGGGTCACCAAAATTTTAATTCTGTGGGTCAGTCCTTCTGTAAGGAGTCTATATCCAGAAGACACTTAATGAGCTATATAGCATGATGTAAACTGTAGCTACTGCGATTCTGGCATCCACCACTTGCAGCTGTCCTAAGATTCCTGGCTGCCTCAGCGGGTTGTGTTTCTCACAAAGAAAATACCATATTAAGCTACAAAACAGGAAGTGAAGACAGGAAGTTGAAGAGATCAGGCTTCTTGATACAATGGAACTCTGTGTTTGTGGTACAAAGAACGAATAAGATGTACTCCTCTTTATCCAGGGTACCTGCATGATTGGTAGGTCATCTCCGGAGCCAGTAATCTGCCACTGTCCTAGACTCTCTTCTCCTGCTTGGGTCCATGTCCAGTCAGGAACAAGCCTGTTTCTTTCCATCACCATCGCCGTTGCTGTTGTCCCACCGCTTCAAGTTTGTCTCCTAAATAGCTTCATAACTTACCTTGCTGACTTCTGTGTTGCTACCATCAAATACACCCTCTGCTGTGACCAAATCAGCCTTACCTGACTAAATCATTTCCCTGCTTATCTGCCATTAATAATATCTTCCCACATATAGAAATGAAGTCTACCCTCCTCCTAGAGTGTGGATAGGGAAGACAATTTCATGACCTCCACACATCTGCCTTCCCATTCCCATTTCTCACAGCTCACCCACACCTACCTACACAGTCAATGCTCCAGCAATGGTGAGTTATTTTTCAGCCAGCACAGACCTCGCTGCCTCTCACCTCAGGGCTTTGCATATGCCATTCTGTCTATCAGAAATCTCTTTTCTCCTTGTCCTTGTGATGATCTACTATTTATTTAACAGTGCCACCGAGCATCACCTGCCTCTGTGAACCATTCCCTCACACCTTCAGTGTCAATAATCCTCTCCTCTGTCCACTTATATAATTTTGTCACTGTGCATACCACACTGGAATTTAATAATTGGGTTAAATATATGTTTTCCCTTTTGTATTGTGATTTCTTAAGAGCAGAGACTGTTTCTTACGCATCTTCCTAATCTCAACATTTGTAAAGTTCTCTGTATAAGCACCTTAAAATATTTGTTTTTGCATCCAGAGAGTACAGAGTAATTGAGTGAAAGCAATCTAAGGGATGTGAAGAAGAACTAAAAATACAAAGAATAAATAATATGGAGAGTAGACATTAAAAGAAAATTACATTATAGAAGTTAATGTGTCCTGAGATAAAAAGAACAAAATGCAGTAACTACCTTTTAAACTTGAGTGTTGTATCAAAATGGTAATCCATCCATTTTAATAGGTCTAAGATATCTAAAACTTGGACACAAAAGTCATGAATACCATGTGCGAGAAATGATATCTATATAGATTTACCTTCACTAAAATATAATATCTGTTTTATAGAAAAAGAAACAGTGATATACTGCCAAGATAATAGAGAATAGCAAAGTGATTACTGACTGTTTGAATAGAAGAATATAATGCATTCTGCCTGATGTACCAAATAAAAGAGAAGTTTTATAAGGAAACAGAAGAAATGAAATGCTTAGAAACTCTTAACCATGGAAGAATAAGTACAATAGCCTCAAGTTCTAAGAAGAATCCCAAACCATAGACATATATGAAATAGGAAAATGATGAATAATAGAACTGATGATAAATTTTATTTAGCATGAGATGAGAAATGGCAATTTATCTGGTGAGCAAGAGAAAATGACCATGTAACTTGAGACAAGTAGAAGAAAAAGTGATGGTTTCACACACTGAGAATAGAAAAGAACTTTCTGAACTTGAATAGACTTAATAGAGAATTCCATGCTTAAAAATAAAGGGAAGCATTGGCCTGTGGGGCCATAGCACTAATACTAGTGATCCTCATGGAGGGAAGGGTGCTGCTTCTGGGGAGCCAAAGAAAAGATGGCCAGGAAGAAAGAACTGTCCCCCTACAGCAAAGAAGGGGCCCTAGACAGGGGAACAAAGAGCAATGAAGTTCTGACCCTCATTCAGTAAACAAGAACATGGTGTGGGTAAAAATGTGAGAAAGGAGGCAAGGTATACAGTATACAGAAAAAAAGAAAACACTACATATGTAAAAGGAAACACTTTGATCTTTAGACACTATGGGAGAAATCCAATGATAAAGTCATGAGAAAATTTGATACACTAGACATATAAAAAGAGGAAAGAAAATATCACTCTTCTAAACCATCCACTGGGAAGGAGGAAAGATAAACTTTTTAGGCTTAAAAAACACCATGCTTTTCTGAGAAAAGGAATACAACTTTCAAAAAAGAATTCTAAGAACATGTTGGGAAATGAAGATACAAGTAAATTAAGTAATAAAAAAAAGTATAAAGGTAAATTTACCATGAAATGTAGTAAAGTAAAATAGGAAACAACTAAAGTGTATAGAGACCTACAGAGTCTTAATCCAAATACAAGAGTTCTCAAAATTGGCTTCTTTAGTAGAGATGAGAAATGAGAGACAATGATGGTGGAAAAAGGCTTAGTAGTCAGACAAAAAGAAAGAGGAACTCAGTCACCTCTTCATCTTCCCCAGGTTCGTAGCCAGCCTACTGCAAATGCTGACTGGGCCACAAGGAAGATCTGTCATACTTAAACAGAAATTGAAGAAGCTTAATACATTGGATAAGAAAGTCTACTGTTTTCTTCTTTTTAAAAATTTTTTATCATATATTTATTTTGAGAGAGACAGAGAGAGTATGAAGGGGGAAGGGCAGAGAGAGAGACAGAGGCAGAAAGAGAGAATCCAAAGCAGGCTCTGCACAGTCAGTGCACAGGACTCAAACTCACGAAACCATCATATCATACCTGAGCTGGAGTTAGACACTTAACCAACTAAGCCACCCAGGTGCCCCTCTAGTTTTTTTTTTTTTCCAAATTTGAGAATGTTCTGTCAATAAAAATAACTCTAAGATTTTCTTTCTAAAAAAATTTTTTTAACGTTTATTTATTTTTGAGAGAGAGCACAGCAGGGGAGGAGCAGAGAGAGAAGGAGACATAGAATCTGAAGCAGGCTCCAGGCCCCGAGCTGTCAGCACAGACCCCTACTCAGGGCTCAAACCCACAAACTGTGAAATCATGACCTGAGCTGAAGTCGAATGCTCAACCAACTGAGCCACCAGGTGCCTCAAGATTTTCTGTTATTTAAGATTGGTTATTAAAGCTCTGAAGTCTGCCATGGTTTTTATTTAGTGGCAAGGGGAAAAAATGGACTGCTGAATACAATTTCAATGTAGAGTGAGAGGCCAAAATAATATTGCATTTTAATTACATCCCAAAAGTTGTGTACATTAAATATACCACTTAACTGTATTTGTTATTTGTGTATTTGTGGATACGTATTTGCATGTGTATATCAAATGCATATACTCATGTACTCTGTGAAAGTCCAGTGCAAAGTACTGTAGAGACAAAACTAAGCACAAGATTCTGTGTATATCTTTTAGATGTTTCTGATCAAATTGAGTAGTCAAAATAAACATAAAAAATGGAATACTGATAAAGGAATTAAATAACTTGTATAATAAAATAGTATAAAGAAATAACACAATTTCCTGTGATGATTATTATCAAATAATTCAAAAGAAGCATTGATAGAAGGATTTAAAGCACAATTCCTGGAGCCACCTGGAAAGATTTTACAGGGGAATAAAGTCCTGTGAGCTGAACCTGGAAGGAAAGTGGCATTTAATCATGCAGAAAAGGAAAAAGAAGCAAGAAGTATGACTTCTAAATACAGAGGCACTGAAAATAATGCACAAGTGGATAAAAGGTTATACACTGTGTACCATTAAGAAGAAAAAAAATCAAGTAACTTAATAAATAGGTACTTCCATGCACTGCCAGCCAACCTTGAAAACCCATCATGGACTGTCATGGTATAAGGCCTAAAATTAAGGTTCAACATTGTATGTTGCTGTGACATCTGGTAAACCTGAAGGGCCTAAAATGGCCTAAAGGCACATTGCTTTCATCATCCTGCCCGTATAGGAAAGGTGCCCTGGCTAAACAATACTCTTTCTTGATCAGGCACAGTTCCCGCTCATCCTAAATAGCAGGTTTCAGTACCCTCCCAGTCCACAAAATTATTCAGACAAGGCAATGACATCCTCTCACTGGGACCAGGAGATACACTGTCCTCTTGATACTACAGAGCCTGCTTCCCACCCCTCCTGGTTGTTCACTCCTGTTCTCAAGTGGCCCCATGTGTCGTATGGCATCCACCTCACTCAGGCTATGAGTATATGTAACTTCTAAACTGCTTCCAATCTCATCTGTCAGGTGCCAGGTGTGTGTGTTTGGTCATCGCCATAACCCTAGAGCAGGAATCCCTCTCTCATCAACGGGCTGAAGAAGAAGCAAGTAAATCATTTCTTTAAGAACAAACAAAAAAATAAAAATAAAACAAAAACAATATCTTGGCCTTAGATCAAGTGAGTGAAAATCTCAGGTGTTAAACCCTCCCCTCAGTGATTCTAATGTCTACCCTGAACTTGAGAACTACTGTCTTAAAAGAAGAGACATGTCCTCCCTCTTCACCATTCCCATCTTGGACAGGGCTTGCAAGGACACCTTAAAAATGGTAGAACAAGGGGCACCTGCGTGGCTCAGTCAGTTAAGCATCTGACTCGGCTAAGGTCATGATCTCACGATTTGTGAGTTCGAGCCCCGTGTCAGGCTCTGTGCTGACAGCTAGCTCGGAGCCTGGAGCCTGCTTCGGATTCTGTGTCTCCCTCTCTCTGACCCTCCCCTGCTCACGCTGTCTCTCTCTCTCTCAGAAATAAATAAAACATTAAAAAAAATTTTTTAAAAAGAATGGTAGAACAAGAAGATAGAAGAATGCTGGGTCCTTGAAATCTTGCTGGTTCTTCATACAAGATTAGACTTTTATAGAAGATCTGAAATGTCCGTCATCTTCTAGCATGCTATTATTATAGGTCTCCATAATATAGACAGCAGCCAAACTTATACCTTAACTAAAATGCAGACTTTGGTCATGGTTCCATTACTGTCACCTTTGGGTACTTAATAACAGACAAATTCCTTAACACTCTCCCACTGTACTATTTATTTCATCTTTAAAAATAGATGCAATTAGTATTTCACACCCATTTAATGAGTAATAATAGCTAAAGATTCTAGAATAAATGCTAGGCATGAGTGAACCAAAATTGAAAACAAACTATTCAGTTTTCACCTGTTTAAACTCTACAGCCCACACTTTCTGCAAATGATAATGGTCACATTTTACAGATAAGAAAATCAGATCACAGAGAGGTTAAGAGAAGTGCTTAAGGTTATACAGCTGGTAAATGCTAAAGGTCGGGCACTAATCCAAGCACTTCAGCGTCAGAATCTGTGTTTTTATCTATTATACCATACTAAGGACCAATTAAGTGAGAATTAATAAATGAAAGCACATACTAACATGTTTATCACTTATTAGATATAAATAATTTTTTCACCCTTACTTCTCTTCTAATCTTCACTGAATAAACTCTCTCTCTCTCTCTCTCTCTCTCTCTCACACACACACACACACACACACACACACACACACACACACACTTCTTTTTTCTTCTTTTCCTGAAATTACTTAAACAGTAGTTTTACAGAAAATGATACTGAGGCAGAGTTGAAAGGCAATGTGGGGAAATTCTTTGGCATGGGTAGGAACATAAAATCTCTACCTAATGTGAAAAGGAAATATCCCATTTCCCCCACCAATCTCCGTCAGCCCCCCAGCCAAAACTACAAAGCTAAATTTTCATCTACTGTCTCAACACAAAATTCAGCATGTGAAAGTGAAATGAAAGTTCAATGATGATACTTACAACAGTAAAATAACATACAAACCTTTGTTTTGACAACCAGAAGTTAAAAACAACATTCACAATAAAAGTACTGAGTCCTGAAAATAAAAAATTAAGTGTGGATGCCCCAAGGACAAAGAAATGTCACAAGTGGAATGTATGCTGAAAAGAGATGTCCCTCCCTAAACACATTAAAGGGAAAGACTGTCACATACTAGACACAGAGACAGGAAAAGATGTCCTGACGAGGTAGAGAGAAGAGTATACTCCTGGAGCTATGGTTATAAAAGATGAGGCACTTGAATACAAAGGAGGAATATGACTGACCCACATGTCATAAAAGATGACACGCTTGAGATGCTATAAGGGAAAAGATGACTTATCAGAGAAGTTAGTAGGTAAAATACAGAACGTTGCACTATTACAGAGACAGATGTTGGCTTGTGAATAGCTCTTCTGAATCAGCTTACCACGCTTCCTTTGTTCCTTTCATGTTGGGAGGGGTGAGGCAAAAGAATTAGAAGAAAGCCTCCTGAGATCTTCCAATCTTACCAGTATTCCCTTTGTTTTTACTGAATGCATTTAATAATTCAACAAAATGTGTTTCCAAATCTGTTAAGAATAGCAGTATAATTTTCATCCCAAGAAGCAGTAAGCAAAACCAGAAAGTCTCCAAGCAAGTTTAGGCATCTGCAAACAAAGGAATTTTCCAATAAATGATAACTATTTCAAAGCCATCTTGGCTTTGAAACATTGTTGAGCTGTCTACTTCATCTATAGTATGCATATAATATTCACTGCAAGTAAATTCATCCTTATAACTCTATCCTTAGAAGATGTTTGGGCTGAGATCTACTGTGAAAGGTGAACAAAACAAGTGTGAAATACCACACTAATTATGGTTCCAAAGAAGGCTAAAACCTTCAAAATTCCAAACCGAAATTATATTCAAGTATTATTTTATTAATTTACTAAATAATAGATGTCTGTATGATAAATGCTTCAAAGGAAATCTTTTTTAAATTTTTTTGTTTTATTTATTTTTGAGACAGAGACAGAGGACGAGTTGGGGAGAGGCAGAGAGAGAGGGAGACACAGAGTCTGAAACAGGCTCTGGGCTCTGAGCTGTCAGCACAGAACCCAATGCAGGGCTCAAACCCACAAACCATGAGATCATGACCTGAGCCGAAGTCAGACGCTTAACAGACTGAGCCACCCAGGTGCCCTGGAAATTTTAAATAAATAATTCCTCTAGAAAGCTGGAGAGGAACTGCCACTGATCTTCTGGGCTTTTTGAAGTTCTGCCTGTGCACTAAATGTGACAGGAAACCATTGCCTAAAAAGTATCCACAAAACAGCATAGATTGTGGCAGTGTGTTGAAAGGTGCTGATATATAACGAAGGGTTCAGGAGCACCTGGGTGACTTAGTTAAGCGACCAACTCTTGATTTCAGCTCAGGTCATGATCTTACCGCTCATGAGATTGAGCCCTACAGTAGGCCCTGTGCTGACAGCGTGGAGCCTGCTTGGGATTCTCTGTCTCCTTTTCTCTCTGCCTCTCCCCTACTCATGCTCTTTCTGCCTCTCTCAAAATAAATAAGTAAACATAAAAAAGAGGATTTTAATCCTATCTGGACCTCTTAGTAGTTCTAAGATTGTGAACAAGTTACCTAAAATTTTGATATCTCATTTTTTCTTCTGTAATATCAGGATCACATTAGCATATATATCAAAGTGTTTTCATAAGGATTGAATGAGTTAAAATCTATAAAGCGCGTACGATAACACTTGGGTACATACAAATTTGACGTTACTATTATTACCATATGACCTTTAAAAATGCTCCCCTCAGCTTCTTGCCTGGGTATAGCCAAAACCTAAATAAATAAGGACATCTATTTTTTTTTTTTAATTCAAAATCTCAAGGCACTGTGCTTCTCCTATCAAATCGGCAGGAATTCAACAACAATGACAGTATACTTGATGCTGTTAATGGAACGGTTGAAGCTGCATCTCCTTTCTCTGCTGGTGCGTAGCTAGGCTGGCACAACCACTTTAGGTCTTAATAAGTTATTTTGCCATATTTTCTTGGAGAAGAATGGAACAAATACACCACATGAAAACAGTGGTTACTGATCTATGTTGCATGCAGCATGGAAGCTTTATTTCACTCCTATAAGAATGGCCAGAATATGATCTTAAAGCCTGTATGCAAATACAGCACAATGTAGAAATTTATATAGATGTCATAAAAGACAAAGATAAAATGCTCTGCAGCTTTAGAGTTAGAAAAGTTACTTCTAACTGAAAGTAATTCCACCAAGCTTCAGGTGATCATGACGTTCGTGCAAGCTGGAATCTAGACGGTCAGGGAAGGAATGTGGGATAACATTTGCTAAGAGGGGAAAAGCATCAGATAGAAGATAGGACTGGGCATATTTAGGAAACAGTAAGCCATCTAGCTTGTCTACAACTGATACAGATGGACATTCTTTGTGATGTCCTGAGTCAGGATGGGAAAACCACATGCACTGAGTCATGGTACAGAGGCAGTTATAAAAGAAAAAAAGAATCAGGCAAAAGAGCATTTAATCTTTTTTTTTTTAGTAAAGCTTTAAAATCCTAAGATTTTAAATGAAAATCCTAATTCCTAGAAGATCTAATCTGAATATTGGTCAGATGTGGCTGCATCCCCTTTGAGAGCTGAGATGTGCTTTACAGGGTCATCACGCATACAGCACACGCACCCTGCACCCACCTCTGGTTCCTGCTCTGTTGCCGACCTTTCCCACAGAGGACTCCGCCGTCCACGGAAGGACATTAGAAGCCTGATGAATAGAAGGACTGGGATATATTTCAAGACTAGATTGTCTCTTTAAGTTAAAAAAATGTGATTTATTCATTCAGTAATTTATACCAAGGTAGATCACATCCACAAGGAGCAGCACATCAACACTGCTGTGTGCATGTTTTGTGATGGGAAGAAAGGGAGGTGGCTGCTGATTCTGTTCAAACGGTGTTTGTTTGGTTTTCCTCATTTTGCCCCTTTAAATCAAAAGCAACTCAGATGTTTGATTTCTTTCCTCTCTTCTCCATTTTTTTTTCTTTCTTTCTTCCAAACAACATGAAAGAGAAGCACGGCCTATTCTTCCTTATAGATGCTTGTTCTGAGGAGTATAAAACTCTTTTAAATGTTTAATTAGTATTCATTACCTGAGCTTAGTCCTTTCCCTAGTCCATGATGCTAATACATTCTGACATGTATCAAATTAGTATGTTTCCTAATGTTCTTTAATGCCTTTCCTTTATGGCTAGAGCTCTCCACACCGCCGCCATTTTCACTTTTAACCACTATGCTCTCTGAGTCTGTCAAAGGAGCTGATTTAGAAAGGATTCCCCTGAGATTTTATAGTTTATTTAAAGAATGTACATTTGTTTTCTACGAAAAAGAATTTCTATGTAAACAAGATTGTGAGACATAAGAAATGTTAGATGCATCTCTCTGAGGACGGAAGTCTCTGTTTCATCATGTTAATAATACAGGCATTTACTGAATGCTTCTTATGAGCCACGCCCTTTCCTTAATTCTAAGTGAGTAATAACACATTCACAACAATTAAATTAACTCTTAACAATTAACTCTTCACAGCAATTTAAGCTTCAAAATTCAAGAGGCAGTTACCATTTTTCCTTCTACATTGCACAGATGAAAAATCAAGAAACAAAACACAAAGTAACTTTCACAACCCACCACAGCTAGTTGGAAGCCCAGCCTGGTTTCAAAGGCAGGCCGATGGGTTCCAGCACCCCACCTGTCCCCACAAGGCCATCTACCTCCCACCTGTTCCCTCCCCTCACCACACACAGACACACAGTGGTCACACATGGCCCAGCACACAGGACATGTTTCGTGAGTGCTCACTGGCTTCATTTCAATTTCATTATGAAGTGCTAAGGTGAGTAAAGGGTCAGATAGGAAACATGGAAACTGAAAATGTGTAGCTATCATTTCAAGTGGCAGAAAACATGATAAAATGTTATATTAAGTCCTTATCTATGACTTTTTTTGTTACCTGCTCATTGTCATTTTTTACATTCACCCATGCACCTTGAAAGATGTAAGATAAAAGAGATTCTTATAACACAATTCTGTTTTGATCAATGACATATTTTTATGTTTAAAATTTTGAAAATATAGAAAAGTATAGGGAAATAATATAATAAATGACCATGTTTCCATCACCCAGATTTACTAATGTTAGCATATTTCCTTTATCTTTCTTTGTTGGTAAAGTAAATAAAACAATGAAGAAAAAGTTGCAATGCCCTTTAGGGAACACAATTCTTTTTCCTTGGCATGATCTAGTTTTCTTTGATCGAAGATTCTGGTTCATTGCCAAGAGTGAATCTCTTTCCAGCCAAAGATGAATCTTTCCTTATAACTCACCACCCTCCCTAAGTAACGTGTAGAAAGAAGCATGGTGTCTCTAAAACTATCCTTGCAATTGCCTTGGTAAGGTCAGCTAAAATAGCTGAATTGTCTTTAAACATATTAGTTTACAGTGTTTCAATGTTTCCCATTATCCATTAAGATAACTTAATAATAATCTATTTTCAACCTCATAAATACTCCATCTGAAATACTATTTTTAAGCCAGTATCTCTGAAGCCACATTGTGGAAACCTTGAGATTTTCCCTTATTTTCCTCATAAAATGTTTTTAGATTTCAAGATGGTTTCCAGAGAAATCCTCCATAGAAAGCACAAGAACCAATAAGTATTCTTTTTTTAATTTTTTTTTAATGTTTTATTTATTTCTAGTAGAGAGAGAGAGACAGCATGAGCAGGGGAGGGTCAGAGAGAGAGGGAGTCACGGACTGAAACAGGCTCCAGGCTCTGAGCTGGCAGTCAGCACAGAGCCCGACGCGGGGCTCGAACCCACGAACCGCGAGATCATGACCTAAGCGAAAGTCGGACGCTTAACCGACTAAGCCACCCAGGCGCCCCCCAATAAGTATTCTTTAAGCCCTCAAACCAGTCAACAAAATTTTTTTACTTCCATCAGCTGAATGGCACATCTGTGAGGAACCAAGATCTACTTTTTCCTTCCTGATCATACATTCTGCTTTTGGGGAAAAGTTGTTTAGAGTAGATCACCTTCATGCTTGCATCCCATCCTTCATCTTTGGTTTCCAAAAGAATGCCCCAAATCAGTTATTCCCACTATATTCTCCTGCTACTAGTTTCCAAAACTTATCCTAACTATGAGTGTTTAACAGCTTCTTAACTTACAAGAATAGAATATTTTCTTTTTGTTGGTTTGTGCGGAAAAGTCGTGGTGTGTACTTAAGTAGTAGAGCCTAGGTCCCAGCAGGATTTCTGCATCTTCAGTCTGCCAGGTTGTGCATAGGCAAACATCAGTGCATGTAAAATGCTAAAACACTGCATGAATATTGGTTTTATTTTTTAATAAGAGATATATTTTAATTAGTTATATTTCAGCCTTATAAAAATCATCACTACTTACAACACTGTAATGACAGATTCACATATACAAACAAATGCTATAATTTAGAGCTGTAAGTGAACATAAAGACTGCGATAACTACCATTCTGTAGTAAGATGTATAAAAGACTTCTATTTATATCCCATATACCAACATACACACGCAAACATTTAGAGGTGGAATTATAGGTAAGAACATATAAAAGCAATCAATATTACTATTTAGTTTGTTACACAAGAACATGATTGCTGAGTTTGAGTAAATGAAATGAGATTAAACAGTTAAAAATATATCCATAGATATGAAACATAAATATAATCCCAGTGTACTTGAATGCACCCCATTACTCATGAGCACATGCTTCTGCAACCACCTTCTGCTAAGTAGATTGCCTATAGCTGGTAAAGGAGACTTTTGTCATTATCCACTGATAAGCCACAGATTGGAAGAAATTGTCTCCTTGAAGACAAAGGCTTGGTCCAGGCACGTTTTGACATAGAAGTCTCCCGGCCAAGCTTTGGCACACAGCCCCCACGAAGTCAGACAATGTTAACTCTCACCTACTGATTTACTCACATTTCCTGAAAGTTTTTGCATTATCCTCCCTAATATCCAGAAGCACAATTCTGGTGCCACCCACTATCAGACTACTTGCCACCAGTCTTACTCCACACCTTTTAGAAGAAAAGCAAGTTGTACCACTGATACACAACTTGCTTCAAAATTTCCTCAGAATCTAGAATAGCTGGGGTCTATATACCGTTGAGATGCCCTGTCTCACCATCAGTGCATTCCCCTCTGATGTCACATCCACTGTGCTTCTGGGTTCTAACTTCTCCATGTCAGTTGGAACTTAGATTTAACCATGTCTGTCCCTGATCTTTCTGACTTAACCGACCTTTGCTCTCCCTACTAGAGGTTTGAAAACCTCAGCTGCCTGCATCATGGGGAATTATAACTTGGTTAGAAGGCAAAGGCCTTGTTTCTGAGTCAGATTTGTGGGAAAATACTAGAAAGGATGATGCAAGTTACTGCAGCTTTCTGGTCACTGCAACACAATCTCAGGTTTACTAATTCCTCCTCTGGAAAACACAACACTCTTGGAAAGTTTCCTTTGGCTACCCCAGTGCAGTGTGGATATGCTCATGCAGGGAGTCTCCTGCTCTCTGAGCATCAACAGGAGGCTCCTTTAACTAGGGGCCTATACTCTTCAACAGACTGTCTCTCCTCTCAGGCTAAGAATCTAACCTCAAAGTCTCTGTTCACCTTCACAGAAGCCCAAAGGCATACACAGAACCAGCATGGCTATCTAGTTAGAACGTCCCTGCCCCTCAGATGGAAAAACTGTTCACTCTACAGTGTGTCTAACACATACTCATTAAATTCCATAGGCCTGGGTTACTCACATTTATCACATTCTTAGAGGCTATATCTTACATTAGTGGTGAGTCAAACCATATTTTTCACTCAATTATGTTTTCTAATGGGTAAACTCCACAGGCCCTTATCTGTCTTTCTGCTCATGAGCCCTTCCTAATTTATCTTCATTTTTCTGATACTGAAAACTCTGTGCTAAGTTTAGTGCTCCGTGTGAAATATCTTTGGAGCCCTGTGAAAGAAAACTCACCATATGCAAAGGCAAAATATTGTTGCCAGTGTTTTTGTGGTCTGTTATTCTGGAGATACGTATTTAATTGTATTCACCCCTTAGTGTTTTCTGCATCAGAATAGAGACTTTTGCTCCAACGTCCTGTTCTTCATTGTATTTTACAGTGCCTGTTTCACTTTATTTTACAATTTTGTCCCATTTTAAAACCAATTTGCTATTCTCTCGTATTGGTAACTCCACTCTTTTTAAATCTTAGTGTATAAAAAATGGAACATTAAATATTATAAAATGTGATGTGAATGAAGAAGTAAAATAGACTAATTGGGTAATGGCCCTCTTTAAATAATATCACACTAATTAACTTGTAAGAATTTCCTACATTATATTTTTGTTCCTAATTTATACATGGAATGTGGCATTTAAATGAAGAATCCATATGCCATGATGTCCTGGCAAATACTCTGCCAACCAAGCCAAATAATGTTCACACTAATTGACATGCTTGAGATACACAACTGGGAGTTCTTTTGAGTCCAAGGAGAGGAAAGGGGAGAGAGAGAGAAGGAGATGTGAATATCAAAGAGCAGACTTTTTTTAAACTATATATTTTAGTATCAACAGTTTCCTAAGGTTATTTTGCCAAGAATATAATCCAGTGTCAGGAAGTTATTTGCTACCACAGTTTTGCATGTATGTCACCAACGCATTGGTTCTCTAGCACTGACAGAGCATCTAATGCTAGTACGCCTTTCCCACAATGTCATGTCCAAGGGCCTGGCAGGGCCCATGCCATCTCAGAATATAGAACTTAATTCGGTTCAAAAAAAGCAACAAGTAAAAAAAATAAAAGAGTACAAAGATATAAAAACAAATCAAAACCCAGAGGAAAATGACACTTTGGTTCAGCCTACTTGCAATGTCAAATCTTGTTCTAGTTCATGCTGCATTTATAGCAGACAACAAATATTCAGAGACTTGCCAGTGTTTTGTTTATGTTTTTTAGTCCTAAAACCATATTCTTTTATATTTAAGTGTGTCTTGAATTTTACTTAAAAGCTTTAGTATTTTTAAACTGGAGAAATTCTTAATAAGTCTCCAAAAGAAAGGAAAAGTTTCATGAAGGAGATCTTAGACTACAATAAGGTGAGTCATGAATAAGAATGACTTCTATGAAGGAGGTGGATACATTTGCTCATGTTCCCTTAGGGTTCTGGGGATGTTCCTAGTCAGTAATAAAAATGCCTGAGCAGGTGTTCCCTTGCTTTAGTTTATTTTCAATGTCAAAGAATGAAGTTATTATCTTTTTTTCCAGTAGAACATAGCCCCAACACTTTGTTTCCCTTGTCACCTGGAATTAACCACAAGTGATTTTTTTTTTACATGTGAGCCAATCAAAACTACTGTGCTAACAGGTAGAACTAAGTGCTCCAAGCATCTGATGTGTCTGCCAGCCAGAAATGGGCTGGTATGCCTTTTCTTCATTGCCTCCACAGTCTGCATCCAAACCTTCTGTTCTACTCACATCTGCAGCGTTTGTCTTTTGTAGAAGCTGTACTGAAGAAAGAATCCAAATCTGAACAATCAAAACTACCACAGTTGTATCAGGCAGGACTATGCCAAGAAAGGTATGGTACCTGAGGCTATGCCCACAAAGCTGGGCTCTCCTTTTAAGGCTCCTTCTCTTGATAAAAGATGAGAGGGAGGGACACCTAGGTGGCTGAGTCAGTTAAGTGTTCGGTTCAGCTTGGGTCATGATCTCATGGTTCATGTGTTCAAGCCCCACGTCGATTCTGTGTTGACTGCTCAGAGCCTAGAACCTGCTTTGAATTCTGTGTCTCCCTCTCTCTCTGCCTCTCCCCCATTCATACGGTCTCTCTCTCTCTCTCTCTCTGTCTCAAAAATAAGTAAGAGCCCTTAACAAAAAAGAAAAAAAAAAGATGAGGGGCACCGGGGTGGCTCAGGCAGTTAAGCATCTGACTTCAGCTCAGGTCATGATCTCATGGTTCGTGGGTTCAAGCCCCATGTCAGGCTCTGTGCTGACAGCTCAGAGCCTGGAGCCTGCTTCAGATTCTGTATCTCCCTCTCTCTCTGACCTTCCCCTGCTCAAGCTCTCTCTCTCTCTCAGAAATAAATAACACATTAAAAAAATTAAAAAAGAAAAGAAAGATGAGAGGGACAGAGAGAGAGGAAGAGAGAGGAAGGGAAAAGGGAGATGTGGGACAAGGAGAAGGAGAGGAAGAAGAGAGAGATTGAGAAAATGATCATAACACAAGTGCTGACAGTGTCAATTTTAGAAAGAGGATCCAGCATAGGGACGCATGTACCCCAATGTTCATAGCAGCACTTTCAACAATAGCCAAATCATGGAACAAGCCTAAAAGTCCATCTACTGACAAATGGATCAAGAAAATGTGGTTTATATATACAATGGAATACACATGGCAATGAGAAAGAATGAAATCTGGCCATTTGTAACAACATGGATGGACCTTGAGGGTGTTATGCTAGGTGATAAGTCAGGTAGAGAGAGACAGATACCATATGTTTTCACTCATATGTCGAACAGGAGAAACTTAACAGAGGACCATGGGGGAGGGGAAGGGAAAAAAACAGTTAAGGAGAGGGAGGGAGGCAAACCATGAGAGACTCTTGAATACTGAGAACGAACTGAGGGTTGATTCAGGGTGGGAGAGAGGGGAAAAGGGGTGATGAGCATGAAGGAGGGCACTTGTTGGGATGAGCACTGGGTGTTACAAGGAAACTAACTTGATAATAAACTATAAAAGGAAAAAAAAGAAAGTGGATCTAATGCAGAGTATAGCAAATATGCCCACCAATATTGTATTATAATCGCTGAACTTAGCAAGAGACTAGATCTCAATTATTTCCACCACAAAACAAAAAGATAATTACATGATATGATAGAGGTACTATCACTACAATGGCAATCATATCACAATATATCTTGTATCAAATCAACATGCTATACAACTTAAATTTACACAGTGTCATAAGTCAAATGTATTTCAATTTAAAAAAAAACCAAAAAGGAGTCATTCTAATCTTATCTGATCATCGCTCTCCAATTCACTAGCCTGTGATCCAAGATAGCCACCACTTTTACCCTAGCCAAGATATACTGTGTCTTCTTTCCTACTTTATGATACATAGGGAATCTCAGTTTCTCTAGCAGTGCCTTACATTCTTTCAATAGCCCCTATTGTCTACAGAATGAGGTGCATACCTTAGAAATCCTCCTACTATCAGGCTTCTTCATGTCATTTTAGCCTCAGGTCCATGACACTTTGCTGCATTGAACTACATTTATTTCTCTATGAACACAAGACCTTTCTCCAACTGTCCTTTAACTTGGGCATCACAGCGAGGTGGTCCTATTACCTTTATCTTGGAAGTTCCCTCTGTCTTTTATGTCCTTATAAAGTGCATATAGTTTCAAATTCAATGAACTTTCACTTTCTTGAATCATTCTCCAATTTCCTCCTCTTAAAATACTGCTATTTTCTTTTTCCCTCTATGGTCCTAGAGTGTGTGGTCTATATGATTTTATTTTGTGTCTTCTTTATATATAAGTGTGTTTTTCACTTACTAGAGACTGCATTTTGAGGTCCATGATGAAAATTTCTGACATATGGTATGTAATGATAAAGTCTCAATTTTTAGACTCAACTTTTCTCCAAAACTCAGAAAACCAAAACAGTTACCTTAGACTTCACACATAGAAGATAAAGGTGTCAGAAAGCCTGTTTCCTGGAGCTACAGAGGACAACTGGGGACTTGGCTAGTAAGAAGAGAGGAAGTCTTTCCAGTGACTCTGGCCAAAAGTGCTTGGGGGTCTTTCTAATGAGAAGAAAACAACTTCCCCTTGCCTACCTCCTCCTATAGACAACCGAGCAAAGCAAAAAAAGATAAATCTTTTCCCTTTTTACAACAACACATTGTCTTTTTATGTTAATTCTTTTGTTCATGTAAAAATATGGGAAAGTTAAAAAAATTAGTAAAATATGTTTCAGTTGGTTTTTATTTTGATTACACTTGAACAAAAAATTTCCAATTATATGAACATAAAAACTAATGTCCTGACACTGCAACTTCTTAGCAATGAATATATAGAAAGAGATTTTCTTGCATTCAAAATTACTAGGTTAGAGGCTCTTATTTAATTTTGAGCAAAAGCTCAATTTATTCTAAGGGGCGCAAATAGAGTACCTGCTGACTCTTCTCCATGTTTGTGTCCAGTAGAAAGTAAGCAGTGGCTCTTTGGTAAATTCTCCTTCAAATTCTTTGTAGATCAGTGAAGATCAAAATAAAGCTAATTTAGAAAAGCCTTGTTTGGCATTGAGTTATGCTGCAGGAAAGGGTAAAAATGACTTATAAAAAAGGAAGAAAGAAAATGAATTTTTTTCTCTAACTGAAAAATGATGAATATAGACGCTGTATAATCTGTTAAGAACATGAGTAATAGAATCAGAAAAGAACAGAATTCCAGATAACAGTTGAACAACTCCAAGCTGGGAGAACTTGGGCCTATGTTTCAGCATTCATAAAGTAGGGATAGTGGTGGTGCATTCTGAATTATCCTTCTGGACAGAAAGCAGACCATTAGTGAGATTATCACTCCCACCCAGATAATAACAAGCTAGATATATTATAACACCATCGTTTTTAAAGAAAGCATTCAAGGGGTGAAGAGGCAAAAAAACCTGAATGAACTAAATTTCAGAAAGTGATGAGCCTTTCTCAGCAGAGGAGAGACCTAAGTGGCCTTCATCCCAGGTAGCATGGTCAAAAAGAACCACCAGACACAGTGAGACTTCTAACAGCATTTAATAGCTTCATACATGCTACCTGGTCAGGTTAACGTTTCAAGGATCACCGGTCACGGAGCAAGCCTTTACCTGCCTGCCAAACTTTCCCCGCAGGCTTCATCCAGCATAGGAGAGAGATGTCCAAGGCTGTGAGGAGGGCATGCGAGCAAAAGAGAGCCCCTCCTCTCCATGCAGGGAGACTCCACTAGCAAAAACTTACATAATACTTTGATAATACAAAGAAATAAAATCAGCTTCATAGCCCTCCTGAGCATAGAAGTAAAATCTTTAAGAAAATTAACAAACTGGAGGCCCCTGGGTGGCTCAGTCGGTTAAGTGCCCTGCTTCGGCTCAGGTCATGATCTCATGGTTCGTGGGTTCGAGCACCAAATCAGGCTCTGTGCTGAATGCTTGCTCAGAGCCTGGAGCCTGCTCCGGATTATGTGTCTCCTTCTCTCTCTACCCCTCCCCCGCTCACGCTGTCTCACTTTGTCTCTCAAAGATAAATAATGTAAAAAAAAGTAAAGAAAATCAACAAATCCAACAATATGTAAAAATGAACTCCAAATGGGGTTTATCTCAGGAATGCAAAAGTTACTTTAACATGTGAAAATAGCCAGTGTATGTCATTTTTGTTAATGTATGCCATGATGTTAATGTGACATATATGTAAATAACAGTAACAGGTTATGATGTTAACAGACTAAAGGATATAAATCATATTAATATCTCAAGATATGCATTAGAAACTAGTTCTAGTATCTACTCAAGATTTTTAAAAATCTCTCAGACCAATAAGAATAGAAGGAAACTTCTTCAGTCATCTATGAAAAACTTACAGGTAACATTATACTTAGCAGTCATAATAGATATTCTTAGCAGTCAGTATATAATATATATTACCAACATACAAAATAATTGTGTTTCAATTTGTTGGTAACAAACAATTGGAAAATGAAATATAACAATACATATAATTTATATTACAATTTCAAAAAAAACTAGGAAACAATGCTGAGAGGTTGAATAAGACATAAATAGACATATTTATGCTCATCATGTATTAGAGAACACCACTGTTAAGATGTCCATTCTTTTCCAAAGTTGTCTATAGATTCAACACAATCAAAATGTCAGCATGCTGTTTGCAGAAAGAGACAAGCTGATTATAAATTTTATATGGAAATTCAAAGGATTTAGAATCACAAAAACAAGAATAGAGTCAGAGAACTTACATTGCCAGTTATTGTCGAGAGTTATTCTAATACTATAGTAATCAACATGGTCTAGGCTTGTCAAGATGTGAACAAATATAAATCAATGAAATAGAACAGAAAGTCCATAAAGAGATCCACACGTATAACATCAGTCATTATTTGAGAAAGGCAGCAAACAATTCCATAACAAAGTAATGTATTTTTAACAAATAGAGTTGAAATAAATCGATATCCTAATATGAAAAAATAAAACAACCCTACCTTATTCAATATACAAAAAGCAATTCAACTTAGACCATGCACCTAATCATAAAAAGAACCAAAAAGCTTCTAGAAAGTACATGGGAGAATATCTTCATAGGCAAAGAATATTTTAAACAACAATAACCACACACACGCACAAAAAGACAAGTTGGACTTCTAGCAAAATTTTAAATTTCTGTTCATCAAAAATTACTGTAAGGAAAATGGACAAGCAAATAAAAAGAATGAAATCTTGCCATTTGTGACAACATACATAAACACAGAGGATATTATATCAAGTGAAATAAGCCAGAGAAAGACAAATACCATAGGTTTTACTTACATCTGAAATGTAAAAAAACAAAACAAATTAACAAGGAAAACAAAACAGTAACAGAATCATAAATACAGAAAACAAACTGGTGGTTACCAGGGTGGTGAGAGGGATGGGTGAAATAGGTAAAGAGGATTAAGAAGTACAAACTTCCAGTTATAACATAAATATATCACAAGGGCATAAAATACAGCATTGGAAATATAGTCAATAATGTAATTACTTTGAGGTAACCTATGGTAACTAGATTTATTGTGGTAATCATTTTGTAATGTACATAAATGTCAAATCACTATGTTGTATACCTGAAACTAACATAATATTGCATGACAGCTATACTTCAATTTAAAAAAATAGTAAAAAAATTGGGGTGCCTTGGTGGCTAAGTTGCTTAAGCGTCTGACTCTTGGTTTCAGCCCAGGTAATGATCTCACAGTTCATGGGCTCGAGCCCCATGTTAGGCTGTGTGCTGAAAGCATGGAGGCCACTGGGACTCTCTCTCTCCCTCTTTCTCTGACCCTCCCTGCTTGCATACTCTCACTCTCTCCGGCGGAACAAAGAAACATTAAACAATAACAACAACAGCACTTAAAAAAAAAAGGAGAAGAAAATGAACAGGCAAACCATAGTTTAGAGAAAAAAATACTTACAAGACATATCTGACAAAAGATACAAATATAGAGCACATAAAGACCTGTTTTGAATCAGTAATGAAAAACAAAAAACTAGGCAAAATCCTTAAGCTCTTACTTATAAGACAAGGTAAACAAATGGCAATTAGACCCTGAAATGGTGCTTAACATCATTAGTCATCAGGGAATGAACAGTAAAACCTAAGGGAGGTACCATTCCACATCCTCTAGAATGGCTAAAATAAAATCACAACATCAAATTTGGTGAGAATATGAAGCGATCAGAACTCTCACATGTTGCTATTGGTGGAAATGGAAAATGAAAAAAAATTTCTTCTTCTTATAAAGTTAAACATGAGCAGAAGTCTCAATCCTAGATATTTACTGAAGAGATTTGAAAACGTATATCTAAAGAAATCCTTGTTTGAGGATGTGCAAAGGACATTCATTCATAATAGCCAAAAGTGAAAAGAATCCAGATATTCATCAATATGAGACAGGAAAATAAAGTATGGTCTATTAATATGGTGGAATATAACTAATCAATTAAAAAAACAGTACAACATGGAAAAATGTCAAAAAGATAGTATGTTGAGTGAAAGAAGCTCTACACAAAAGAGCAGAGAAGATGTGTTGATAATTATATGAAGTTCAAGAACATCGAAAGTACAGCAGTGCTCTCTTATTTGCGGTTTCACTTTCCACAGTTTTAATTACCCAGTCAGCCATGGTCTGAAGCAGGTGATCCTCCTGATACACAGTGAGACGGTCCGTAGTAGCCTGATGCTGGGTCACAGCACCTACATCACTCATCTCACTTTGTCATCACTACGTAGGCATTTTTATCATCTCATCGCAAGAAGAAGGATAAACACAGATCAGCAAGATACTTTGAGAGAGACCACATTCAGATAACTTTTATTAGAGTATCTCTCTATCATTGTTCCATTGTATTTTTCACTATTGTTAATCTCTTAGTGTGACTTAAAAATTAACTTTATCATAGGTATGTACGCACAGGAAAAACATAGTGTATAGAGGATTCCATCCAATTTGTGGTTTCAGGCAACCACTGAGGCGCCCTGGAACATGGTCCCTATTGATACGAAGGATGACTGCAACAGAAATTAGAAATAGTTCCTTGGGGCGTCTGGGTGGCTCAGTCAGCGGAGCATCCAACTCTTCGCCTCAGGTCAGCTCATGATCCCAGTTTTGGGGCTAGAGACCCATATTGTCCGCCACACTGAGCATGGAGCCTGCTTGGGTTTCTCTCGCTCTCTCTCTCTCTCTCTCCCTCCCTCCCTCTTTGTCTCTCCCTCAAATAAAATAAATAGAATAAAAAATAGTTCTCCTGGGATTCTGAGAGGTGCAAACCGACAGCTAAGGGACACATGGCAACTCTCTGGAATAATGGAAACATTCTACATGTCTTTTGAGATGATGATTACATGATTATAGGCAATTGTCAAAACACATTGAATAGCAACAAATCCATAAGGTAATTATATATAAATATCTGTACTTAAAAAGTATTATATGTACGATATATAAAGAAAAATAATACATATTTCATTGGTCTTTATATAAAGTTCTTAACAGAGCTCTAGACACATGATAAGTCAGAGCGTAGCACAGGGGCTGACAAAATAACCAAAATATTTTATTATGATGTTATCTTAAAAATAGTGCCTCATTCAAGGAACTGAGCTTCTATATGTAATTTTTTAAAAAAATCTAAATGGAGGGACAGAATCCTAGCTGCAATCCTTCCCAACACTACCATCCACATTCTCTTAAAACAGAGATCATTACCCCTGTCTTGTGCATAACATCTTGGGAAGTAGAAACGAAAATTCAAAGTTAAGTGTGTTATGAACACTTCAAAGGCCTAGAGAAACGCTTGGAATCATTCAGACTAACACACACAACCTGGCATCGATGAAGCACCTGTGACTTTGTTTCCTTCCATGCTGCACCAGTTGTGAAAGTTCTGAAGAAGCAGAAGTTAAAGCATCTTCTTTCAAAGATACAACTGAGCTTGGGATCCAACCAAACATGCTTTATCTGGGAATAGATGTCTTCAACTTGTTTCTCGAATCAGTAAGGCAAGCTGCTGAGAGAAATATAAGCTCACTTGGCCTCGTGACTGTACAGCGAAGTTCAGTCTCAACCGGAGAGAGAACCTGGAGGAGCAAACAGATGAATCAGGATTTCTGATTGTTCAAGGCGAAGACCCTCCACTGAGGATGCTTAAAGAAATTACATTTTTTTGGTGTGAACTTGCCCCTTTCCAGTGTTATTACATTCCTTATCCTTGGTGAGTATTAGAGCCCCAACATGTTCAGTTTTTATGGTTTGGGTCATTTGTTCAGCTTCTTTGGTTGGGTCATTAATATATAATACAGATTAACCCCCCTTGCTTTATTTTTCTTTAATCAATCAAGAAAAAGTAATACCTTTGTGTATTTTCAACTGCCATTGATTTAATACAATTCTTAAATATATAAAGATCCTTAGGAAGAATAATGCTGATAAGCTGTATTATAGACATCATCACAAGCTCTGTTCTCTAACAGAGCTTTCCACAAAGAATGTCCTGGAAAAAAAACCAGTTCTGTATAAAGTTTTGTGGGAATACAAGTTAGGGACATGTTGCACTCCTCAACCTCTCTATTCATAAGGAAGACATGCATAAATACGACATGTTGGTACAGGTCCTTTAACAAAGGACTTTGGGGTGCCTAGGTGGCTCAGTCAGTTAAGCATCTAATTCTTGGTTTTGGCTCAGGTCACGATCTCACAGTTTATGATTCAGAGCCCACTTCGAACTCCACACTAAGGTATGGAGCTTGCTTAGGATTCTCTCTCTCTCTCTTTCTCTCTCTCTGCCCCTCCTCTGCTCACACACACACTGTGTCTCAAAATAAACAAATGGACATTTTTTAAAAAAAGGACTTCAGATCATTTGAACATGGAAATTTCTTAAATAAAACATTCGTTAAATATGGAGAAAATACTGAATTATTTCACGTGGACCTGGATCTGTGATACTTTGTGCAACTCTGTGAATAATGATCCTGAAGCTTTCATGTAAAGAGAAAACTTGGAAGTTGAGTTCAAAGTTCCATCACAAATTTCACTATTCATTTTGTAGAAACAACTAATTCATCATTTGATGCTAACTTTCCTGGAGTTTATTTCCCGGGGCAGAAAATAAAAAAAGATAGAGCAAGAATAGAAACAGAGGCAAACACTTGACAGCTCTCATTTGGGACTTAGAAGTATTTGGGCTTCGATGAGTTACATCGTCAACAATGAAGTGAAGGTTATGTTTGGAGACCAAAAGTAGCTTCCTGCATCTGAACACTCATTAGCCTTGGAGGAAGAAAATGTGGGTTTTCTCTAAGCTTTGTATGACTTTGAGCAATAAGGTTTACCTTTTTTTTTTTTTTAATTTAGATTCCCATCTGCAAAATACAGATGATAGACTCTGCCCTAGCAATTTAGGTCTGCAGTAGGGATAATATCCAACATAAAGGGTGCATTTAAATTTGTTTAGAAAAATCCAGAACACTGTCAAACGTGAAGAATGATTAAGGTATAAATTTCAAAGGCAGAGAGGTTGGACATATTGTCAAGAAAGAAGGTCAGAGACCAGGAGTGACTGGCAATTTTCCCAGGAAGTATATAATTGTTGTTCCTTTTCTATCATGGGCTTTCTCTTAACCCTTTGGGAGTGTGGCAGAGATGTTTGGCTTAGAGGCTGACAAAATGGCCAACAGCTGAAAAATGCACTCTTTCACTTCTTTTCAGGATTAAAACAATCAAAGAAGCATCCCTGACCTTCTGGGATTGCTAAAAAATTCAGCAGAGAGAAGGATAAGTGAATCACAAAGATTTTCAAAGAATGTGAATTTTTAAGCGAATTAAAGGAATTTATTAGTAAACCTTACCATTCACGTGTGTGAACTTAGAGGCACTTTGCTATTTCCAACAAATACATGTTATATTGCTGCACATATGTAACTTGGATATCATCTCTCTGACTATCTCAAACCTTTTATCATAATGAGGAGAAAATTCTTAGTGACATTTGAATTCAAAAGCCTCATAAGTTCATTGTAACCACACTGAGGTCTAGAGAGCTTACATTTTTCCTCATCCTTTCTTACTCAAATTCCGGTCTTTATCTAGATCATTCATCTCTCTTCTAGGCCTTGATCTTTAACCCCCAAATACTACTTCCATGGAATGTGAGCCTCAATTGAAAGGTTTGTGCAGTAAAAGAATTAAATTGAGTTACTTCATGGCAGATAAGTTTAAATGTTATATGTAGACATTCTGGCTTCAGACATTTCCCTGAAAATGTTCACCTCCTTAGAAAATTTCCATGGGTTCTTTCTCTTCTCTGGACCACTATGAACCCTGGCTCTTTTCTTCTGCCCCAACGGTCCCCCAGTTATGAAGTAAATAATTTACACTTTAGCATTAATGAAAATAACATTTTACTATGATTTAAGATGAAGATTACAGGCAAGAAGAAAGTGCAGTTTAAATATTAACTTGATTCTTCTCTCTCAAAAGAAGGTAATGGAGAGATGAGAGCCTGAAGGAACGTATGATTGTCTTTACCTTCCAAAGCTTATGATTGAGCTAAGAGTGTAAAACCACTAAGGGTAAAATCCTGTAGGAAATGGCCTTTTGTTAGTTGAAAAACTCTTTTTATTTGGTGAGGAGGGAAGTAAAATTAAGTCTTGATATGATTTTATATAGAGAGGGAAGGACTGGACTTCTTTGTGTAATAAGGTAGAAAAGGTGTCCTATTTTGTCAAGCTGAGTGCTGGGTAAACTTGTATTCACTTTATTATTCATAAATATATCTGTATGCACATTATATTTTGATTTCTAGAACAATCCATTAAAAAAACTGAGCCATTTTTTTCCCAAACATAAATATATATAATATTTAAATTATTTTAAAATGTTATGTTAATATCTATTTAAATAAATATAAGTATACATATATTTATATTTTTTGTTGACTCGAAACAGCAGAAAAGCTTCACATCTTAGTGGACGCTGGCCTGCATTGAGGAGTAAAGAGGACTTGAGTTCTAGTACAGACTCTTAAGATATTGTGACCTTGAGAAAGGCATATCTCTGAAATTTACCTGTGAAGCAGGGATTATATTTGCAAAGTGAGAGGTTCACCAAATCCACATTCTTATTTTATAGCTAAAGGAATTGAAGGCCAGATTGATTAAATACCTTGATCGAGGACACAGATGTTCTGATCACAAAGCCTCAGGTGGAGTCCGGGGCCCAAGCTTCCAATGGTCTAGCCACCGAATAGACTTAAGAGAAGCACCTGCTTGGTCTACCTACCAGAGCTTTGTGGAGTCCAATGCGAATGAAATGTAAAAACACCTCAAGGATGATGGCTCCGTGGTTCTGAGGGCAGAGTTGTTACATCTTGCCTAAGTGAAGAGTTGTAACTATTGGCCTAAGATGGGCTTGCTTCCTCGATGTACTTGTTTCTTTTTTCTGACATTTCCCCCCTTCTATTTTTGTAATTAAATCAATATTAACACTGGTTTGTTTCAGAGCTGAAGCAAGTTAGTCACATTTCTCTGGTCAACACTGCCATCTGGTGGACACCTAAAAAAAATCTCTGCATTTGCTTCTAATTGAACGTTCTGGGACCTTGGAGGTCTTCAAGTATCAGGCAGCCAAGTGCAAGTTGCAATTTTAAACAATAGTAGAAAGATTCGGTCCTTACCGAGGTGTGGGAGTTCAAGAAACTTTATAAAAAGGATTATAAATTAAGCTTTAGTAATATCAAGAGAGCTCTCAAGAAGCTAGAAATCACCCAAGGAAGTAATTTTTTAATAGACGGCACTGATCTCCCTGATAGCTCACATACCCCCTAAGATGGTACTTCTGATTTGTATCATAAATAAATTAAAAGCATATTTTATCCTTTTCTTCCCCTTTACTCTTGTCACTACTGAAGCAAATAGCCAAAGGAGGGGCAACTTTGAGAAAATAAAAACAGAACAAAACAGCAGCAGCAACAATAACCAAAAGAAATCCCTGTTAATGTATAGTTTTGAGGTTCAAAAAGCCCAAATGCTGTGGCAGTAAAGAGGATTCAGACACAAATGTGAAAGAATGATCCAGACCCAGGCAGGGAAAGCCCGAGTGGGCAGTCAGGGATAGGGCTGTCGGGAAACTCGGAAAGGGTAGAGCAGCTAAGGGCGATGAGTTCATCAGGTTCACAGGCTCCTTGTGTCATAGCTTCCAGAAACACAGGCTCAGTCAGGGAGCAACCTCCTCATGTCTCAGCAGACGACGCGGCAGAGAGTTTTGTGCAGATTCTCTCGCACTCGAAAGTAAGGAAGTAGATTTTTCCTGTACCAACAGAAGCACACCAGACCACGCTCTTGAAAGGTCTGGAAAAGCAGAGCCATGAGGACAATGACCGTGGCTGTCCCAGTCATGGACTGATGACATCAAAGATGAGGTCATCCCTCCTTTCCACCTCCCTACCACAATGGTACTAAATAAACTGTGGTGGTGACTTTTATGTGTCAGCTTGGCTGGGTCACAGTACCAGGATATTTGCTTAAACATTATTCTAGACATTTCCCTGAAGGTGTGTTTTAGATGAAATTAACATTTAAGTCAGGAAACTTTGGGCAAAGCAGATTATCTTCCATAATGTGGGTGGGCCTCCTTCAAATCAATTGAAGGCCTTAAAAGAAAAAGACTAAAGTTCTCAGAAGAAAGGGAATTCTGCCAACAGACTTTTTTCAAGATGCAAACTATACTGTGTCTTGGGTCTCCATCCTGCCAGCCTACTCTGCAGATTTTGAACTTGCACTTCCATAATCATATAAGCCAATTTCCAAAAATAAACATCTATGTATAGAGATAGATAGATACATACATATATATATGTACACACACACACACACACACACTCACACACACACATCCTATTGTCCTATTAGTTATGGATTTTTCTTTTGTTTTGTTTTGTTTTGTTTTGTTTTGTTTGAGAGAGAGAGATTGTGAGTGAGGGACGGGGCAAAAGGAGAGAGAGAGAGATAGCATCTCAGGCAGGCTCCATGCACACCACCGAGCTCAAATTGGTGCTCGATCCCTCAATCCTGGGATCATGACCTGAACCAAAATCAAGAGTTGGACAGTCAACTGACTGAGTCACCCAGGTGCCCCTGGTTCTGTTTCTTTGAGGAACCCTGACTAATGCATAGGCTCCCAGAGATCAGACACAACTCAGGATAAACTATACATATACGATAGGGGAAAGAGACTAATTGATAGTAAGATCCTGTTACTCCTGGTGGAATGGAAGATTAAATTAGGATTAAGTTGTTATACAGGAAAGAAAATGCATAGATTTGTTTATACCTGAGGTGAAGGTCTGCTGCATCGATGAGAGGAGAGTCACAGAGGAGATGTGCTTTTTATGCTTGCCTAAGTGAATCCAGGCTGGGACTGTCAAATGCTGGGTATTTTTGCTCTTCTGTAGCACCGACATATTAGATTCCTCAGCAGTATTGTTTGCAAAAACTATTTAATTTTTTAAATATTTATTTATTTTTAAGAGAGAGAGAGACGGAGTGCAAATGGGGGAGGGGCTGAGAGAGAGGGAGACAGAATCCGAAATAGGTTCCAGGCTCTGAGCTGTTAGCACAGAGCGTGGCTCGGGGCTTGAACCCAGGAACCGTGAGATCATGACCTGAGCTAAAGTCGACCGTTTCTGTTTTAGCTCTGTTTTTGTTAATGAGGGATAAGTTAGTTCTAACTTTGATGTGAAAGTTCTCATTTGAGAAGTTGCCTTATTTTTCCCACATGGCTGTTGACTCATATTAGAACAAATAATATTTTGCCAACAATTTTTAATTCAATCTGTGCTTTATTTTTAGACTTGACATTATAAAAATCTTGCTAGCTTTGCTTTGACTTGTTTGTTACCGTTTTTTTCCTAATCAATTTTTGACACAACTCAGGAAATTTTTTCCAAAGTAAAATGTTTTCAATTTATCTTACAAATATTCTTTCACTGATAATTAAAAGACATTTACCCCAAATGCATGTTGAATTGATATGTGGGTCATGTGCCTCTCAGAGAATAGCTTATATTAGCTTTTAAAACAGAAGACATCTATATCAGCAACATATAGCCCATGAGAGATCTACTGTCATTTTGATATAATGCACCTGTTTACCACATCTATCTGGGAATTAACAAAGTGAATAGATTTGGCCCGTGGACCATCTGAGCAGTGAGTTACCTGAAGAAACAGGTCAACAGCAAAACCCGAGCCACTTTGACAAAAGTCACAACCTGGAGTAAGGGAGGTTGTAAAGGGTCTCAGGAATGTGTCTGCCAGAGATCATGTAATACATCTTAACACTTCAGAAGTATTCGAGGGGATCCTTTTGAGGTATTTTACTAGAGGAAACTTTAGAAAACATTTTTCCTTTCATCTACTGAGAAAGGTGACAAGATAATATATTATCTCAGAGGTTGAATAACATAAAATTTTAAAGCATTTTCATTTGCTTTGTACTTATACGCATCTATCCTGATATCCAAAAATCTTTAGAATATAGGGACGCCTGCGTGGCTCAGTTGGTTGGACCTCTGACTTCAACTTAGGTCATGATCTCACAGTCCGTGAGTTCAAGCCCTGCATCAGGCTTTGTGCTGACAGCTCAGAGCCTGGAACCTGCTTCAGATTCTGTGTCTCCCTTTCTCTCTGTCCCTCCCCTGCTCACACACTGTCTCTCTCTCTCAAATATACATAAAGATTAAATTTTTTTTAATCTTGAGAGTATGTTCCTCAAATAAATAAACAAACAAATAAATAAATAAGTAATGACCTTAGCTTAAAAAGAAATGAAGATAATCTACCTCCATCTATATCTACAAAAATAATAACTTTAGGTTTGACATCTGTATGAAATAAGTGCCCAGTAATGAAATATGCAATGAAAACAAGTGGGTATTTATAATATGTTAATGGTTTTATTGTTTTACATTTTCAGAAAGCTATTTTAGTCTTCTTTTTAGTTATCTTTGTGCTCTTTCACTTCTTTGAGGTCTAGAGCATTTCATTTCCATCACTGGGTATGCCACAGAAGCTCACTGATCCCTACCCCAGCCTGTCCTCTATTAAGGGTCAAAGCAATTTTCATCGGGTGTCTCTTCCCACTGAGAGTGGCTTAGAAGTTAAGTCCTACTATTGCAGTCCGGTTTGAGGAACTCTCCTCTCAACAATGCAAATTGTCTTTCCTCGATGCCCAATACAAAAGTGATGACCAAACCACCTAGTCTCAAAATATAACCCATGTTTTGCTGTACTTTAACAGAAAGGATGTATTCAGGAAGATACCATATACCACTATAGGGAGTGTCTGCTGTCATGTCTGGTAGGTTGTGTATTTTTTTTCCTCTCATTGGTAATGTGCAGCCATATGAACACTTTGTTTCTGTTTTGGTTGGTTTTTTTTCCCCATCATCCTTAAGTGGCATCAAAGAACTTGCCAAAGCCAGGTCTCCATGGCCCTTTGCTGAACTCTTTAATGGTAATTGTTTCAGCTATATAAATGTTCAACACAAGATCAATTCATTTAAAGACTCACTCATATTATTAGCCAAGGGTTATCTTCATCTAGAGAATAGATAACAAAGTGAAGAAAGACAAGCTTCGACTGTAAACTAACTCATTAGTTACAATCTAATGTAACTGAGACCCAGACAGGCCAGCACAAAAGGGGGCCTGCTTTCTCGCTAGGAAAGGGATGGAAAGACTTTACAACCTTCTCAGCCTATATCTTCAATGACTATCTGAGAGCCATTGAAGAAGAGGAAAGAAAGAATTGGTTTAAAATAAGTAACATTTAGAAAGTCTGAGCCTGTCTTCACGTATCTTTCATATTACTCTGGCTCTTAAGGTAACATGTCTTCCATTCCTACCCCCTTATCCTAAGGCAAGCCAGGAGGATTAATACAGATTGGAAGTCCTCCCCTTCACCTCTAGCACGCAGAGGAGGACTCATCAGGGACAGAAGGGATGGGGCAGAACTTCTTCGCCAGTCGCTTCCCTTCAGCTGCCCCTAAGAATAACCCCACACTAAGAAGGAAAGTCCTTTGTTGGATATATGAAGGAATAAGGGAAGAAAGCATTTTCAGATTTGAGAACTGAGCTCAGGTTCTGTGATGTGCATTCAGGCATTAGCACACCATTCTGAAGAGAAAACACTAAGACCAGATCAACTTAGTAAAGTTGAACTTCAGGCACCTCTCAGGGTGCTTACACTGAACTTGCTGTAATTGTCTAGATGTGCTTGCCAATTTGGAAGTAGAGCTGTGTGTCCAGTGCAGTTTGGGGCATCATTTTACCAATAGAAACAGCTATTAACATATGTTTTGTAAGGGCACAACTGTGACTGTGTAACCCACACTAAAATCAGAAACTGAATAATTTAAATTAATTAACCTCATTACATGATAAACACCGTTCAAGGAGCTGAGAAGGATGCAAAGAAAATATGAGTGAGGATCTGTTCTTCAGAAGAGTAAAATCCTTAAGGAAATGAGCGAAATGTTCCAAAATAGGTAAAGTGAATAATTCCACAACGCTACTGTGGGGTTGAGGTAACAGTACTGAGGGCATGGGTGCATCTGGAAATTCAATGGTAGAGGAAGTAACAAATCATTCCTAATAGTGCATAAGACATCTTCACGACACAGTCAATTTGGAAACAATTCCTTTTCTGCCAAAAAGCATAAATATACATAAAGTTTCTCACCAGACTTACAGATATGTATTGCATATATTTTAAGAAAGCACACTGAGAGAGGATGAGACTTATTTAATTTTTTTTTAAATCAGCCAAGATACATATGTAACAGCTTCCTCAATGGGAATTTGTGTCTCAGATAATGGTTTTTTTCTGGGGGTAGGGGGGTGGGTGTCTTAGATATTGCTTTATCATCACTTCATTTATTTATTTTTCTATCATCAATTTATTTATTTTAAGCCTTAGTGCTGCTATTTAAAATTTACTCCCTGCTTTGTGTCTCCAGTATTAGAGTTTTCATTTTTCTGTGGGAGCACATGACTGTTATGGGAAGGGCTGTTAGAGTGACGTCTCGTAAGTATAGGGACAAAAGGTAAGCCTTTGTCTTTGCGGTGGTGTGGCAATGGAGATTTTTTCTCCAGGATCCCCTCAGGTACCGTAGACAATCCCTGAGGCAGATGGGCCCTTGAACCCTCCTGACCCCAAGGCCTGGTTATGGGTCTGAAAGCAGGCTCGGGAACTTTCCTACGGTCAGCATTTGCAGACAGTGGATGTGCTGGCTCGCTGAGTCTCTCTGCTCTCCAGCCACAAAGAAGACTGATTCTTGGACCAGAGTAGACAAACCTGGTGGATCTTGGAGATTTGGGCAGCGGGAAGCCCTCTGGTATTAAAAATTTCTTGTACTTTTAACAATAAAGGAAATAAAGTTTTGTTGCATACTCCAAGCTGGTAAAAGAGAACATACTGGTTATGGTTTAAACATATCAGAGTTGATTGCAGAACAATTTGGAACATGAAATAGTAGTAGTAACTATCATGCATGTGATGCTTGGCTAAAGCAAGTCTGCCTTCTAAATTTTTTATATTTGCCTCTGAATATATGCCTGGGGAAATTTCTGAAAGCCAGTCACTAAGATATTAAATCCAGTTGTGTCTGGGAGGTAGGATATAGGGTGATTTTTACTTCATAGTATTTTGCATTTGAATTTTTTAATCAGTACACACAATTTATGCAAGTAGAAATAAGGCCACTGTAAGTCTATAAAGCAGTTTATTATTAAGTGTAGTATTATGAAAATGAAGAACTCCATATATATAAAGCATAAATATTTCTGTATATGATACATGTGATGAATCTCAGTTGATTGGCCCTACCCTTTATTTATCTATATATATTTACTTAGTCCTCACAACAATAGTATGACATGAAAAAACAAGGCACGAAAGAGACAGAAAGGTTTCATGTGCTTGATGACTGCTTGTCTCTCCCAGGTGACTAGCCTGTCCCTGATCGCTATCTCGCTTGCTATGGATGAAAAGTCAGGAGTCACACCAGGAAATGAAGAAGGGTAGACTAGATGCAGAGCAGAAACCTTAAAATGCCTTAAAATGGATGAAGCTTATCTCTTCCTGTGACTGGCTCCATAACATCGTTAGTTAAAAACAGCATTGTGCTCAGCTAAGAGAAGTTGGCACTATATTTGCACTTCCTTTTTCCCATCAGCTGTGTAAGTTAGGTTTGCAGATATATTCAAAGGTTAGTCTTTGTCATATCCAGGGTTTTGTTTAATTTAGAGGGATAAATAATCAAATGTTGACAGAAATAAGCAATGCTCCATTCAAAAATCTAATCTTTCTGGCCTTGGTTAAAGAAACATCTGGGGAAATTGATGACCATAAAAATTTATATTTATTAATCTAGGGAGAATTCTTTCTAGAGTTGGAATCATAATAGTTATTTGATTTATGCCTGGATAATGGAGACTATTGAATCAGGGAGTCCCCTTATGGTTAACACTCATTAATCATTTTTATAATTAAAAATATATTTCTCAACTCAGTGTACTTTTCATATTTAAAGAATATCTACCAGAATGAACTTTTCCAAATACCCAATATGGGAAGTTATTTCTTTAAGTGACTAAAAATAATAACAAAATATAAATTTTTTAATTAAAAAAAGAATGGTGGAAAGTCCAATACACTAAGCCTCATCATATATATCACATATAGAAGTGTGTATGCCTTATGTATATGGAAATTTTTATTTTCATAATACTAAACATAATAATAAACTGCTTTATAGACTTACAATGGCCTTATTTCCATTTACATAAATTGTGTGTACTCATTAAAAAATTCAAATGCAAAATACTATGAAGTAAAAATCACCCTACATCTTACCTCCCAGACATAACTGAATTTAATATCTTAGTGACTGGCTTTCAGAAATTTCCTCAGGCATACACTCAGAAACAAATCTTGCTCACATAAACACTCACAAAATTTACATACTAATATGCTAGTGTGGAAATAATCGAAGACTACCTAAATGAGACCAAACAGAAGTTATTTATTCAGAGCTTGCAGTAGCAAGGGATTCAATCACCATCACTTGCATTTGACAGAGACTCAAAGGCAGAGATGGGGGGGTAGAATGCCTTGCAGTGGCAAAGAGAAAGTTTCAGATGTGCTCTCCTGGGGGATGAGGACTTGATGATGACTCCATCTGAGGAAGATGAGGGACTTCTAAAAACCCCTTCTGTGGGCTAACTAGAGGGAGGGCATGTCACGTGATTGGTTAGAGGAACATGTTTTGCTTTCTCTGGATGGTTCAGAATTGAAGATGGAGGTAAAAAAGAGACAATCTGGCAGTCATTGACCAAGCCCTCCCTGTTCTGGGCTATTGGCTGCAGAAGTGTAGTTTGGCTTCTCAGCTGGTGGAAGCTTCCTTTGATGAAGTGGTTGATTGTCTATCCCTATACTGAGTTTCTCACTATTCGTGATTTGAATTTAACTTAAAATTTTCTCCTTTAATAATAGGTTCAATCAATACTCCCTGACAACAGTATTATTAATAGCCAAATATTATTTCATTTCATAGATGTGCTATACTTTCATACCTGTCTTAGAGATATGCTATAATATAATATCAGTCCTCTTTTTTTTTTTTACAAATAGTTTATTGTCAAATTAGTTTCCACATAACACTCAGTGCTCATCCCCACAAGTGCCCTCCTCCATGCTCATCCCCCCCTCCCCCCCACATCCATCAGTCCTCAGTTTNAGTCTCTCATGGTTTGCCTCTCTCCCTCTCCCCCACCATTTCTGCCCTTCTTCTCCCCCTTGTTCCTCCGTCAAGTTCCTCCTAATCCTCCTATACGTGCAAACATATGATGTTTGTCCTTCTCTGCCTGACTTATTTCGCTCAGCATAACACCCTCAAGGTCCATCCATGTTGCTACACATTATCAGTCCTCTTTTTAATGTCACTTGAAGAATTTCAAATTGCCTGTATTTTAACAATGATGAAATAAACTTCCTTGAAGATAGTTATAGTTACATTTTTCCAATTATAGTTTAAATATAAATTTTCAGATATTTTCATGTGTGGAATCTGAATATAGAACACTAAGCTGTTCTCTAATTAAAATGCTTATTGACTCCCCATGTGGATGGAAGTGACAGATATCATTAACATTGTCACTAAAAAAGATTGCTAATCCTACAGATGCCAAGTGTTCATTTACTTATGAGGTTGAATATCTCAAGTTTTTGTTGACCATTTGTATTTGTTCTTTTCTCGGTTGTCAGCTCATGTTATTTGCCCATATTTTTATTGGTATACTCTATTTTCCTTTTGATTTATGTGCTATTTTTCACGTCATGAAATTTTTCCAACTTCTCATTAGTCTTTTAATTTTTAAATGGTGTTGTGCTTTGTTTTTACTATGCAAAGTAATTACTCTAATGGTATTTGGAAAATCGCTAAGATTTTATGCCTACATATTACCGGCGATGGCCAGATGGCACTGTTGTCTTTAGAGATAGTGAGGACCATCATTTCTAAAATGCTGACCTTTATTTTTATTGTTGTGATTAAAAAATAAACTCATAAAAAAAAGAGGAGTTTCCAAATCATTCCATAGGGGGTAATCAAATATTTTATTTTAATAATAAATATCCCAATACTTAGGCTATGCTATATCACCTACTTATACAGATTATATATACTTTGATATACTCATCTTCTGACATTTTCTCAATTTAATTTATAATCCTTAACTCATAACTATATAATCCAGGTGAATACTAACCCCTCAGGCTTTCTTTTCCATTCTTGCTGAGAGGATCTTAATTAGCTATTTGACTTATCCAGGTATAGACAGTTGAACAGCCTTCTGTTAATGAGCTCTGAGTGACCAGGGCCAGTGGTTCTTTTTCTAATGGGGAAGTCTCCAGCAGAGTTGGAATGTCCTTATTCTCCATCCACAGTGGGCCCACTCTAAATTTTCTTCAATCTGATAACTAACAACTGCCCCTAAGTGTCAGCAGTTTTAATATTGGCTATAAATTTGAATTATCTATGGAATATACAGAAATTCTTCTGATCTCATTCCATTACCAGAAACACTAATTTAATTGATCTAAAGGGACCCCAGCATCAATACACTTAAAAAAAAACCTCTCCAGGTGATTCAAATGTTCATCCAGTACTAAAACTCATATTAACTCATTTTCCCCTTACCTTTTATTAATATGCCTTATATATTATACAATTTATCTTCCACAACATACTTGCCAATTTAAAATGATTCCAGCATGAGTTAGCTCGCTGACTACATCGACTTTTTAAAATATTTGCTTCTCTTTTGAGTAATTTCAAATATAAAATGAAAATAGCTTACAATGATTAAGCAAAAAAGTCCTCCTTCAATATTCAAGTCATCTAGTAGGACTTGATTAACTCAACATTCACAGTCTTATACTCAGAAAGATTCATAAATATTATTTATAAAAGGGATCCTGGAGATCATCTAATTATATTATTATACTTTATATATACATAGTATATATATTATACTTTATATATATATATATATTTCTGAATCTGAGATCCAGAATTAATAAAGTGATTTTTGATAATGCTGAGTGATCGTTAAGCGTTCGATTTTGGTCTATAACAATTAGTATTATAGTATATCAGTTCTCAAACACAGTATAAGAAATTAGTCCAAAACTTAGCAACAAAACCCACACACATGTACAACTTCATACATGTCATATAGTTTCTTTGGGTCATGAATTCCAGAGTGGCAGGCCTAGTTTATTCTGGCACATGGCACTTCACGAGGTTGCATCAAGATGTTACAGGGGGCTACAGTCATTTGAAGGCTTGACCGGGGCCAGAGGATCTGCTCCCAAGCTCACTCACATGGCTGCTGCCAGATTTCAGTTCCCTGTCAGAAGGATCTTTCTTTCACAGAGCTATTTTAGTATCCTCATGACATGACAGCTGGCGTACCACCAGAACTCATGAGCCAAGAGAATAAAATAGGAGCTAGAACCTATTGATGAAACAGCTTAGAAAGCCATACTCCATCCAATTTACAATTTCCTATTAGTGATACCAGACATTTTTATTCGCTGTAGGAGAGGTGTACACAAGGGCATGAAAGCCAAGAGGTAAGACTCTATTGAAAGCCATCTTGGGAGCTGCTTACCACAGGTACCTTCGCACATCATACAATTTTAGCTCATAAGTAAAGAATAAATTTTAGATCTTTGGTTGTACATTACAATTCAGTTAAGTTTTTACCACCAATAATATATCTTATGTCTTCTAATTCCTTGATATTTTATTATTAAAACAATGTGTCATCTAGTAACAAGTTGAAAAATAGAGCTCAAAAAGTATAGTTCCAATAATCTGCAATGCTTTAACAAAATCAGCTTAGATCTCAATTGATATTTTTGACATTTACCTTAAAAAGATACTTTTTTTCAGAGACCTGAGAATTTTACATTTCAAATTTTTATTTTGTTAACTTAAAAGCATTTTTAAGTTTGTCTCCTCAGAAGACATATGCAGTCTTTTCTATCCACAAAAAGTAAGATTATTTTTCTCAATAAACAGAATACATGATCTATATCAGCATGTCACCTACATCCTAGAGATCAATCAGTTCTCATGTTTGAGGTTGCCATGAACTTTAGAAATGAAGCAGGATGTGTATTAGCAGGGTTTTTTAATGTTAAAAAAAATGTTAACATTTTAAAATTTAGGAGTAAAAACGGGATTTTAGTTAAAATTTAAAGAAAAAAGTGATATTTAAAATCAGTCCTTACTGATGGATAATTTCAAAAAACATGAAATTGACTATACTGATAGAAAGATTCCTTCTTTCTCTTATCTCCCACCACTAAAAATATCTGCTCTATTAAATGTAAGAAATTACATGATGTGAAAGTCTTATTACTTATATAATCACTAATAGCTTATTGAAATAGGACCTTAATAACTACTCTGGCAATTTTAAGGTATATTAAACTACTCAAGTAATTGTAAGCTAATGGTAATACACATTAGTTATTACTAAAAGTAAGGCAGAAGTAAGGACTCTCCAGTTCTGGAGCCAAAATCCACCCTCTGATGAGTTTAACATAGTTTATTATGAGTTTAATAAAGCTTATTCTTTTCACATAATACTAAAATGAAGCATATCTTTAAATGACTTTAATGGAAAAATTCTTGAAAACTCCAGGGTCAGTCTATCTATAGAAGAATGATGCAGGTGTATCTGTCTGTGAGATGTGTCTCAATGCATTTTCATCTGAGTTTCTGAGTCCCTATGAAGCCTTGGCATGCCTCCTTTCATGGGATACTTTCAGCCCTTCATTAGTTACTTAAGTCCATTTCATCCCAAAAAGTGCCTAAAGTAAATAAGTCTGGCATTCATACATAGGGTTTGGATGGATGGATGGATGGATAGATGGATGGGGTGGAGGACTCTCTATGTGAGTGTCTTTAATGAGTTTGCCTCTGTTCTTCTTGGTCTACATTTTCTAGGTCTACCTGTGTCTTTCTGAGTTAAACCATTTATTTTTATGCATCAGTATTATATCTCATCTCATTCCAAAGAAGATTTGAGGCAGCTGCATTACCCTATATGCACAACTTTCTGTATGTCATGTCTCAACCTCTGTATCTCTGCATTTGTCTTTCCCTCTCTTCTTCCCACCTCATTTCAAGATATAAATAACCTTATATATAATCATTGGTTCTTCTTTTTATAACCTTTATTTTAAAAAACTTTATCTCATTATTCATCATATAAACTTCCACATAGTCATATCATCAGTTCTGCCAAGTTTCCAAAAATTTGACTATCCTTTTAGTGACTACAGGGCACTTTAACAGCACCCCCGCCGAGTCTCAAATATATCACAACTAAACTTTGCAGAAGTATGCTTCTTAAATTTCAGATCACAGCTCTGATCTCTCCAAGCTATTCAAAGATCTATTGCTGAAACTGAGGGTAAGTCTATTTCTAAAGCAGACCTCTCAGTGGTGCTGTTGGGTTATGGTTTACCATTACCATTTAATGAGTATAGGGAAAAATGGGTAATCAATACAGTTGCCAGTTAGATTGATCAAAATCCTCTTTTATAAGCTATGGAAATAATATTTCTGAAAATAAAAGATGGAAGGGGTGGGTGGAGAAAGTGGCTAATGTTTTAAAAGACATCTAAGGCTCCAATCTCCTACCCTTACTGAATTAATTGTGTTTATGGGTAGCAGTTTGTGACAGATTAAAGATAGTGGTAAATTTTTTGGCATTTCTTTCATGGAAAAGTACATTCTAAATCTCTTCTCTGTTAATCTGCCTTGGTCTTAATGACTAGCTGGACCACAAGAATGCAATGGAAGTAAAAGGATGAGATTACTGAGGCCAAGGTATAGATAGCTGTTCAGTTTCCTATCTTTTTTGAAATATTGTCTCTGAAAGCCTTGTGCCATCATGTACAAAGCTAGACTAATTTCCCTGAGTCCACCATGTTGGAGAGGCCATGCTCTGGGAAACCATCCCAGCTGAGCCCTGCTTTCAGTCTCCCTACCAAGGTTCAGGACATGTGAATTAAACCATATTGGGACCTCCAGTCTAGCCCATTTTCCAGTTGAATACTAATGAGCAATCTCCATAAATAGATGTGCATAAAATAGAACACTCAGAAAAAAGTCAGGCAGAGGAAGACAGATACCATATGTTTTCACTCATATGTGGAACAGGAGAGGAGAAACTTAACCATGTGGACCATAGGGGAGGGGGAGGGGAAAAATAGTTCAGGATAGGGATGGAGGCAAACCATAAGAGACTCTTAAATAACTGAGAGCAAACTGAGGATCGATGGGGGTGGGGGAGAGGGGGTAATGGGTGATAGGCCTGGAGGAGGGCAATTGTTGGGATGAGCACTGGGTGTTATATGGAAACCAACTTGACAATAAAGTATATTTAAAAAAAATAGAACACTCAGCCAACTAAGCATGCCTAAATTCCTGACACAGACATGAGATACAATACAATGGTTGTTTTAAGCCAACTAAATTTTGTGGTTGTTTATTTTACAGAAGTATGTAGCTATGGCACCTTACTATCCTACATCCTACAGGCTCTCTCAGTCCATAACTTGCAAGTAAAATTTCAAATCCTTTCTTGATTTCCAAACAACACAAACATCCAACAGTCACATCTAATTTTCCTTCCTACGTACAATCCTGCTCCAAGGGTGGGGCAGGGAGGGAGAGAGAATGAAGATGGTTATCAATCCCTGCCATACTTTATGTGTATGACTTTTTTCAATAACAAATTTTATGAAAAATCAACTTGTTTCTACTGAGATATTTGAGAGCTACATTTAACCTATTGATCTCTCTATGCCTATATCTCCTTATGATCAATTCTTGTGGCTTTTGGCCTGTATATTAACTAGATTCCTTCTAGTTATCAAGTAAAAATTCTATACTTAGAAGAAAACTGGAAAATAAATTACTATATTGAGTTTCATACGATATAGACAATAAATATTTGCTTACTGATTGAATCTTTAACACAAAGTTCTCTTTCAGTGAATCTTTACTTATTTTTGTCTGTATTTTTCAGGTGTAGAGCAACAGAACATAAGGATAGTTGTGGTAACTTGTGGGGATGAGCACTGGGTGTTATGGGGAAACTAATTTGACAATAAACTATTTGTAAAAAAAAAAAAAAAAAGGATAGTTGTGATAAATGAAAACAGGAGAGTTCTGCCTTTTTCCACTACCAGAGATATCTCTTTGTTACTGAAACATTATATAATTTCGAGAAAGGAATTCCCCGGAGGTTACTTTTCAAGCATGACTATTTTTGTTTAAATTATAGACAAGAGAAAGAAAAACAGCTAGAGGCATAGCACATTCCATGGGACAAATCTTTTCACATCTAATAAACCCTAATGGAAAATATATGCATTTCCTCAAGAATGTACATGTGTACATATTGTGGAAAAATTATTTTCCACTCAGAGCCTCATATTGCCAGGACACTTTAATAGATACCTCCAGGAGGACCATTCACGTGTATTATTTCATGGAGCTGTGCCCCAGACCGTGGCATTCACACAGACATTAAATGGAGCCCCCTTGGATTGTACAAGCCAGAAGTACTTCCTCCGTACCTTCTCCCCACGTGTATCCTCTTCCATCTATGCCTTCTCATCACCTTCCAAGATAAGTTAATAGTTCTCAGCTTGTGCTCAGAAAAAGTAGTTTCATTCTCTGCTTTGGCAGGCCCTGTTTTGGAGTAGACTGGGATAAATTTTCTTATCAGAAGCACTGGTAGAGTCAATATTTTGGGAAATGCACCTTTCAGTGTAAAGCATTCCAGCTACCATTTACCTAGTGCAGGCTGAGAGTCAGGGGGCTTCCAGAGCTGCTAGCCTTAAGGACCACTTCAGCTGGTTGACATAAGCAAATCCATGATTTCCTTTCTTTTCTTTTCTTCTTCTTTTTTATTTTTTTTTTTGAAGCTTACCTCCAATAAGAAATATTTAATCAAAGGTTATACATGTGGAGGCATTCTTTTGGAGAAAAATAAATACTGAAATCAAGATTCCACATGTTGTTAGTTGGCATCCAAATGTCACCAAAACTGTTATCACTGAATTTACCTGCATTTTATGGCACTTTTCCATCTCAGATTTGATATTAGCAAGAAATATAAATCATCAGAGAACTTAGTTAATATTAAGATAATACATTAGAGGATTCCATTCAGCAAAGCTAAAGCTTGGCTCATAATGAACCTGCCTCTCGGTTATACGATGCCAAAATGAAATGCCAGAAACAGCTACCTTCTATTTCAGGACCGGGAGCCTCCTTCTAACAGTGACTAGTTGGCTGCTGGGAGTGCTTCAAAGTCATCGAACTCTGAACTCGACTTCAAAGTATAAGAAGATGGTGAAGTAGGTGGAAGGTAAGATATCACACAAACACACACACACAAACACACACACACACATACTTGGTTTGTTCTATTGTCCTCTCTCCTTCCTCAGACAACTAAAGTATACACTGAGTGTAATTAAGATCGAAGAATAATATTCACTGATTTTGTCCAGGACACTTTACTAAGCAGTACAATATCCTACAACATCCTAATTTCCTCTAGCTCCACACTAAATTTTATTTATTTTTTAATGTTTATTTATTTTTGAGAAGGAGAGAGACAGAGACAGAGCACAAGTTGGGAAAGGGCAGAGAGAGAGGGAAACACAGAATCTGAAGCAGGCTCCAGGCTCTGAGCTGTCAGCACAGACTCCAACATGGGGCTTGAACCCATGAACCACAAAATCATGACCTGAACCAAAGTCAGACACTTAACCAACTGAGCCACCCAGGTGCCCTCCACACTAAATTTTAATGTCCGTGGAGTCACCCTAATGACATTTCTGGGAAGTTATATTCCTTAATCACATACTATAGCTCAAAACTGGGCTATTTCCTTTCTCCATTTTTCTGCCTCCACCTAAGAAAATGACTCACCTGGTGACCCACAGCACTCTGGGTGCAACCTCAGAGTGTTGACCATATCTCCAAGGGCAGTAGCCCTACACATTTGTAGTATCAAATTACCCTAACCTCTTCCACAGGACATACTTTATTGACTTGAGAATAGGGCAGACAAAAAAAAAATAAATCTACATGCTAATTCCTGTTAACTGTAAATAACACTTGAACCACGGTCTGTCCATGCAGATATTCACCATTAGGCACCGGTGAGAACATATGTTGTCAGATTTCCCAAGATGGCCTTTTTCTAGGCCCACCACCAGAGCCCTGAGCATATAGTAGCTATACCGCTCCCTCCCCAGGATGAGTGAGTGTCTGAGTTCCTAGTATTTCGTCTCCCTCTTTCACTATTCTATCCCTAGTTTTCGGCCTCATAATGCCTTTATTTCTCAAACAAGCAAAAACTACTTATCTCCATTTTATAATGGACTATAATACTACATTAAAGCTACATTTTTATATAAAAAAAGTAAAAGGTCTATCAGAATTATTTGAGTCTCTAGGTCTGGGAGAGTTTACTACTCAAATATTTTGTGAGAGTAAATACTGTTACACCTTGCAGGGAATTTAGGAGAGACAAAGTAAATCCAATATGAGAAAGAAAAAGAGAAAAGCCAACAGCTCATTTTTCCTAAATATGTTGGCTGAAGGTCTTAACTGTACTTCTGAATATGACATATATCAGAAGTCCAAACTCCATATACCTATGCATAAAATCATGATGACTTTTCCCTTTGTTACTAAACAAAGGGTCCATTATGGGCTAAGTTACACTTCCCAAAGTTCCTGTGTTGAACCCTACTACCACAGAATGTGACTACTTAGAGATAGGGCCTTTAAGAGGTCATTAAGTTACAATGTGGCTATTACACTTGGCCTTCATCCAGTCTGACTGGTGTCCTTATAAGAAGAGGAGATTAGGACAGCAGAGACATCAGGAATGCTTAGTCACAAAGAAAAGATCACGTGAGGGCACAGTAAGAATAGATCCATCTGCAAACCAAAGAGAGAGAGACCTCAGGGGAAACCAACCTCAGGAGAAACCTACCAACATGTTGACCTTGGACTTCTAGCCCCAGAACCGTAAGAAAATAAATTTACATTGCATAAGACACCCTGTCTGTGGTATTTTGTTATGACAACCAAGCAAATTAATACAGGGTCCAAGGAAAAATACTCTTTCTAAAGTCTAGGTCTCATAGATGTCTAATATTTAAAAAACAAAAGAGAAAGAAGAAGAAGAAGACAGAAGTTTTACCTTTTTGGTCCCAGTCAACCAGTTCCCAGAGAGGGACCAATGTCCTCATTCAGAGGAAACGTTTCTTCCTCCAGAAACTACAGCAGCATCATGGAGATGAGTCATAAAGGCAATGTTCCTTCTCTTTCCTCTCCTGTAAGGAACATTTAAGTAAACATTTTCTCCCTTTGATAAAACTTCTCTGAAACACTTTATACACCAAACTTACACCTATGGCAGAAGTCTTCTCTAAGAATGCAGATGATTCTCAAGCAATTTTTACTCCTTACACTAGTATGCTGTTAAACCTCAGGAAAGCTCTTCAAAATTGACCAGCACTGTTCTGGTAACAAAATTTAATTATGTAAAATAGATGCTAAAATGTTAAACTTGAATTCTGGAATTCAAGATTGACTTATAGTCTAGTCAATCTCCCCAGTAATAATTCAACCTTGGCTTTGTACAGAATTTCTCTATTGCAGCACTTGGAAAAGTTTTATTAAGTTTAGATGAATCCTAAAAGCCTCTTGTGTTTTTATAACTCCACATCCCTTAGCCATTGCTGTTATTATATTTAGTTTTCTTATCAATGTTCATAATGTTCACTCTTCTGTTACTATTTGCCTTGTAGCGATGTGTACATATTGTTCTTTGATGAATCTTTAAATCCAAAAAAGAAAGTGTCTCTTTACAACTCCTCAAATATGGCAATTTATTCTTAGAAAATCTCAAAGGCACGAGCTGCTATTATCAACTTTCTCCAGTTAACATCACCTCTGCCAGCCATAAGCCAACTTCTACAAAAACTGAACTTGTAATCGTCACATCCATATATGTTGAGGGGACAGGGACACTGTAATATCTGTCCCTGGGATTATAAACTGCTTTCAGTTTTCCATTTTTAGTGGAACAAATGATGAACTTTGAGTGATCTCATATACCTCCCCTCAGAACTAGGCTTTAAATTGGGTCATCATTAATATAACAATTTGATAAGAACGTATATGATAAATTTGAATATATATACTAGCTAACAACTGGTATGTATTGCCCTACCATTTTGTTCTCTCAGTAGAGGAATCCTGTGCTTAACACCAAGCTCTTAGTTTTGTCAACTTAACCAGTAAACTAAGGAGAGATTGGAAAGTCTAGTTGATAATCTGAGTCCTTACAGAGAACGACTTGCAGAACTGGTCACCTGTGGAGCATCTTCTGGCCTGCAAGGTGCTAAGAAGGCCCCAGTTACAGCTGACCTGCCAGTGTCTACAGCTTCCTTTCAGAGGTCATTGCTTTGTAAGCCATGGCTTTGTATGTGGGAGGCCTTGTTAAAATCATATATTAAGCACCATCTGCCAGTACCCCCTCACCATCTAATTAGCCAAGTAATGTTTTCCATGAAAGTACAAAGGTGGGAGAAAAGCTATTGTTGCATAGCCTCAGGGGAGGGAGAGGCACAACTTGTAGCCATCATGGGGACAGCTTGAGAGAAGAGAGTGCCTTTGGTTATGATCCCAACAGAAAAAGAGACTCTTAGGAAACGAGTAAGAAGACACAACTCAAGTATTTTCCAACAGTAGGCACTACTTGTAAAGTTTACAAATAATTAACATGCTATATACCACTACAAATCTGCTTTTCTTATATTACTCAATCCATCGTTTGTTCCATTTTTCTAAATTCGGTGGCACACTTGTTAAGAGTGGGGTTTCTGCAGCCTTCCTCGTGAGAATATCCCATTTCTCATGTGATTATCCCTGATGTAATAGCTACACTCTAAACATTATGTCATTCTTATTATTGTACTCTGCAATACCCTATTAAATGTCTCCTCTCTTGTCTCAATATTTATAGCTTCCAAATTATTGCAGATTATCACGCTCTCCCAAGTAGCCTAGAGTAACTCTCAGTTCTGATCTGTTATCTTTCAGTAGTTGGGTGTAAATCACCTTCTTTGTCCACTAACTTTGAACGGATTTGCAAAACTATGAACTTACGGAAAGGCATAAAACGAAATCTTCTGACATACCTAATTAATTGGTCAGACATCTGTCTTTCAGTTTTAGTCTCTTTGCTTCTGGTAAAACTGAGGAGGAGTTCATAGCCACCTGGTGAGCATAGCCCTTCCAAACGAAGAATTAAGACTTTGTTTTCATCAGTCAACTCATTAAAGACTTGCAGAGATTGATTTGATAGCTAAGTGGCCCCTCTTTGAAATGTTATATATTTTGTCATCCCAAGGATCACACAAAACTCTGCTTGCCAAGCGGGCAGCTGCAGTGTTCAAGTGACGCCATCCCACTTACCTTGGTCACAGCTGGGACTCTCATAGAAACTGTCAATGTAGCAAGTTGTCAGAATAGTTGGAGAAGCTCCCTGCTGCTGCCATGTGTCCTTCTGTTCTAGTTTTCTAGCACAATGAAAATGTCAGCAATTCCTTTTACACCTGAGAGAGGACGCTTCAAGCTATTCTTTTCTCTTGTTTATTTTCCGTTGTCAATAAGACAAAGAACTGATAGTCTAATGTAAGAGTCCTAGGTTAATTCTATTTGAAAGAAAAACATGGCTACCTCTTGGAATCTACTGGCTATTTTAACATTTTATTTTTTTTTTTATTTCTAGGAGGGAGAGAGAGAGAGAGCATGAGCAGGGGAGGGTCAGAGAGAGAGGGAGTCACAGACTGAAACAGGCTCCAGGCTCTGAGCTGGCAGTCAGCACAGAGCCCAACATGGGGTTCGAACCCACGAACCACGAGATCATGACCTAAGCGAAAGTCGGACGCTTAACCGACTAAGCCACCCAGGCGCCCCTCTACTGGCTATTTTAATTGTGTGTGAGCAATAAGGCTTGTGAAGGAGATGTGAGGAATATCCCTGTCCCTCCCAGATTCATACTAGAACTGGACTAGGCAGGAAACCAGTAAATAATGGTACCCAGTAGTGATGGCTGTGCCACTGCAGGTAGCCACGAAATGGTCATGCCAGTCAAAAGTGTGTTCCAGCGTTCCTCTCCTACTTTCTTAGAGGACATATCAGGTATGCAACAACTGAGTTAGTAGCTGCCAAGCTCATGACTTCTTTGCCCAGAAACAGCAGCATAACTAGTACCATTTAGTTTAGTTGACTAAAATTGACTTTAGAAAGTATTACATCCAACTCTTTCACTTTATGGAACGAGAAAATGGAAAGTAAGAAGGTGTTTCCTGCGGTTACATCATAAATTTGTACCAGACATGGGAATAAAAGACTAGTTTGTTTTCCCCCCAAAATCCATACTTGATTTTCTTACATAACTGAGTGACACTACCCATAAAGAAAAAACAAAAACCTTTCTATTACAGTACCAAAGAGTTGTATGGCTTCTGTGTTGTTGGAGCTTCTGTGTTTCTCCTCCTCCTCCTCCTCCTTTTCCTCCTCCTCCTATCCTTTTTTTAATTTTTAAGTTTTATTTTTTCCTGAGAGAGAGACAGCATGAGCAGGGGAGGGTCAGAGAGAGAGGGAGAGATAGAATCCACAGCAGGCTCCAGGCTCTGAGCTGTCAGCACAGAGTCCGAAGCGGGGCTCGAACCCACGAACTGTGAGATCATGACCTGAGCCGAAGTCAGATGCTCAACCGACTGAGCCACCCAGGCGCCCTCCTACTGTCTTAAGGGAGAGAAAATAATGCAAAAACATATTTTCAAAATCTCTCCAGACTCACCAAAAAAGAAAAGATGAGTTACTAGGAAGAATGAAGAATACCTCTGTCTCCCAAAAAGTGTCTCAGGTTTGGGAGTTTGGCAGGTTTTATGAGTATAGAAGGAGAGATTAGGTGGGTTAGTATTACTTTGGCTTCTTCCAGTGGGAGGAATTTCTGGTAGCTCCAAATTGTATAAGGCAGAGAAGGAAAGTTGTGAGTATCATAATTGGGAAAATTGCCAAATGCCTCATAGTCGTTTGTGAAACTGCTGCAATGGATCTTATGATAACTAATCATATTAACCTCTCCTATAGTGTATTATATATAGAAGAAGCAGTTAAAATCTCTCTCTGCTATGGAACTTAGGTTCAAGTGAATTGTGCGTGTAATTGCTACTTAAGACTCAAGTGGCAAATGGAGCTTTCAATCTAGAACCTTACATGAAAGAAGTCATTGGTTCTTTCATTATTGCTTCTTTTGTATTTCATTTCTCTTTAACTATAAATATTTTCAGACTTAAATAATAGGCAGAAGAAAGATCCAATAAAGCATTCATGAATCCAATGGGTCTACTCTCCCAATATCCCATTCATTCTGTAATTGATCTCAAAACTTAGAAAGTGTTAAGAGCTTTCTCCTTAGAGTATGTATTATTAAAACTGAAAAACAATAAATTTTTCCTGAAAGGCTTACACTAGTAAAAAGATATTTTGAACCTAAAAGGAACAAAGTGAACTATGTATATCTGAGATCCAAACACCTATAACAAATCTTGAATGTTTTGAGGGTAAAAACTCCTTTAGTCAGGCAAGAATGAACCAAAGTTGGGCAAGCTAATAGCCAAATTGTTTTCTCCTTCAGATGCTGCAGAGCGGAGAAGGGACCAGGTTTTAGAAGTGTGTGCATCAGATATAGAGCAATATAGCAGAAGCTATTTTGTTCATTCGCAACTGAATGGTTATTAAACATATGCTGAAAGTCATCCCAGCTAGCCTTAACTTGCTTGGACTCCTCATTTGTAAGCCATCAATGGAAATTCCCGTTCTAAGAGCCTCACAATCTGCTTTGATAGGAAACATTTTCTAGGTAAAATTATTCCTTATTTCCTCTATAAAACTTTTTCTTAGGTAGGGGGAGTGAAAAGTTAGACTTTGGCTTCCCACAGTGAGCTATTTCTCATGATTTCCAAGCACATAAAATATTCTCTTTAGCCAGTCTGAGATATAAAGATTGTCATATCCTCTAAAAGACAAGTGCTATTTCTATTCTACCTTTTGTGTACCTACATAATTTAGGACTCCTGAAGCATCTGGGTCGACCCTAGCATTTTAACTCAGTACATTTTGATCTTGAAGATGTTCTTTTGAAAACTTTGGCTACTGACTCTCTAACATTGGCCGTGTGTGTGTCTCTATATGTTTCTCTTGATCATCTTCAATGTCTTCTTGACTTTCTCTTTGTCTTTGCCTCTATCTCTCTTTCAGATTGTGTTTCACAACATCACTTACAATTTTTTCCTGACAGAACTGATTTCAGTCATTCATGAAAAGGCATAATAAATATGCCTGGTAGAAATAACCGTAATAAAATGAAACCAATATGGCTAAAACTGCACAGGGTTGGACAAATTAAACCTTCATGGAAAAATGCACATCTTCAGATTTTAATCCAGGGATTATGGGCTCAGTAGAAATAATGACCAGAAAATTATAATTGATAAAACTAAAATTAGTGTATTTGTTTGGTAAAATGAGAAACCTTAATGGACTGGATCATTGTAAAATAAAAATAAAAATAAGCTTTTCAAAACAAAGGAAATTTCAGTAAAATGAAGTAAGTTTCTGTGCCTGTCCATAGCTGCCAGTGGCTTAGAGGCCATCTTTGGCATCCCCTGACTTGTAGAAGTATCATCAGGATCTCTACTTTCACATTTACATGGTGTTCTCCCCATATGTGTGTCTGTGTCCACACTTCCCCTTTTTATAAGGACATCAGTCATATTAGAGTAGGAGTGTCCCTACCACAGTATGACATCATCTTAATTTAACTAATTATACCTGCAATGACTATTTTCAAATAAGGTCATATTCTGAGATATTAGGGGTTAAGACTTCAACATATGGATTTGGGGAGGAAACCATTCAATCCATAAAAATGTATTTAAAAATATGTTATCATCAAAAATATATCTTTATTTGTATTCTGGATATCTGTTTAAAAGATCAGGAAACTTCAGGAAATTGACCAAGTAATACATCTCCTGGGAAAAATGTGGATCAATATGTATGCGGTTACTATCGTTTCTTAAGGAGGATACCACAGGATTCTGGTTGCACCTTTGCAGGACAATTTACACAGATCACAAGGGTAGGAAACTAGAACATGTGATGTTCCTATAAGAACACTTACTTGGTATCCAGATATTTTTATTGCCCTAATATTTTTGTCGCAACAAAAATAAGAAGCTTGAACTTCAGTGCTAGAAAGAGGCCAGGAAATTGATTACAGGAGGTCATTAGAGTCGATCAGATCTGCCCTGTGGAGGCACTAAAAGAACACTGCCCTGATTTGGGGACATTGAGGCAGTTATCAGTGGTGTTCCTAGAGCTTTCTTGTCCACTTGGGGTGACTCAGATATTTGAAAAGTAAAAGGCATCTCACAAGCAGAAGTCTTAAAACACCAAGTGTTGGTTGACGATTACTTATAAGTATAAAAACTGATTTCAACTGTCCCCCTGATTTGTGTTATCTGATCTATAAGTAAATGAACCAAAGGAAGTTAATTCATTTCCGCCTTAGGTAGTATACATATTTGAAAACTATCTGGGCAATAAAAAAGAAAAAAAATATATACACTTACGTGTTTATACATATATCTACATTATATGCATATATATATGGAAGAAAAAAAAGCATACTTGCAAAAGACCTTAAGTAAATATATGCTTTTGGCAACTGTCAAAAGGAAAATAGATGCAAATGAGACTTGTAAAAATAAATGATAAAGCTTCCTTTAAAATAGCCTTTTGAACCTTAATAATAAGTAAATATATGCAAATTAAAATAATCATGATATATTATTTTCACCTACCAAATTAAGAGATATTTTTTACAATAATAATACCAGTATTGGTAGGTTGTGAGAAAAATGCACCTTTGTAGAAACTGCTGGATGGATGTATAGTGATATAAACTTCTTTGAAGACAAGTGGACAATTGGCTTTAAAAATTACTAAAGCATAACTGGTCTTCTTTTGAGAATTTATTCTAAAAAAATAAAGAATTTATCCTAAGCAAGTGTCTCACAAAAGTCTTATTTCCTGGATATTTATATTATTGAAAGGTTAGATTATTTCCAAAGTAAAAGAATACAGAAATTGTTAAACAAAGCATGAACATATATATACAAAAGGTAAACTGCATTATATATAGTGGGTCACTTTGTAAATAATTTGTTTTTTATTTTATAACTGTTTGCATTTTCCAGGCCCCCCAGAAAATGGGTAGTGGAGCTGTGGTTTGAAGGATCAAGTTCTTAATCTCTCTGCTATAATTTTTCTAGGTTCTTAATGTTATCTTATTTATTACTTACAGGAAAGTTGGGGGTGGGGCGATTGGGTGGCTCAGTCAGTTAGGCTCAGGTCATGATTTCGTGGTTGGTAAATTTGTCAGGTTCTGTGCTGACAGCTCAGAGCCTAAAGCCTGTTTTGGATTCTGTGTCTCCCTCTCTCTCTTCCCATCCCCCACTCACGCTCTGTCTCTGTCTCTGTGTGTGTGTGTCTCTCTCTCTGTCTCTCAAAAATAAATAAAACGTTTCAAAAAATTTTTTAAAAAAGAAACTTGCACTTTTTTCCCCCTGGAATCAGAATGAAAAGATGATCTGTGTGGCCCTTAAAAGACCACACGTTCATGTTTCTGGGGAGGAGGATAGTTAACTCCCACTATATTGAGCCTTCTGGGATTGGTCCTTTAATTTTCTTTTTTCTTTTTTTCTCAAATTGTCTTTGTTTTTTGTAGATTCTGTCTTGGGAACATTTACTCAACTTCATCTTTCTTCACACTTTTTTTTTTTAATGTTAGTGTGCAGTTTTAATTTTGAATGGCTGCTTCTTATTCTCTGATTATTCCTATGGATAGCAATCAACTCTTAATTAATGGATGCAATGTCTTCTCTTACCATTGGGATAGCAAGTCAAATCATAGAACTTTATCTTTTTTTAGGTTTTTCTCTGTTTCCTGAATTGTCTGTTTCGGGTTTTTTTTCCTCTTGTTTTATGTGGACCCTCTCTCAGTTGAAGACTTCTCAAATATGTGTGGAACATCCCTCTAATACTCACACATAGAGGAAGGCCTGGACATGATAGTTCTTACCTGGTTCCCACAACACCACCCCATCTCCAATGTCCACCTTAAGCATAGGGCAGAATTTACTGTTCCTAGTCACTTAAGAAAGTTCTAGGATCCTTTATGAGTTTCTTTAAAATATGAGTTTCTTTAAAATATGAGTTTCTTTAAAATATGAGTTTCTTTAAAATATGAGTTTCTTTTTAAACAGTCCATTCTGCGAAGTCTTTTCAATGATCTCCATGACTGTGTTTATCTGCCCTGCCATATTAGCCAATAAAAAAGTAAATTGTGTCTTTGATAGTTTCCAGACTCAGTACACTATAAATACAATTTGAATAAATCAGTTAATTCACAAGGCAAACTTCTTTTGTCACAGGTTATTTTACCTACAAACCTAGGACCCATATTGCAGACGTGCATTTTTCTAGAAAGAGGACCCATAGCTCCCATCAGCATCTCAAAGAATTTATAATCTAAATATGGTTAGATAGAAATGATTCTATTTAACATTGTATTTATCTTCTGGAGATGTTATGTCTGACATTCTGGTAGCTGATCCCTGGAGGCAAAAAGGTAATGAATAATGAAACTATCATAACTCTTCTCTAGAAGATGTTGATTTTACTTTAGAGATTAAAAAGAGGCAATGACTTTTATATGTTTTCCTATAACTGTTATGCTCAAAAATAGTTTTTAAGTAAATTTCATGCATAATAATAATAAGTATCATCACTAAGTAATATTTAATTGGATTAAAATGTCTGTGAACTTAATTATGTACATTGTAGTCTGCAATTCCAAAATAACACTATGCATGTTGCCAAGTATTTTATTCTTTCTTATAAACTGCATCTCCTTTCCAAAGGTCTACATGCCTGTAGTTTTATGTATATATAGAAATTTGAATTGGAACACAGAGCTTTTAAATCACAGGTTTTCTTGATACTGCTTTACCATTTTTAATTGTTTTAAAACATACAAAATATATTTCAGTAATTGTATCGGAAAATTTATAAATCATTGGCAGAATGTAACAAGTCAAAAGAAAAATATGGAAGGCCTAAGTTATTGCCCAGGATAATTAGAGTAGCATCTCACTATACAAAACAGCATGAAACAAAATTCAAAACTAATGGACTAAGTCTCATGAGCATATTGTGTTTAATAATTGAACAGGAAAACAGATATTCAGGATTTTTCAAAGTGACATTAGTAAAAGCTGGTGAAAGGCAATATTTCCTTTTGCAGAACTGACTTAATTTTCTTCCTGTCTTGCTGTGCCTAATATCTTCCATAATTGTTGAAGACAGACAATTTATACTGAGTGATGGGTAACTTAAATATGCGAATAAAGGCTGATTTCTTCCTCTTAGACTTGGAAAGATAAGGACAAAATAGAGAATGAGATGTTTCTGGATATGCAGAAACTAATCATTTGAGAATATATAGTATCCTTTATTATTTCTTTTTTTAATTGCATGTAAAAATATTTTATAGTTTTGGCTGCTAGATTCATCATCTATTTGCAGCTTGGATTGAGGCACCTGCCATATTGCAGTGGCTTTATTTTGCCTCCCAAGATTTTATGAAGACCCACTTCTATCAGTTCTTCTTCCTGAAGTCTTCCCACAGCTCTCTGACTACTTTCTCTACCCTACTCCCCTTAAAATGCATAGTTTTTGCTGTTTTTGTCATTCATCTGCTGCCTTTATCAAACACCTATCCTGTAATAAAATCACCACTTGTGATGATGGTGAAGCCAGGACCTGGTAAAGAGCATGTTAATGAAGAGAGCCTATTATTTCATTCATGCAGACATTCCATCATGGAATCAGGCCCATCTCTTAATGGGACTTTATGATTTAGACACGTCCCTGGATTTCTTTAAATCTCAGTTTGCTAATTTGTGAGGGGGAGGAAGATCATACCTGAACTTGTTACCTTTGGATCTGTGACGGTTAAATGAGGAAGTGAAAAAAATTTTAAAACTGTTGAGTGCCTCTGTTATTTGAGGCATTCTTTTTTAATGTAAAAGTAATAACAGTTAATATATATGTCATGAACACATGTTGTGTTCCATACTAAATCTTTCATACTCACTGTCCTATTCAGTCATCAGAAAACCCTACAGAGTGAGGACTATTATTATCTCTACATTACGAAGAGTCTGAGGTATATGAAGTTAAGCAATATCCTCAAAAACCACACCATTAATAAGTGATAGCATCAGGCTATGAACCCAGGCAGTACGACTCCTGAGGCCATCATGCTGTGCTGAATTTTGCTGCATTACTTTCCATAACGTTAAGTTAAAAAAAAAATCCTTCTGAGGAACACCATGTTTTAGATGAGCAATTCTACTATCATACTACTGGAAAATCATCCCCTCTATACCCATCATGGTACATTCTCTTTTTGCTTTCTCCCTGCTCCTCACTCCCTGGGAATTCACTAGATTAGGACTTGTCATGCTAAGGTGAATCAACAAAGGAATGCTATGTTTAACTGTTATTCTAATTGATGGTATAAATTCCAAAGAAAAAGATATATGGAAAGTGAAAAATAAGTTTATATTTTATTCCATGTGCATATATAAATATATAAATATCAAACTTATAAATATGAGACAAATCTAAGAAGTCCTGTTCTTTTTTTTTTTTAGTTTTGTTTAATGTTTATTTATTTTTGAGAGAGAGAAAGACAGAGTGTGAGTGGGGAGTGGCAGAGAAAGTGGGAGACACAGAATCCAAAGACAGGCTTCAGGCTCTGAGCTGTCAGTGCAGGGCCCAACATGGGGCTCAAACTCATGAACCATGAGATCATGACCTGAGCCAAAGTCAGACGCTTAACTGACTGAACCACCCAGGTGCTCCAAGACACCATGTTCAAAACAGACCTGGACTTTACTGACTTTGTGGCATTTCTTTGTTTCTCCTATGCAAATTCTTTAGTTTCTTTTTTTTAAGTTTATTTATTTTGAGAAAGAGAAACAGAGAGAGAGAGCAGGGGAGAGGCAGAGAAAGAGGGACAGAGAATCCCAAGTAGGCTCTGCGCTGTAAACAAAGAGCCCATTGTGAGGTTCCAGCTCATGAACTATGAGATCATGACCTGAGCCTATATCAAGAGTTGGAAGCCATCCAGTTCCCCCATTGTTTTAGTTTCTTAAGATTATCAATATTTGAGATTTCCATAATCTCCAAGGCAAACTTCTGAGAAAAGTAACTTGTGACAGGGTGTCTAATAGATTGATAATTTTGTTGAACATAATTTGAGTTAGCTTCAAAGGGGAATAATAATAGTTAACATTTGACTGAGTGATCACTCAGTGTCAGATGTATGCATTATCTTATTTAAAATCTCAAAATTATGCCATGAAGTAGACGTTGCACTTATCACCACTGCATATGGAGAAGAATAAGGCTCAGAGGTGTTAAATCATGTCCATGAGTCGAGACCAGATTTGGTCTCTGTCCTGAGTCAACAAGTACTTTAACCACCAAGCTTCCCAAAGAGGGGCCACATTTCCCAAACTAGATCAGTCACCATATTTTCCTAACCAGCATTCTAGCTGAGCAATTCTTTGCCATACTATATGAATGCCATTACAAGTTAGGAACTACCCATACTTGTTGATGATTTACCATGGATCTACTAGTACTCCTTTACAGCACAGGAGAACATTAATAAGCTCTTAGAGCCCATTCAAAATATGTAAATTTGCAAATTATAGTTAGAATAATTGGTGACATAGGACCAATGCCTGTATTACCTTAACCTGTGTCTTATTCACAATATCTCACTTTAAATATAATTACCTGTTTTCAAGCAAAAGTGATTTCTGTGAAGAATGTTTAAATGTTATGCATGGTGAAAATCAGGCATCCTGTTTTGTGACTATCTTTTAAGGACACTATTGCCACTTTGTTTTCACAGCCAGGAGCGGTAAGCATCCTCAATCAAGAGGCAGATCTAATTTCTGTTCTCCCTCGGCCACACTGAAATGCTTGTCTCTCAACTAACACATGTGCCTCCCTTCTGAGGCTAGGTTTTTCAAACCTACAAAATAGAAATTAGTCTTGCATAGTCTATCTTCTAAGAAGAGATTTAAAGATCAAATTAAAATATATCTTCAAAGTTGGGTGGAAAATAAGTAGCTAGTAATTTACAAGTATAAAAAAGTTCCTTCCTAGGGCACCTGGGTGGCTCAGTTGATTAAGCGTCCAACTTTGGCTCGGGTCATGATCTTGTGGTCCGTGAGTTCGTGCCCTTCATCATGTTCTCTGTTGGGAGCCATTCTGAGCCCACTAGTCAAGAAAACTCCTGGTGAGGTTAAAGCAAGTTTGCACGGTCTCTTGCCAATCAGATGATGACCGATATCCACCCCCACTCAATTATTTCTGCTTGAGCACTGACCCCTAGGGTACCTTGTTGATCAATATCGGGAGTGACTTGTCCCCTTATTCCGGCCCTGGTATGATGATTGCACCTTGTGAAGGAACTTATTGTGGGAACTTCTTTTGATTATGGGAACAGACATCATGTCTCCAGAAGGTCCTGTTTCCCTGCATACTTTCCCTTGAGCTATGAACAGGCTAATGACCCTTACTCATAAAAGATTGACCTTTACATGTACAATTCTGTTTCTACCATTGTGTTAGTCCAGGATGTTCATACAGCTCAACATGTAAATCAACTAACCAAAAATGTCTCTCATGCCCTAGCTATTCAAGAAATCATAAAAGTAGACACAAAGGTAAATGTACTTGAAGAGGCTATTCTATGTATTGGAAATTAGCTAAACTCTTTAAAGGTATGGTTGGCTCTCTGGTGCAATAAAGCATATAACTGGAAAATCAAGTCTTGCCCAGAGACAAAGAGCCTAACTTAGAGAGAAGGAACAGATACGGGCAGAACATAAGTTAGTACATACACCTTTGCTAACTGATGGTGTATAGCAGCCCCTTCCCTAAGGCCTACATTCCACAAACACCTTCCCTTACCCTGGCAGCTGTGATGAAGATGGATAAGAGTATCTACAAACCTATGACTTAATCTTAGCGTTATTAAAATGTGAACACCTTGTTATTTTCTTAGTTACTCAACCTCACTATAATTGGGGCAGTTCTGCAAGAAGACTTCTGTAAAACCTGTTTCTGTACATTTTTCAAAAACACCTTATCACAAAGAGCTATCCATTGTAAAAATTCCATTTCCTGCGGCGCCTGGGTGGCTTAGTCGGTTAAGCGTCCAACTTACGCTCAGGTCATGATCTCACGGTTCGTGGGTTCGAGCCCCACGTCGGGCTCTGTGCTGACTGCCAGCTCAGAGCCTGGAGCCTGTTTCAGTCTGTGACTCCCTCTCTCTCTGACCCTCCCCTGCTCACGCTGTCTCTCTCTCTCCTAGAAATAAATAAAAACATTAAAAAAAAATTTCATTTCCTGATGCCATGTTAACATTTGACCTATAAATAAAGACACCAAAACCTACAGGACGGAGATGCCTGCCTGGTGATCAGAAAGGATCTCGGGGCTCTCTCACTCTCTCACTCTCTCTCTCTCGCCGACACCGTCTATCCTTCAGGGCCCCTGGACCTGCAGGAGCCGGCCTTCGACAATTCTGTGCTGACAGCTTGGAGCCTGGAGCCTGCTTTGGATTCTGTGTCTCCCTCTCTTTCTGCCCTTCCCCTGTCCGTGCTCTGCCTCTTGCTTTCAAAAATAAATAAACATAATTTTTTTTTTAATTTCCTTCCTAAAACCAGAAGCTCAGAGCTATAGCAGCATTCGTACAATCTGCCAAACCCACCCTGTCTTTCTCAAGAAATGAGCCCAGCTCCTTTTAAGAAACATCAAGTCTTGCTTGTTTTTAGTGAGATGGGATTTAAGTCTTTTTCACATGCTGTTGTTAATCTGCTTTTCCAATTTTCTGTAATCTTCTTTTGCTTTTACTACAAGCATAGGAACTTGCTTATAATTTAAAATATAAGCTGTATCAAAGCAGGAATATGTTTTTGCTTTCCTTGCTGATATATCTGTAGGACTTAGAGAAGTGTATGCCCTGTGGGTAGCTCAAAAGTATTTCTGAAGAAACTGAACAAATGTCATACAATTCAGTGCTAATTTTTCCAAAGATCTGAAAGTACACACATACATTGCACTATATGCTAGGCACAGTGCTGGGGGAGTTGTGTACCCTACTTCATCTAAGTATTATGAAATCCTAAGGGGAAAGTAACTTTCAGGAGAAAAAATACACTACTCCATGTTTTGTAACTTCCAAAGTCAATTCTTAATAGGTGAAGTAATGAATAATTTTAACAGCTGCCATTTCTGGAGTGTTCCAAATTAAACATGTTTGCTCATCCGTACAGTAAACATACCAAGAAGGCACGATTCTTATTTTAAAGATGAGGAAATCAAGACACAGTGAATAAGAGCTCAAAGCTGATGCCCAATAAATCCCCATCGTTCATTCCCTGGCATCAATCTAGCACTTTCTGAACCCTTCAGTGTTATGGTACCTCTTCCATCTGCCATAATGATCTCTTATCTCTCTTCAAGTCCACATTAGTTCTGGGAACAGATAGGAACTTGCTAAATATTTTTGAATGAAGAAATGCTTTTATCCAATGTGTGAGAACCCCAAAGCAACTAAGATTATGAACCTCGCATTCAAGTGGAATAAGATGATTAAAGAGTGTTCAGGACTTCCACAAGTATTGGAAGACTTACAAAATAAGGTGGCCTGTGATCAAACAAATTTCAAAGACAAAGAGAAAACAACTTTATTTATAAGCAGGACCTCTCAGCACCTTTATTTAATACGCAATATAATTCCTATGAAAACGTATCTTAACCAGATTTTCTCCAAATTTGCTTCATTAATGAGCCTACTTTGAGAGTAGCTATTACGTACATTAGTATATGATGGATACCAGTGTCTAGTGTATATGTTTGTAGTGATTTTTTTTTAATATAAAAAAGTTTTCCCCATAAAATATATCCGCACAACACTGTGTGATGAAATTGGAGGGAGCCGTATTAAACTAAATCACTCCATATTTTAAAAATGTCTCATGTGGATATAAAGTTTTCCTAAATATAAAACTTAACGGAAAATAAGCTTTTGAGTTTAGCACCATGGGAAATAATTGTCTGATTAGGACCTGACTATAATATCTGTAAAAATTATCTCCTTGTAAACACTTGCATCACTAATAAATTTCTTACTTAAGACTTGAATTAAATATATAAAGGTAATATGTTCCTGCTGAAAAATAATTTCCTAATGAGCGACTAAGTCATACAACCTATTTAGCAGAGTTATTATAGTTATTACTAATAAAATTGGCCTCCCATTTAAATGTGGAGAAGTTGCAATGGTTCCAATACCAATTATACATTATCCCTAAATTACATATTGAAACTTGGTGGAATTATGCCAAGATGTAATCAGAAGGAATCATGAGGTGAGCAATTTTCAGAGCTCAATTTAATTCAACATCTTTTTAACTGTATCTTCCAAGATTATAATTACACTGAGCAATTGGTTTGATTGAAGGGGGGAAAATCATACTGCTTCATTGACCACCACTTTACATACTTGTTTGAATGGTACTGCACATGATATAATTTGTAATAAGTTCAATTATGAGGAGAGCAGCAACACAGATTTTTTTTTAATTCTAGTGGAAGTAACATAAAAAGTCAAAGAGCCTTCTTTCTAAAACTCAGTGCCACAGGACACATCTATTTCTTCAAATTCTTCGTGGCAATTCATGTACTGGTTGATCGCAGAGATTACGGGCTATTGACTAGAATGAAAGCTGAATTTCCGGATTTGTCCCTTTCCATCTCTGGGATGTTAGGCAAGATGCTTAGCAGATACTGCTTCTTTATATCTAAAGTGGGAATTATGGGCTGTCTTTATAGGATTATTGGGAGAATGGTACATATACACACTACACACACACACACACACACACACACACACACACACCATATACACTGTATACGTGACTGTGATATATAGGGTTAGGAGTCAGTTCTCCATGGGTCTGCCAAATTTTTACACACATGTTACAGTTTTTGTTCCAGATAATCTTTTCAAGAATATTTGTAGAGCACACAGCCTTGAAAATTAGTGATAACATTCCCCTCTGGAACAGAGGACAGATTTGTCTCCTGATGAGCATAATAAAGACATAGCCTCCCTTTAGGTTAAAGGAAGGAAGACACTGTTAGCAGTCCTCTTAGAACACTGGGAGTCTCTTCATCTCCACGTTCTCCAGTGTGACACAAACCGTGTGTACGGCACCTACATGCATCCGTTCAGTGTCACCTCCCTCCATGGAACTGTAGGACAAGGGAAAGCCAGGTGGATGTCATGCTCATGTTGCCTCCTGTGCCATGAGGAACAGAGGCCTTGTCTCTCACCCAGCATTCTGGATTCCGCATTCTGCCCACAGCCATGAAACAGTGACCGGTGAGCTTACTGTAAGAAGGGTGACTGTGCCCTTCACAGTCCTTGACACCTAGCATGAATCCGGGCACTTGACACTGCTTCTGGCCATTGTGAATTATGTAATTTTTAAAATACTGGCATGTAAAAAGGAAAAATAGCAATAGTCATACTTTATGTGTAAACTGTTTACTGTCAGGGAAGCATTTGTTAAATGAAATGCTACTGCCATGCGTATGATTACTACACCTTGCCCAATGTCTTATTTCCTCCTTATATCTTTCCTTCACTTGCATCCAAAAAAAAAAAAAAAAAATTGAAGAGGAGACCAAGGCACTTGGGCACTTCCTGGTTAAGGAATCTGGGTCTTTTCATATTGGTGTAAAGCAAGAAAATTAGGGGTTGAAACCCAGTCACCACACATCTGGCATGCAAAACATGTGAATCTCTCTTTATTTTTGTAAATATTTATTTACTTATTTAAAGAAAGACAGAGAGTGTGAGTGATATGTATGGGGGAAGGGCAGAGAGAGAGGGAGTGAGAATCTCGAGCAGGTACCACACCATCAGCACAGAGCCTGGAGTGGGGCTTGATTCTATGAATGTGAGATCATGGCCTGAGCCAAAATCAAGAGTCAGAAGCTCAGCCTCCTGAGCGCCCCAGGTGTTCCTGAAAATCTGTCTTTAATTAGCTACTGGGATGGAAGGAATACAATGTTTTTGGTAGCTTTTTCTTTAAAGAGAATCAGGACAGTAATTGTCATTTAAAAACAATATATAAGTAATAGGCAAAATATTTTAACTAGGTCTTTCTTTCAGTAATTTATGCAATTATGAATGACATCCTTCATTTCATGATCATATTATAATTGGCAATGTCACCACTACCATTTTAAAATAAATTTAAAAGAAATAGTTCACACATAATTCTCCTTCAGATAATTCTCTTTCTGTTCTGGTTTTTTTTTTTTTTTCTTGTTTAAAAATAACAAATAGCAGAATCCCCTCTTCCTTCCTTCAGGGGACTGAAGAACCTCTGTTTCTCTGCTGGGAGCAGAGATTCACATCAAGAGTGCAGTAATTCTTTCATTAAAGTGTAAGCAATGCTTCTCCTTTTTTTCATTAAGAGATGCCTTTGGCAGGAAATAGACCAGGATTTGGCTATACCAGAGCACGTTTTAAAGGAGCAGCAAACACACACAGCTGCCTGTCACTGCCTACCTGAAATATAAAGATGCATCTTTAATACCTAAATTCTTACCCACTGCCCTTCTCCCTAAGCATTAGAAAAGTGATGATGATATCCAAAGATGAGTATGGATTATTTCGAAGATAATGTTTTGAGGTTCAATAGGAAGATAAGCTCCAAAATTCACTATAGCAACCATCTTTATTTTTCTCCAGATTAAACTTGAGAGAGCTCAAGAATGAAACTTTAAAAAAAAAAAAAAAGGCAAATCACATATTCAGCACCAACCTGAACTTGTTTCATTAGGACCTGTGGGATGGTTTGCGCAGTGACATTTGTATGCAGAGTTATTACAGAGTCTTTGTAACCATCATTCAAATTTGATTTTACCTTTCCAAAGGACCTTTTGTTTTTCTTCACTGGAACAAAGGACAAACTAGTGTAAGAGAACTAACAAAGCTTATATTGAAAGTGAGTTACTCTGAAAAGCAGAAAAACAACCAATGAGTATGAGTCATCAACAATCTTTCTCTCCAACATTGTTCTAAATGGTCACCATGATTTGGTTTGGAAATGAACACATCAACCAATAAGAGGGACTATGCTGGGGGGATTTCCAAGAATGGATTTCTTTTTTGTAAATGAAGAAGTAAATAGACATTAAGAACAGATCTCTTTTTCCTTTTGGAGGTAGTCATGTCTGCGTGTGATGCTGAGCATGGCTGAAGAATCCTGAGATCATGAGACAGTGAGTAAGATCCACAGAGCACAGCAAAGCAGAGATGGGAAAGTATGGGCCCTCAGGTCAGTCAAACCGCTGGAACAATGGACTTCTCATAATGTGGTATGCTTTATTTTGTTGTGGTTTGTTTTGTTTTGTTTAAGCCAGTTTGAGCCATCCAGTTGAAAAATATCATTGTCAAAATGCCATCTAAGGTCTCCTTAGTGTCTGATTGTACAGACTCAGCTGTTCTACAAGACTTTCAATAACGTTATGAAAGGACTTAGATGGAAGTGGATTAGATAATATTACAAATTTATTTCAATCTTAGGATTCTCTTCTTATCCTATAATTCTATGTGTATCACTATTTTTAATGAATGGAGTTGACTGTAAAAGAAAAAAGAAAATTACCTCATTTAATATATACCATATGCTAGAAACTTAATATCTACTCTTTTATTTTTTTTTTATAATTTCATAAGGTAAATTTTATTGATCCCCATTTATGGATTAGGAAAGAAGTTGAAAGATTCAACCAACTTGCCCAAGATTACATAACTAAGTACAGAATAGAGTCCGGATTTAACCACAGTTGGTCTTTCTCCAACATTTTTGGGGTTTTTTTCCAGTATAATATCTAATGATATTATATCTTTGTAATATTTGCAAAGCTAGATGCATGAATGAGGGGGATGAGGTTAGCAAAGCTATGTAAATAAAATGATGAACCAGTAGTTTGTGCTTTGCATAATTGATTTTGCCTCAGTAGTGTTTGACTTCAATCTAAGGTCTTGTGAAAATGGAATAATAACTTATTTTCTAGTGTCAAGTGACATTTATACACATATTTGAAGATAAACTGTTGTGGGTTTGGAGCAACATAACATTGGATGTCAGTTCTAGACAGAAGTTAAAAATAATTCAAACTTAGAATGTCTCAGTAATTTGCATTATTATTGATGGGACTAAATGAGGGTGTGGACATCTGATTTAATGTTTTTGATTCTGTTCCGAAATATCAGAGTGTGCCAATAAACCATACATTGGTTTTGCCATTTGCTTTTGATATGGGGACTGGAGCTGTGGAGTTAAAAGTGTTTACTGATCTCATCCATTAAATCATGAGGAAAGAAACATACCCTGCAGTCTCTTCTGCATAATGTTATTGCCATGTCTGGAGAGCAAAGAAAGAGTACTCACAGAGGAGATATATGAACACGACCCATCTCTGCCTTCTGCCAGATCTCTCCAATCCTCAGCCTACACTGAGGCCACAAAATGGTTGAGAAAACCTCAAAATGATGACTAAAACTGGGGTGGAAAGTTACATAATGTAAGAATAAATAATTAGAGCAATTAAAATATTGCCTTCAGTGCTGATTTTTATTATTACTATAACCAGCCTGTAGGGGAAAATTAAATATAACTATTAGTAACTTTGATGCAGATTTCTCTGAAATATATTGTCCATATATTATATGATATGGTAATTTCTCCATGGAGGTATTAAGAAAGAAACATGTTAATTATTCGGTAATTCAAAATTGTAAGTAGAAAAGAATTAGGTATTAAAAACCTCATTTATAAGTTTGTGTGCATTTAGAATTCAAGGAAAAAATAATGATGCATTATAAATGTTTTATTTAAAGAAAATTAGAGGCAGATGGTCTGTACAGTGGAAGTGATCTACCTGGATATTGACTTGGTGTTATGTTTCTTGTCCACTGTGACTGCTACTACATTATGCATTGTGATGCTTGGTTGTATTGTGTTCTCAATTTGTGTATGTCTTGTTTTGACAAAAATTGTGAGTAATTTGGTGGTAGTCAATCGGCCATGTAATTAAACTCCCTCCCCCCAAAACTAAAAAACTCTTAGACTACCACAGAAGAAACTCAACAACACTAAAATCATCCAGCGCTCTACTAAATGTTTCATTATAGTTATGTTTCAGGTTAATGCTAACCTATATTTTCTAGAATTCCAGGCAAAGACAACATAGTTGGCTAAAATCAAATCAAACCAAACCAAAGAGTCAATTACTGATACTTGGTCATATTTCCCTTGCAGTGCATATTTTTTTAAACATGAATACTGGAGGCTAATGGACAAAAACAAATATTATCAACCAATCAATCAATCAGCAGGAGTGGATTAGTTGAGTATCTGCTATGTTTTCAGCACTGAGTAGATACTCAATATCCCCCTGGTCAATTGATTGATGTTTTTTTTTTCTCCACCACCATCAGTAATTGATTCTTGTTTTCATGTCCTTTCATTATTTTTTCTAATAAGGAAATAATGACAATTCATTTTAAAACAGTGCTTAAATTTAGTACAGGTATAAAATATGATAAAGTTCTGATGATTAAGTTTAACTTTTACTTTTAAAAATTGTCATCAAAACTGTTGTGAATAAATTGCCACTAGGGAGTTAATCTTTTAGCTGTGAAACAGCTAATTGAGTAGCAAATACTTCAATAGGCTTCATCTTACTTGTTTTGTGTTCCATGTGCTCTAATACGGTCAAAGTTTAACTACACTTGAATATTTGTGCCTCAAAACTTAAATTCATGAAGTTCATAAATTCATAAATATCATAACATAAGAGCTATTCAATGTGAAGTCATTAATATTTAAATGTGGGGGTTAGTGGCCGAATCTTTTCTTTTTCATGATTACGGCAAAGTACTGAGCTGATCATCTTAAAGTAGATTCTAAAATTCACAAATTGGCATATTTACATGTTAACAGCTAGAGAACCAGAGCTCATAGCATCTACCAAAGACAGAAGGATGGGGCTTTTGTAAGAGTCTGTTATGTCGCAGAAACACCTAGACCAGTGTGCTAACAACCTGATGCACAGCCCAAAGAAAAAACTGATTAAAAAGGCAGAAGACAAGAAGGAGGAGACTTGTATGTTAATAAGCTGCACCTAGGTGGATGCAGAAGGTCCTGAGGACTTCTTGGCATCTTGACACTCCCTGATGGCCATGCTCTTACCTACAGTCTGGACAGGGGACAGGCAACTGGACGTGGCTGACAAATGGGCCAACTACATTTTTATAGCAATAATATATAAATGGTCACTGAATAGTTTTCAAAATACCACCTCCCCCCCTTATTTTTCTGAATTATAGCACTAAACAAGGGAATAACTTTGCTCTGGCCTCAAACTGTAACCCTGAGAATATTTAATGGCGGGAAATTTGTCATTAATGTGAAAATTTTAAGCACATAGGGAAAAAAATCATGAGATTAAATACAAGTAAAGTCAAACCGTAAAATATTTTGTTGATCATTCCTTAAAAAAATCTTTCCTGTAAAAATCTTTGTTGATCTGTCCTAAAAATCCTAGAATATTTTTAGTATAAAGTTACACAGGCTTTTTACCGTTATAGTTTGATTTTAAAGATTCAAAAACTGTTTTCCAACTTTACCTATGTGCTCAAATGCCATCTGTGTATGTTATGATTAGTTTACTTGCAAAATGCATTTCAAGTTAAGTTCTTCTTAAAGGAGATATATGACACAAATGTGTTAAGCTGAGAAGGCTCTGTTTCTATTTTAAAAGGATATTAAATACAGTAAAGCCCCCCCACCTTTGTAAGAAACCCAGAGAATAACTATTCCACAACCCCAAACAAATAAGTCCTTTGGTCTTTACAAATTTTTGAAAATGGTATGAGAGCTAATGCCAGGTACTTTTTATGAAAAGCTGCCACCCAGTGGACATTTTATGTAAAGTTAGCTTCTTGTTTAATACCTTGACAGACAAGATGTTTAAAACAGTTGTCTGTAAACTGTCTTAACAATTACATTATAAGTGGCAACCTAGTAATAATAGCTAAAGACAAATTGGCAGGAAAAAAGTTTAAAGGCTTCTTAAAATCTGCCGGTAAAATAATGCTATGATCACGAATGTTTGTGTATTTTACAATTTGCCAACCAGTTCAGTGTCATCAATTGTATTATAAGCAAAATGTTACTGTATAAAACTTAATGTAAAATCTATGTCCTTACTATCAGTTACCTTATTCATAAAATAGAGACATTATCAATAGTATCTCCTTCACAGGGCTGTTGTGAGGGGTAAAGGAGCCAATATAGGTAAAGCTTTTAGAACTGCAGTTAGCAATGAATTGCTGCACTGTCACTGGTTTTATTATTCGATCAATGATTTCCAACCAGGTGAGACAAGGCCCTCCCTGGGCCTTATCAGATTTGCTTGAGGAACCTTCAAATTAAAGCCATTTCCTCCTTTCAAGGTCCTCCTTGGTACCTATGGGTCACGCTCCCATCACCAATCCTTTTCCCTCCTATACTTACCTACTGATTCAACCCTCACAAAGCTCTTTCCTGATAGCAAACAGGCTGATACATGTATATCACTGAAAAGAAATTGTTCAGAACCCTGATCTGGGGCTCCTGGGTGGCTCAGTCAGTTAAGCAACCTACTCTTGATTTTGGCTCAGGTCAGGATCTCACGGTTCATGGGACTGGGCCCCACATCAGGCTCTGTTCCAACATTGTGAAGCCTGCTTGGGATTCTCTCTCTCCTTGCTCTGCCCCTCCCTCTCCTCAAAATAAATAAATAAACTTAAAAAATTTTATTTAACTTGTGGGAGTATTAAAATAAAAGGTGAGACAATTTGTAAATGCTTCAAAGAGGATGTATAAGTTTCCTATTACTGCCATAACCAATTGCCATAAACTCAGTGGGTTAAAACAACACAAACTTATAAATCTGGAGATCAGAAGTCTGTGGGTCTCATGGGGCTAAACTCAAGATGTCAGCAGAATTGTGTTTCTTCTAGAGGCTCCTTGCCTTTTCTGGCTCCTAGAAGCAGCCCGCATTACCTGGTTTACGGCCCTTTCTTCTGTCTTCAAAGGTACCAATTACATCACTCCGACCTCTGCTTCTGTCTTCATATCTTCTCTGATTCTCTTGTCTTCCTTTTTCAATTATAAGGACACTTGTATTACATTTGTCCCACCCAGATTCTCTAGGATAATCTCCTCATCTCAAAATCCTTAATTTAATCATACAAAATCTCATATGCCATGTAAGGTAACATGTTCTGGACTTGGATACATTTGAGGGGCCATTGTACCACATCCCACTAAGGTAAACTATTTCCACAGACAGCAGGAAGAGCAATTAGCAATCGAAACTCCTGGGAAACAGAAACTAACATGATTTCATGAAGGACTCCATGGAAATTATCAATAGTTGAAAACAGCCCAATCACCTGCACATATAGTGAAAGGGAAATTAATAGACAATTTGTTGCTCAAAACATCACAATAAAGAACTTATTTCAAAACATTCTGTAAACCAGTGTGGTAACATAGAACCAGTTCTACCACTTTCTAGCTGTGTGACCTTGGGAAATTTACTTAAAGCCTCTTTGGTTTTCCTCACCTGTAAAACGCTGTAGAAATACTATGTGTAGAGTAAGCCTATCTTATTGCCTGACAGAGTCACCCAAAGAAACTGTTTGGTAACTGAATTCAAAATAATTTCAGGTAGATTTTCAATGCTACTGATAGAAGTTTCTGTACATTCCAGGGAGCAATGTGAGTGGATATTAAATCTTCATTCTTATCAGGTTCTTCTTACTTCGCATTTGTATTAGTTTTGTCCCTATAATAGCAAGGCAGTGCCACAGAGTAAAGTGAGCCCAGAGTAATTCCCAACAGCAATAATAAGATTATCAATAGCTATCAAGCAGCAAGTGCTCAACATTATGCCAGACATTGGTCTAACTGTTTTACAGTTGTCATCTCTTTTAATCTTCACAATGAATGACCCTATCAACCTATAGTTGGTAATTTGTCATTATCTGGACAGGACCCTTCTCATATTAAGACTACTGATTCATTGGCATGTTACTCATAATTGGTTTGTGCATCAAAATGAAAAAAAATGGACTGAAATGGAATGTCATACAACTTCAGGAACTGTCTGAAATCATTTTGCCTAAAATGAGTCACTGAGAAAAAGTGCCTTACATAAATCCACTTGCCTGCATAATCCACTTTACAGTATATTTTATTTTTTTAAACCTCTTAAAATGTTTGCAGGCAAAAGCCCCAAAGGCAGAAAGATAACCTAAATTTCAGACGTCAAACCAACAGTATGTGTTCAAAGCAGGTTTGGTAATCTTTCTCTCTTACTTGGACCCAGACTTTGAAAGGTTGCATCTGTTTGGTAGATAGAACACCTAGCGGCCTCCAGATGAGTCATCTGTCCAAGTGCTGCTTCACGTGAACTGAATTAAACAGAGACCAGGACTGGATATGCTGTCGTCTGACAGGTGGACGAGAGTGAGGGAAAACTGCAGTGTAAACACCATCGATAGGGATGAGCCCCAGGAGAGTCTAATACACCTTTTGCAACATGGATCAGAAGTTCTGACCCTTATTGTATATCAGTGAACAAATCAAAGAAAGAAAAAAAATGAAAATATGTACCTTCTCCTCAGGGAGCGCTTAAACCAAAGTGAACTAGAAAAGTAGCAATATACATGGTGTTCTGAAGGCCAGTAATTGTGATAATTTTTAACACGGGAATTCCTGTCACTGCAAAGGACACAGAAAATGGCCACAGCATTACAAACTTTCTTTTTCATTAATCTGATAAAAAAAAGAGACTGAAGCATGGTGGTGTTTTAAGAAATATTATTTAGTATGAATTAAAATGAACCCTCATAAACTCTAAACAAAAATATTATCAAAAAACTTGTGAGCACCTTTAAAAAGATCATGAAAAGCATAAAACATCTCCTTCAACATTATCTACTTTATATCAATTATAAAAATTAGTTGGAAGAGTCCCCCAAATGTGCAGGCAAAGTAAATAATGGACTGAGGTGTGATTTGAGTATCATAGAACAATCAAACTGAATAAAATTTAGTCCTAAAAGTAGCTGTGATATAGAAAACTATGTTCACACAGTTAGTTCTTTGAAAGCCTTCTGGAAGCATGTGCATATTTACTGGATTAAAACTAACATTTCTTTGTATCTTCACCTACTACCACTTAGCAATGGGCATTCTTTAAGGAATGGGAAAACAAAACAGGTATGATTTCATAGGGAAAAGAGTAAGAATGCAGTAAGGAAATGGACAATGTGAGAAGTATTTACGGGGCTGGGGGTCTCTCCGTATTGGCTCCTAAAATTGAAAGTTCTCAGCTGAAATGTTTTATTTGCTCACCTATTTAGCACAGCACTTAAAAGTAAAACTCAGTAATGTTTGTGAAAATGAATAATAATCATGATGATGGTGATGATAAAAATAGTTAACATGTGAATACTTATTATGTGTCAGACATTATCTGCAGTGCTTTATATACTTTTTGAATTCTTTTAATATTTTGAACTACCCTGGAGCTAAGTATTGAGGTATATAGGAAAGTTCAAGACCGTGTCCACCAATGTTATGCAACAAGCAGGTATGAGAGCCAGAATTCAAAAGGAGGCACTTGGACTCCAGCTCTGGTTAGAAGGGAAGGAAGGTGAGAGGATGGAAAGAGGAGAAAAAAAGGGATGGAGGGAGAGTAGGAATGAAAGAAAAAAAACGTAAAAGGGAAAAAGAGAGTAAAAAGAGAGAGTGGGAGTTTTGCCAATTCTCTTTGCCTCTGATAGCCCCCAGTCAGCATTGAAGCAATGACTCCTCATTGGAAAACTGAGAGTCACCCCGATGGGCAGATGGAATTTGAAAGACAAAGGAAGCAGAATAAAGAGGAGATACCTAGGCAGATACCCTACACACCGGAGTTAAACAAAACAAAACAAAACAAAAAACAACAATAACTCAAGAACTGAAGGGTACTTGACTCTGTCTTAGAGCCGGTCAGGCTCAGCATCACCTCTTTTGCCCTTCAGGTGGGAAAGGAGGTGAGGAGATTGAAAGCACCCGTGCAATTCCTCAGGGAAAGGAATGTCTCCCATTCGACTGACATCAAGTAAACTATTGAACCGGAAACACTTACTTTACTTAGAAGGTAAGAGGTATAGTTCTGTTTTCTGGTGAGCAACATTTTATGTCTCCTTACGATGGAGGGTGGTTGAAGCCTTTCTTCTTCCAGTTCTTTTCAAAGACGTTTTTGATATGTATTGCAATCTAAGATCATCCTGGGGAATGACTTCAAATTAATTGTGCCATCTCTCACCAGTTCATAATTTTGCATAATTTAACATAATTAGCTTAAGTGCTCTTTCCTATGGTGCCAAACGCTGGGATACGATGTAAGTAGGTAGAGTGGAAGGCTGACTTTCTAACTATGAAACTGCAGCTGTTAAAGCCATCTGACCCTCCAAATAGCTCTTCCGTCCACTTGCTGAAGTTTGAAATTTTTTCTTTAGCAGAAAAAAGGCCACTTGTTTCTAGGCAAAATAAACAGTATAAAGTGTAAGTCCCACCAAAAGAGGCAAACCATGGACTTAAAATTACACTAAGTGTAAACAACTGGCACTAGCTTCTTTTGGGGTTTGCACGTTTTGAGTGTGATGGAACAGAGCAGAAGAGCCCTGGGGCTACAGGCGTGAGAAGGGCATGGGCAATAGGGTAGAGATGAATAGAGCAAAACAGAGACCATGGAAGTAGGGCAAAGGCCATCTACTACCCAATTTTTCCTAAACTCGGTTTGCACCCAGATAAACACCATCTCCCGATCCTCAGATGGCAAATGCATGCAGAATAGAATATGTGGTTATGAGCTTGAACTATGATCCAAAACTTCTGGATTTAAAACCCTGTTCTGTCAGCCAGGTTTGGGAGGTGAGGCAGATTCCCCTCTCTGTTTCAGTAGGTTAGTCATAGCGGTACAGGAAAGTCCTGGATTGCGAGTAACTTCTCCTACCAGTGTTCCAACAGACAAGCAAACCTGTCTAATAAATTTTAACTTGATAAGCAAGCGATGTCTTACTATACAAGTAGTACGTGATGCCAAACATCACATGATCCCAACTGAGCCAATGGTCCTTCTCTCTCTCTCTCTCTTTCTCTCTCTCTCTCTCTCACTCTCTCTGCTGGATTGTGGGTGATCATCTCCCATGCTCAGATGCTGTGGTGTTTGGCAGAAATCAGTGATTTTTCAGAACTTTGGAAGGTGCCCACAACTGGCAGTAGTGTACTTTTTTGTCACTTCAAAACACGTATGGACAGTCCTTTGCTTTTCCATACAAGCATAAGCTTAGGAATGCTTTGCTTCATTCTAGGTTATTAGATAGGTTCCTTGTTAAACTTGCAGGGAAAGAAAAAGATTCCATTGAGCCAGCAGATAGCAGTGATTCCACTAGTGACAGTGAAAGTCATCCTACATAATAACCCTCCTCCCTTGTCTCCCTCACAGCAGCCATGAAGGTTTTCAAAAGTAAGTTCAGGTTAATTTGTTTATTTTTCTTTGTATATTGTATTTTCTTTATTATTTTGTATTATAGTACAGTACTGTAATCATTTTTATATGAATATTTTGGGGTTATGGAGCAAATCATCTGAGTTTCCATTAGTTCTTATGGGGAAATTCACTTCGATATTTGAGTGCTTTGGATTACAAGTATGTTTCCAGAATAAATTATGCTTGCAAACCCAGGTTTTACAATAGTTCAGAGGGTTGCTGAGAGGATTAAAATAAATACATTTAGCATCTAGAAAAGTGCCAACACATACTAGCTGCTTGACTAGTATCAGCTATCACTATTGCCCTTATTACTTAACAAAACAGAAATTATTTAGAGAGAATTATTATCTTGACTTTTTCTAAGTATGTCTGATGAATAAAAGGAAGAGCTTCTCATAGGTAACACTTCACTAAGTATTTCTTTTGGTTTCATTAAATCAAATAGTTCTAGTACTAATAAGCACAAAATAGAAAAAGTAGGATTGTTTTTCTTTAAATATTTGTTCTACTGGATGCCAAGTTTATGTCAAGTACACTTAGAGGCTGTTTACTGATCAAAAAGATGTTAATTTAATCACAGATTGTTCTGAAGCTGGAAAATGAATAATGACTCTATGTCACCAGGCATTTTTAAAATTATTTAGAAGTTACAATTATTGACATATGAGTCATTAAAAAAATAGAACTTTTGTCTTTTTTAGGTAATGACTTTCTATGATTTGGCTAATGTAAATGATCATCCTCCAATTCAATTTTGTTCTGCTTGCATCATTCATTCTGACACTACTGAATGCTAAAAGAAAATATGAAAATGAACTACTCATAGAATGAATGCAAAACCACTGACTTTAGAGCTACAAGGGACCTTGGAAGTCATACAGACTTCAATCCAGAGAAGCCAAGGGTTTTGAGCAAGGTGCCACATCTCCAGGAAAAGGAAACAGTTCTTACATATGACTTTGTCTTTTTACACACACAACCCTACATGTCCAGGAGATTTCTTAGAAAATGTGCTCCTGAGAACCCAGGTGGCAAACATCTCCCTTGCGGACTTTCCTCTAGAGTACACAGACGTCACAACGCGGTAGGTGGAACAATGCTCTGCTTGTTGCTACTCAGATGTTAGCTCTTTAAAAAGTCCTTTCCTGACCTCACTGTCTAAAATTCACCACTGGCACCACCACTGCAAAGCCACATTGTCTTTCACCCCATAACCTGCTTAGTTTTTCTTCAAAGCACATTTATGATACAGAATTATCATTGTTGTTATTGTTATTGGAAATTGGCTGGCTGATTGGTTAATTTATTTCTCATTGCTCCCATGAGAATGTAAACCTCAGGAGGTCAAGAGCTTTATTTCTCTTGTTCACATGGCATCCCAGGTGCCAGGACAATACCCAGCATATCTTAGATGTTCAGAACACTAATCCCACCTTGACTAACATCCTGAATGGGGATATATAACCTACACTTCAGTGTATAGCCCAGACAACCCAGACAACCCAGTTGATTTGGGGACTCTAGAAGACAGAGTCTTTCTCTGGATCCATAAGTAACAGGAATTAAATAGGCAGAGGGCTGTCTGTGGCCAGCTCTTCCCCAACTAGGGGGAAAATGTGAGAAAGTTTCCAAGAAAAATTAAGAGCCAAAAGATGATGGGGAGAAAGTTACTGATAACATGACCCACATGTAGGGGAGGCAATACTTTACCCCTCCCCCTCTTAGGTTTTCAGTGGATACTCTTTAACAGGAAGGTTGATTAGAGAAAAACAAGCAGTTCATTAATGTGTGCAGTGCACATCAGGTGGGAGAAACCTGAAAGAAAGGAACTCAGAATGATGGCTTAGTTTCCACCTTATGCAGCATCTTCAACACAGAACAATACATTGTAGAGAAATGACAAAACAAAGCACTGAGTCACAAGCTCCCAAGGATGCCAGACCCAGGGAAGGTAAACACAGGTGACCCTTGAACAACACTGGTTTGAACTGCATGAATCCAGTTGTACTGGGATTATTTTTATACACATAAATATAGTATGGTACTATGAATGTATTTTCTCTTACATTTTTCTTAATAATGTTTTCTATTCTTTAGCTTACTTCATGGTAAGAATAGTATATAATACATACAACATACACAGCATGTGTTAATTGACTGTGTGTGTTATCAATAAGCCTTCCATCAATGGTAGGCTATTATTAGTTAAGTTTTGGGGGAGTCAAAAGTTACGTGCAAATTTTCAACTGGAGAGAGGCTGGTGACCCTAACCCTGCACTGTTCAAGTGTAAAATGTATATGGGAGAGAATTAATAAAGTTAAGTTTTATTTGCAGACTCCTCTGGAGGATCTCTGGGCTGATCCGAGTGTCACCAGTAAAAGGAAAATTGTTTCCTGTCTTGAGGCAGAAAAGGGGAAGCTTTTTGTGAGTTTGCGGCTTCTTTCTCTTTTTAAAGTTTACTTTTTGAGAGAGAGAGAGAGTAGGGAAGGGGTAGAGAGAGAAAGAGACAAAATCTGAAGCAGGCTCCAGGCTCTGAGCTGTCAGCACAAAGCTTAATGTGGGGCTTGGACCCACAGACTGTGTGCAAGGTCATGACCTGAGCTGAAGTTGGATGCTTAACCAACTGAGCCACCAGGCACTTTGTGAGTTTGTTGCTTCTTAATTGCCTTTGCCTCAAAATAATTTTTATGTCAAAGAGGCATACTTTGGAGTGTCATATGCTGGTTTCCTTCATTTATCCCTGACTTAATTAGACCTAGATTTATTCACAGTTCCACAGGCCCTAACATTTCTTCATTTGCTTACTTCCTCTAAATCCTGTTCCTGTCATTTGCAACTGAAAAGCTCTCAACTGTAGAAATTATACAAAGAACAATTACAGTGCCCCAGCCCTGTTCTGTGTTCTTACTGTGATATTTTGTCTGATGTAATTTTGAGATTTCTCTTAATTAACTTTGGGGTTTTTTAATTACAAGGGAACAAAATCAAAAGAAGGAACACTTATTAATCGCCAGGACGAATTATTTATTACTGAGGCAATGTCTGGAAAAATCAATTTACTGAAAATGTTTCCCACAGGTTTGCAGATTTAGCAATTTACAAAAACTACTATAATTCACACAAGGAGAACATTCATTGTGTTTCCAATAACTCATTTTGATAAATTTGGCCCTGACTGTGTCGAATTTTGTAGAGAAGTATGAGTTTAAAACTCAGAGTACATAGGCCTTATTTCTGATAATGACCCACCCATTGATATAAAAGCTGACGATATATGGCATCTAGAGGCTGTCTGGGTACCAGTGTGTGTGTGTGTGTGTGTGTGTGTGTGTGTGTGTATGTGCAAAATCAAGATATGTTTGGGAGTTAGGTTCTTGCTACTTAAACAAAAGGATAAGGATATTGGAAAACAAGTAGCATATCTTGCTGGAAATGAAAAAGTTAAAAAACAAACAAACAAACAAAAAACCTGCCACTCCTAAACCAGGTGATGGTCCTGTAGAGGGACCATCTACCACAAAGTGACATTGGCCCTCATGTGAAGTTAGATCTGAAATCCATACGATATACATCAGAGAATAACTTAAGGTTGTAAAATCCAATATTCTACTTTTTTTATTTTGAAGTTTTCAAAAGGTTCAGTTTATTTATTTTTCAAGGTGTTAATTCAATTTGGTGACACAATCCTAGTATGAGAGGGAATTTTTAAAAAAAAATTTTAACATTTATTTATTATTGAGAGACAGAGAGAGACAGAGCATGAGCTGTGGAGGAGCAGAGAGAGGGGGAGACACAGAATCCGAAGCAGGCTCCAGGCTCTGAGCTGTCAGCATAGAGCCCAACACGGGGTTCAGCCTTACAAACCGCGAGATTATGACCTGAGCCGAAATCAGATGCTTAACCAACTGAGCCACTCAGTCGCCCTGAGAGGGAATTTCTTACAAATATTCTTATAAATATCTTCCTATTTTGGCTGAAGGTGGTAATGAGGCAATATCATTGTATTATAGAACTAATAGATAGTCAGTGTACAGGTAAGTGTGTGTATACAAGCACATGCATGTGCATATAGGTATGTGAAGATGTGTATGATGGATTCATGAAGAACATAAGTTGCTTCTTGTATTTACTCTAAGAAGTCAGTGTCTAGATTTATAATTTATATATTAAAGGAAAATTTAAGATGTATATTTCTGATTGACTTAATCTATGAAAAATTTGTATCATAAAAACTATTCCAATTTCAAGCTGCTTTTAAGATCCATTTTGGGCTTTTATCCTCTCAACTAAGAATAGTTTTCTAAAAACAAAGAGAATTTAGAAAGTTCAGTCTAAAATGTGGGAGCCATGAGGCTCTTGGCAGCACTTGCTTTGGAACAATGTCCTTTTCTTCCTTGCTACAAATGAATGGTTTAAAAGATTTAGTTTAATTTGGAAAGGCCTGTTTTTCCTTATTTGAGGGCTAGCCACTTGACTAATGAGAGTTTGACTGGATGTTTATGTTGCACTATAGAAAATAGTCCTGAACACTGCACAGAGAAGAGCGGCGCAAATATGGAAAGGAAAGGGAGACGGTCCACGTGTCTAAACCTATACACACTAGGTCCACATTTAAGGCAAATGGGTATTGGCTAAACATTAATGAGTGTTTGCAAAAACTTCATCAAATATATGGTAAAGATTTAAAAAATAATCAGAAGGATCCATATGCTGGCTCATAATTAGTGCTATGTAAGCACTGAATTCCACTAAGTCTGTCTCAGAGTACTTGTTAAAATGCTTCACAGGAACAGATGGTTGGGTCTAGAAAGGAAGGGCAAAGTTCAAATACTGACAGAATATCTCCTTATGATTCATCCACTCGCATTGTCCTGGGTCATGTCTCCATCTCTTACCTGATATAACGTAGCAGCCTCCTAGCAAGACACCCACCACCAATCTCTCTTCTAACCAATCTTTTCTCTATTCTGCTGCCATACTGATTTTTCTAGCATTCACATTTCATCTTACTATGCATCTTTACAATCTTTTAATTATTGCCACAATCTATAACATTATGTCAAAATATCCAGCTTGGAGGCAGGCACCTGGCTGGCTCAGTCGTTTGAGCGTCCAACTTCAGCTCAGGTCATGATCTCATGGTTCGGTTTGTGGGTTTGAGCTCCGCGTCGGGCTCTGTGCTGATGGCTAGCTCAGAGTCTGGAGCCTGTCTTCAGATTCTGTGTCTCCCTCTCTCTATGACCCTCGCATGCTTGCACTGTCTCTCTCTCTCTCAAAAATAAATTAAAAAAATAAAAAATTTTAAAAAACAAAACAAAATATCTAGCTTGGCATACAAGATCTTATAGTACGTCTCCTACTTATTTATTCATTTTTCCTTTTTACCATTCCCAGAGCCACCCTACTCTGGACAATGAGCATGTGTGAGACAATAGAAAAAAAAATATATATATATATGGGGGTGGGTGGGTGGATGGGTCTCTGCCTCTAATTCCTAGCACTGAAGTTCTAAAACCCTTCTAATTTCTTGGGTCACAGGAATGTTTTTTGGTTTTTTTTGGTTTTTTTTTTGTTGTTATAATAAGGGGACTCTTGATGGGCTCCTGGATGATTTCTGAATAAGGGTGATCACTAGAAAGGCAAAGCCAGGATTAGAAGCTTTGAATTTTTAGCTCCACCCCACACCCTCCTGAGAAGGGAGAGGAGCCAGCAATAGAATTAAAGATTGATCAGGCCCTCATGACAAAGCCTCCATAAAAATCCCAGAGAGCTCCCAGGTTGGTGAACATATCCACCTACTAAGAAGGTGATACATTCCAACTCCACAGGGATGGAAGCTCCTGGGATCGGTACCCTCCCAGACCTCACCTGTGTACCCACTCATCTGACTGTTCATCTGTATCCTTTATTATATCCTTCAATAAACTGGTAAATGTAGGAGTTTATCTAAGTTCCATCAGCTGACCTAGCCAATTAATTGAATCCAAGGAAGGGGATAGTGGGGACCTCTGATTTATGGCCAAGTTGGACAGAAATGGTGAGTGACCTGGGGAACTACTGCTTGTGCTTGATATCTGAAGATGAGGGCAGTCTTGTAGGACTGAGCCTGTAACCTATGGGAACGGAGACTATCTTCAGGTAGGTGGTGTCAGAATTATAGGATGCCCAGCTGCTGCCATAGAGAACTGCATGGTGTGGAAATCCCATATACACATATTTGGTGACCAAAAGTGTTAGAAGTGAATTGTTCTGTATGAGTAGTAGAGACTCACAGGAGAAAAAACCCAAACAAACCCTGATTCTGGAGGAAGGTTTGAAGCAAAAGCTCTTTGCGTTGCAAGGGGGCAGGAGATTCCCTTAGGCTTAGGACTTTCCACAGTTAAAAAGCAAAAGCCTATTAACAGGGATATAGGCAGGGGAAAGGAGGGGGTGGTCAGGAAATTCTTTCCTGCTCAATACCTTACGTTGGAAGAAAGCTCCACCCCAAAGTCCAGGAGTATAAGACTGCTGTAAGACTGAGGACCAATCAAAGCAAATGAGAATCCCTTGCCTTTACCACAAGCCTACCAGGAGTAACAGCAATCTACTGCTGAGGAAGGATAAGAACATGGACAGAGCTCCCCTCTAAGTTCAGGCATGCAGGGATTGCTAAAAAGCAGAGGCAGAGAAAACTTAAGGAAAAAACTATGGCAGCCCAGGTCATATTGTGGCCTGAGTCAAGAGCTAGAGAAAGCCCCAGGAGTAGCCAAATGCTGTAGAAAGCTGTACCCTGTAGGTGCCCTGGATAAAATGCACTGGTTGAGCAGTGGGGGTGGGGGGTGGGTGGGGGGAATGGTGGGCTTTCTGGGAACCTGCTCCTTCATCCTGCAATGTCTCTCTAGTGCCCGCGACTGACAAAATTTAGTTTGATGCCAGCTGGTGCAGGGTGCAGATCTATTTTTATGAATGAGACAATGAAGTAAAAATTTGGAACCAAGAGGCTACAAATTAATAGCTGGCACACATGGTATATCTCTTTTATCTCTTTATTTTTATTTTATTTATGTGTTTTTATTTAAGTGGATTTCTTATAGACAGAATACACTTGGGTCTTGATTTTTAAAAACAGAATCTGACAATCTCTGAATTTTAATTGAGGTATTAGACCATTTATAGCAAATGTAATTATTAATATGGTTAGATTCAATCCTACTATTTTACTTGCTGTTTTCTAGAGAATTATTTTTTATTAGCTGTTTAATTGTTGTTTAGTTATTGGTATTATTGTTCCCTTTGCCCTTTTCTCCCACCTTTTATTGGATTAATTTTTTAATGGTTCAGTATGTTTCAATTTATTATTTATTTATGTATTAGTATATGTCAATTTAAAAATATGAACTGGGTAACTATTAAAGTATTCTATAACAATTCAATCAAAATGATTACAAAGTTCTCAGATTTCACTCTCCTAAAAATGAAAAATTATGAACCTGGAGAAATGTTTCTATTCTGCACTAAGAATCCTATTCCAAAGAAATGGTCAGACAAAGGTTTGTATCAGTAAACTGTCTATCACTTTGGTTCACCTAGATATATTTCTTGTGATGAAATTTTGGGGCTGACTGATGGCCAGTGTTTCAAAAACCACTTGGGACTTGTTTCCTCCAGGGAATGAAGTTTCTATTTCTGGTATTCTGTAAGTTATATCTAAAGACCAACTGCATAACCTGGAGAAAAGAAGATACACAACACCCTAATGACTTAATTTGCAAGTAATCAATTACAGGTATTACTCTATTCACAGTGTGTAGACCGTGATCACACCTGGCTATTTTTTTAGACAGCATGAGAAGATTACCACCAATGTATGAGATAAGGGAGATGACAATGAACACCAGAGATCTACACTCTGTGTGACCATAAATCAAAATGATATGTTGCTAAAATAGCTGTCTGTTTATGATGGAAAGCAGGTTATGGACAACTGCACAGAAGTTAGCTGTGTCTGGAAATCAGCTTGGGAAAACAACAAATCTCTAATTGAATAGTTAATTGAATAATGGTTCTGATGGAGCACCATTCCTTATAATAATTCTGGTAATGAGCTTATTCCCTCACTCAGGAAAAATGGTTTGACATTTTCATCACTATTGAATCTTCTGTCTCTAAAGGCCAGTGGTCAGGTTTGGTAGAAACCGAGGTAAAGAAATGTTTGTGTGTGAACTATGATGCACATTATATATGATAGAATGTATGACTGGTAGGTGAGGCCTTTGGTAATGTTCTCTAATAAACTAACTGCCAGAGATATAAAGATAATTTATCATCCCTGAGGTATAATCTGTTGGGGTTGGACAGATAAAGAAATGTCATCCCTATAGACTAGGTGGACAATACTACATAATGATAACCGGAACTTGATACCTGTGAAACCTTTACTACATTAGCTAGGATATGGTTCTGTCCATAAACCAGAGGTAATGTAGAATTCGCTGAACAGTTGTGGTCTCTAGTCACCACCTAGGACAATGGAGATTGTAATATGTAAGACAGGTCATTTCTGTTGAGAAAGAATGGAGAATCACAGTATAATTTAAGTGTGATTGATGTGTTATTATTTTAATTTCTGCCAAAGCTATACGGTAAACATAGAATTATTATTTCATTGATTGAATTAAATGACTATCAGACTTATGTAAACAATGATCCCTATAATAAGAAAATATTATTCAGATTAAAATTTACCACTTATTAACACTCATAGAAAATTTTTGGATAAATTTCTTTGTATGTTATCTGCAAAATGGCTTTTCAATGGCTTTTATAAACCTCAAAAGAGGAGAGTTCTCATATCATAATAAATTGTTATAAAGTAGTATTAAGCCTGAACAGTTTGGTCAACCAAAAAAGAATAATTAGGATGTGCTAGGTAAAGAAAGGTTTGAAGTAATAATCTTCTCCATACCTAATGGTGCTCAAAATAATAGGAATGATAAAATATGATGACATTTTTCCTAGACCTATCTTTCAGATTCTATGGAAACTTTTGATACTCAAATTATATTTAGCATTAATATATTTATTCATTTAAATATCCTATATATAATACTTTGAATAGTAACAAAAAACCTTGTTTGTTTGACTTACTTTTTCTGTTCATCGTGTAAACCCAGTCTGTAACTTGAAGAAAGAAATTTCTGACTAAAAAAAGGAGATCAGAGTTCCAATCTACAGTGATATTATTTCTTATTTAAATCAAAGGGTTAGAAAGTGCTTTCTCTAAATTCATGTACAATTGTATAGATTTCTTCATCCACATATTTTCTACAATATTGTACAATAAGGTGATGCTTTTTTTTAAATAGTTCTCATCACAGAAGCCAATTTTGGTTAAATATCTTACTGAAATGAAGTCCTTCAAGTTATTCTGCCTTCTTTTTATTAAGACATTCACTATACTAAGAGTGTCAAACTGTTAGCAGACATATTAAGAAAATACAGTCCCTCTGAAATAATGAAACTTAATATTTTTCCAATGCCCTCTGAAATGATAAACAGCATCGATTATAGAGGAAATGTTTCTATATTTTAGGCTTTTGTAGGAACAAACTAAATCATGTGGTATAATATCACAATTTGAACACATGAAGAATTGTTCTGATTAATTCCCTCTTATTTCAAACCTTGTGATGATGGGATGGGATTTGTATTTATGGTTGTCAAAGCCCTTTTAAATAATGATTTGTTAACTTTTAATGAAAACTCAATATATATTGACTAATGGTTATGAGAGGCTTTTACTCATTGATAATATATGCTTTTTGAAACACTCCACTGAATATATTAATCAATATCATCATCCGAGAAATTGTTCCAAAATAGAAATGTTCATGTAGCCAAAGCAGTCTGTTTTAACTCTTCCTACACTTTACAGAACTGTTGGTACACAATTTTGTATAAATACGAATCATATATTATATCTGGTTGTATTTAAGGTTTCAAACTTATGAGAAATCCCCTATTTCAACTTCAATAACTAACCCACATTTCTGATTTAACGTTGCACAACATCAGGAGTAAACGGGAAGGACAACTCAAGTTCTGGGGGTTTCCTCTGGATGGGATGAAAGAAGATCATTATATTGCTCTCTTTCTACTTATGGTGACAAAATGGGGAGAGAGTCCTGCCTAAAAATTTGATTGCAGGCAAAAAAAGAAAAAAATAATAATGTCAAATCTTCTGCCAGTTATTTGTCTAAAGGCAAGGATTGCTCTGTTCTTTGGAAAGTTACAGTAATGGGCCTGATCTATTAACTATCAGTAGGTATGACCTAGGTTGACCAACTTTCTCTATAAAAGGCCAGAGAACAAGTATCATAGGTTTCAAAGACCATATTGTCTGTAATGACCATTCACCTCTGCCATTGTAGTGCAAAAACAGCCATAAACATGGCCGTGTTTCAATAAAACTATGCTGCCATAAAACTTTATTTAAAAAGACACATAGTAAGTCAGATTTGACTTGTGGGCCATAGTTTACCAATGACTGGTCCAGAAATAAGAAGATAGGAAAAGGAAAATTGAAACAGTTCTGCTTGGTAATTGTGGATTCTTCCATTGTGGATCAGGGAAAATTTGGCAGATTGTATCATTACTGTTAGGAGTACTGTTACTGAGAACATCTTGTTTTACCTTAGGAGGAGTGTGTGTGTGTGTGTGTGTGTGTGTGTGTGTGTGTGTGTGTGTGAGAGAGAGAGAGAGAGAAGGAGGAGGGAGATGGAAAGATGGAAAGGTACTAAAGAGTGTTAAATAAAGGTACTCTTTAGGGAGATGTGGGCAGATTTCAGGGATCCAGGAAGGGATGATAAAATACACAATGAAGAAACAACAGGAAGCCATTTTCCCTTTATAAGGGAAGATATGGTTTACCGGAGACCTGGCCAGATTTCTTTTTTTTTTTTTAATTTTTTAAAATGTTTTTTAAATTTATTTCTGAGAGAGAGAGAGAGAGAGCTTGAGTAGGGGAGGGTCAGAGAAAGGGGGAGACACAGAATCCAAAACAGGCTCCATGTTCTGAGCTGGCTGTCAGCACAGAGCCCGACACAGGGCCCGAACCCACGAACCATGAGATCATGACCTGAGCTGAAGTCAGTCGCTTAACCGACTGAGCCACCCAGGTGCCCCAAGACCTAGCCAGATTTAAACCTCTGAAAGAGGGATACCTTACATGAAGTGTGACCAGAGGAAAAACTCCAACACTTCCAGAACCATGGAGAAACAGGGAAAAATAAATGCCCAGGCCATTGTCTCCCTATGCCCTGAACCTACAGCTTGTACCTCCCATCCACTAGCACCAACTGGGAGTCAGAGGGCAAGGGAGCCCAGGGGATGCAGTCCCTAATTTAAGTGTCTCATAGCACATAGGGAAAAAGAAAAAGGAAAAAAAAATTGAGGAATGTGAGAGTGGCTAAGTATTATTTCCAGAAGTTTCCACAGATGATTAGAACATGGCAGGATCCATGAGGAAACATTGTTTTTGACAATGCACTTGAGGTATAATTCAAATACAATAAACTGCACTTATTTAAAGCATACAGTATTTATTGAATTTGGGTAGATGTGTACACACAGAAAATCACCACCACAATCAAAATAATGAACATAACCATCACCCAAAATGTTTCCTTGTACCCCTTTGTAATATTCTCTACCAAATACTTTTCCATCTCTCATCCCCAGAAAACCACTGATCTGTCCATTTTCTATGATTAGACACTGGTTTACATTTTCTAGAATTTTATATAAATGGAATCATGTACTACCTACTCTTTTTTTGTTTGGTTTCTTATATTTACACTCATTTAATTACTTTTACACTTATCTGGGTTTTTATGTATAGTACTTCACTCCTTTTTGTTGTTGAGAAGTGTTCATTACAAGGAATGGAATTGGTTTAGCCTTTTGCCTGATGATGAATAGTTGGATTGTTTCTAGTTTTTGGCTATTACAAATTAAAGCTGATACAGATATCTGAGTAATCGTTTTTGGAAAAACATGTAAATAGTGGTTCCCAAAAGATTTGTCTAAGCCCTAAGCCCTGAAACCTGTGAATGTGAGTTTATTTGGAAATTGGATTTTTGCAGATGTAATTAAGTTAGGGATCTTGAGATGAGATCATCTTGGATTTAGAGCGGTCCGTAAATTCAGTGACTGGTCCCCTTATAAAAGAGACACATGCATTCCTAGGAAGAACTCCATCTCATTGTGGATATATTATTATTTTGCATTTTTCTGCATTGTTTGCTAGTATTTTGTTAAACATTTATGCATCTAGATTCATCTCCCCACACCTCCCTAAAGACTACCTTTATTTAACATTCTTTAGTTAGTGTCTTTCATGAGGGAAATTGGTCTGTAGTTTATTTGTATCTCTTTCTTATTTAGTATCAGGGAATGCTGTCCTCAAAGAATGAGTTGGAAATTCTTTCCCAATTCTTACCTTTTGTGAAAGGGTTATAGAAAACTGATATTTTGGGGCGCCCGGGTGGCTTAGTTGGTTGAGCGTCCGACTTTCACTCAGGTCATGATCTCGCGGTTCGTGGGTTCGAGCCCCGCGTCGGGCTCTGTGCTGACTGCCAGCTCAGAGCCTGGAGCCTGTTTCAGAGTCTGTGACTCTCTCTCTCTCTGACCCTCCCCTGCTCACGCTGTCTCTCTCTCTCTCTCTCTCCTAGAAATTAAAAAAAAAAAAAAACATTAAAAAAATAAAAGAAAACTGATATTTTTTTTTCCCTTAAATATAAGCAGAATTCACCAGTGAAGTCATCTGTGCCTGGGAAGATTTTTTTAAGTGTATTTATTTATTTTGGGAGAGAGAAAGAGAGAGTGTGTGAGTGGGTGACAGGCAGAGAGAGAGAATCCCAAGTAGGCTCCGCACTGTCAGCATGGAGCCCAGTGTAGAGCTCAAACTTGCAAATCATGAGATCAGGATCTGAGCCCAAACCAAGAGTCAGACCCTTAACTGACTGAGCCACCCAGGCGTCCCTTTGTGAGAGGATTCTAAACTACAAATTACAATTCTTTCCTAGAAACAGCTGTCCAGGTTATCTATTTCTTCCTGAGTCTTGGTAGTTTGTATTTTTTGAAGAATTTGTCCATTTCATGTAAGTGTCAAATTTATGGGCAAACTTGTTCAGAACACCTCCTTATTTTCCTTTAATATCTATATAATCAGTTGTATTGTCACCTCTCTCATTCCTGAGACATGTAATGTGTGTCTTTTTTTTCCAAATTAGCCTGGCTAGAGGTTCATCAATTTAATTAATCTCTTCAAAGACCCAATGTTGGTTATGTTGTTTTTCTCTTTTCTATTTCATTGATTTCTACTTTGAACTTTATTATTTCCTTTCTTCTACTCACTTTGATTTTATCTTACTATTCCTTTCCTAGTTTCTTAAGGTTGACCCTGAGGTCATTATTTTCTAATACGTAAGCTAAGCACTAAAAAATTATAATTATTGCTTTAGCAGGCTCCTGTACATTTACATATTCAGTTTCAAAACACCTTCCCTTTGAACAATTTTAATTTCCTTATACCCTATACATTAATCAGAACTGTGTTATGCAGTCTTCAAATATTTGGGGATATTCCAGATATCCTTCTTTCTTTCTTGTTTATTTCTTACATAATGGCATTACAACCAGAGATCATAATTTGTGTAACTTGAATCTTTCTAAATTTTTAAGAATTGTGTTATGGTCCAGAATATGGTCTATCTTGGTAAAAGTTCTGCGAGCACTTGAAAAGCATGTGCATTTTGCTATTGTTGAGTGGAATGTTCTACAAATGTCAACAAGTTATCTTAGTTGATAGTGTCGTTCAAATCTTTGTCTTTACTGATTTTTTCATCTACCAATTATTGCAATAAAAATACTGAAACAGGGGCGCCTGGGTGGCTTAGTTGGTTGAGTGTCCGACTTTTGCTTAGGTCATGATCTCGTGGTTCGTGGGTTAGAGCCCCACGTCGGGCTCTGTGCTGACTGCCAGCTCGGAGCCTGGAGCCTGTTTCAGTCTGTGTCTCCCTCTCTCTCTGACCCTCCCCTGCTCACGCTGTCTCTCTCTCTCTTTCCTAGAAATAAATAAAAAAAATATTTAAAAAAAATACTGAAACACCTGTCAATAATTATGGAATTGCCTATTTCTCTTTACAGTCCTACCAGTTTTTTCTTCCTATATTTAAGTTCAGTTATTAGATACATAACTTTTTTTAATGTTTTAATTTTTTAGAGAGAGAGAGAGAGAGAGAATCTGAAGCAGGCTTCAGGCTCTGGGCTTTCAGCACAGAGCCTAACGCAGAACTCAAACCCATGGATTGCGAGATCATGACCTGAGCCAAAGTTGGACGCTTAACTGACTGAGCCACCCAGGAATACAAGGTACATAAATATTTTCAATTGTTATGTTGTCTTGATGACACAGCTCCTTTATCATTTTGGCATGATCTTCTTTATCTCTGGTAATATTCTTTGTACTGAAATCGACTTTGTCTGATGTTAATGTATCTGTCCCAGCTTTCTCTTGAGTAGTATTAGTATGGAGTCTTAGTTTGGGCTGCTATGACAAACTACCATAGACTGGGTGGCTTATAAACAAGAAAAATTTTCATGTTGGAACGCTGGAGGCTGGGAGTCTGAGATAAGGGTGCCCGCATTTGTTGGGTTCTGGTGATGGCTCTTTTCTGTGTTGCAGAGTGCATTCTTCTTACTGTATCCTCACATGACAGAAAGAGGGCAAGAGAGCTCTTTGCCATCCCTTTTATAATGGTACTAATCCCATTCATGAGGGCTCCACCTTCATGACCTAATTTCTTCCTAAGCCCCTCCCCCTTCACATACTATCATATTTGGGAGTAGAACTTTAACATATATATGAATTTGGGAGGGGATCCAAACATTCAGTTCATTGCATATGGCTCATTTTCATCTTTTTTCATTCTTTAATTTTTAACTTATTTGTGATCTTATATCTTAAAAGTTCTCTTTTAGGTGGTATATTGTTACATCTTGCATTTTTATCTAGTCTGACAAACGTAGCCTTTTAATTAGAGTGTTTAAACCATTAACATATAATGTGATCATTGATATGGCTGGGTTTAAATCTACCATCGTGCTAATTGTTTTCTATTTTTGTCATCTATTCTTTTTCTTGCTTCACTCTTTTTATGCCTTCTTTCAGATTAGTTATTTTTTTATGGTTCTATTTTGTTTCTCTGGTTAGAAGAACAAACATTTCCCTGATAAGGTGATATTTGAGCAGAGTCCTGAAGAAGTGGGCCTTTTGTCTGTCTCGAGGAAAAACTTTAAGCAGAGGAAAAGGCAAGGTGTAAAACCCTGAGCTGGAGCATATTTACCATTTGGGAATAATAACAAGGTGGCCTGTGTACCCAGAATGGAGTAGAGAGGTAAGAAGGGACATGGGAAGAAGATGGCAGAGGGAGACTGAATGCCAATAGATGGTATGTGAGATCATCTCAGACCTTGTAGACCTTGAAAGACTTTATAAATCCTTTAAAGAAATAGTTTCCTGGGGGTGTTCATTGAACTTTCTCGGCTTCATCCATACCCGAAAATTAAACAAAACCTTCTCCGAATCACAACCACAATCTGCCTAAAGAGAATCTCAGGACTAATCTGTTTATACTGATTTTCCCATTTTATATTGTTCTGCACAAAAATCCAGCACTCACAGGTCATATCTCATTCTTCACTCTTTTCCTCCCAAACACAACCCTTCTAAGGTGTAATTTGGAATTTATGGTCCCTTATATGAAAAATTACCTTCACCATCAACCTCTTTTCTAAATGTTCTTGGCACAGAGTAAAAGTGGATTCTCCCCTATGGACACTGATTCTCTTGCTTCCTTCTTAACTCTAGTCTAATTTCTTTCCTATAATCCTCATACCACTGGCCTGGAGGGTAGATGTCATTCTGTCCCTTCACCAATCTTTCCAGATTAATGTCCTACATCTTCCCTTAAACCACAGCTTCTTTGGTGAATGTGCCATCAGACTAGGAATGTGCTTTGTTTGAACAGGTCTGAGGGACAGGATCCAGTGAATTTCTGAGTCCTTTTCCTTTTTCTATGGCTTGCCTTTAGATATTGACAGTCCCATGGGAGAAAGTTTTCCCAATTACTGTCAGTAATCTCAAGCCAATGGTTTTAAAATCTGGTACATAGAATATGTCATTAGAGACATAACCAAATAAGGGTGTATCTACACTTAAAGTGGCTCAGAAGATAACAGTAACAGCAAGGCAACAGCAAACACTAGGCAAATTATCGATTCTCTTTTTGGCTCAGTTTATCTTTATTCGTTGGCTACATGTGGTCTTCCTTCATCTACTTCAAGACATAACTCTGATCATTATCTTCTACCTCTCTTGAATTACCACTTTTTTCTCTCTACTAACTGGTTTCCCTCAGTATATGGTTATTTCTTTTACCGTCTTTACAAAGCCTTCTCTTGACCTTACTTTCCCTGCTTACAAGTATCTATTTCTTTTCTTTACAGCAAAACCCCACCAACCATGCCATTTCTCTCATTCCTGAACTAGAACTCTTCTTACTTAAAAGGTCACCAATTTCCTTCACGTTGCTAAATCCAATCGTCAATTCTCAGTTTTTTATTTGGCCTATTATCTCACTGAACCCTCTTCTCCCTTGGTTTTCCTCCATCTGAGGAAACCTTCTTCTCTCAGTCTCCCAATGTTGATGAATAGTCAAGGGTTCCCTTCTGATCTCTATTTTTGTCTCCTTCTACATTCTCTCCCTTATGATCTCAGGCAGTCCAGTGGCTCTAGGAGCCATTTAAATACCGCTAATTCCCCAAAGATTTTTGTTTTTGTTTGTTTTTGTTTTTTCAGAGACAGTGATCAGGATAGGGCAGAGACAGAGGAAGAGATAGAGAATCCCAAGCAGGCTCCATATTGGCAGCATGCAGGATGCAGGGCTCAAACCTGTTAATCTGTGAGATCATGACCTGAGTTGAAACCAAGAATCAGATGCTTAACCCACAGAGTCACCCAGGTGCCCCCTCCTCCAAAGTTTTAGTTCAGTAAAGTTTAAGAGAGTTTTCAGTTTGAATCTCTCTTCCAACTCCTATATACAACTGCCTACTCAACATCTCACTTGAATGCCTACTAAGAGATTCTGCACACAATTCCACAGTGGAAAAGGGAGGGATTTCCTACCACCATCAAGCAATTCTCTGGACATCAATTGGGGGTGCCAAAACTCAACTCAATTCTGACACTATCTATCTACCTGGTAGTGGTATCAGATTCCATAGGCTAAGGGCTCAGTCCTATAAGAGTGTCCTCTACTTCAGAGGCCAATAACAAGCATAGTTTGTTACTTATGCTTCTGACTGACTGGCTGCAGATTGGAAGTTCCCCCAATTCACTCTTTGGACTTCAGACACCAGCTCCAACTCCAAGTTGTTACCGTGCTTCTGACTGACTGGCTACAAATGATAGGTTCACACAACCCCCTTCTTGGGTTTGATTAACTTGTTAGAACAGCTCACAGAACCCAAGTAACCCATTTACTCACTGGATCATGGGTGTATTAAAAAAGGATACATCTCAGGAATAGCCAGGTGGAAGAGATCCAAAGAGCAAGATGGGAAGAGGGTATGGAGCTTCGATGCCCTCTCAGAGAGTGCCACTCTCCCTGAATCTTTATGTGTTCACCAACCTGGAAGCTCTCTAAACCCTGTTCCTTTGGGGTTTTACAAATGCTTCATTGATTAAGGCACTGACCATTGGTAACTGCTTCTTCCTAGAGGTGGGAGCTGGGGATGGTGGAACTAAAATTTCCAACACACTAATCACAGGGTTGGGTCCTCTAGCAACCAGCCCCTGTTAGGTTACTTGGTGCTTTCCAAAAGTCACCTCATTAACATAACAAAAGAAACACTGATTGCTCTCATCACTTGGGAAGGTACAATGGCTTTTAAGAGTTCACTCCCAGAATAGAGAATGAAGACCAAATATATATTTCTTGTTATAAATCACAATCATAGGCCTTAGTCCAACTCCAGGTTGCCTCTTGAATTCATTGAAGGCAAAAATCTGTTAGTAAGTGTTCTTTTACATTCTTCCAAAGTATGAGCATAGGAAAAATTAAGCCTTTTTACCACCTCTTTTATACTGCAAATTTGAAAGGAAAGTTTCAGATCCTGATAGGAGTGGACATTACTGGTTAGAGCAAAGATAGCTAACTAACACTGTTTAAAGTATGAGGGATTCTTAGTTTGCTGCTCCTTAATCTAAACTGTTACTCGTCTTCTCAGTATAAAGTGAAGGTTTAGGAAACAGAGAGGCCCTGAAACTCCTTTGCCTGCCTACAAATTCCTGCTATGCCACTTGCCAGCTATGTAATTGTGAACACGTTTCCTGATCATTTTTGGTCTCAGATTTTTTCATTTCAAAAATAGTGACGATAATAGTTATAAAGAAAAAAAATGACAAAAATATGTAAACCATCTAGCATGTGATAAATCCTTAATAAATATTGTTAAAAAGAAACCCACAGGCCCCGAATGGCATCACTTAGGCCAAGTTTAAGTGCCAGCTGGGCAGGCTTCATACGTAACCTGACTGCAGTTTCAACCTCCCCCAGAAATGTAAGTTTTAGCCAGGCAGTCAAGAATTTTCTGAGAGCACCAATAAAATAATCTGTCACATGGGCCTTCTCTACCCTCCAAAAGATGAGGTAATCTGAATAAGACCCCTCCCTGTTCCTCCTTGCAAGGGAAGGTGATCTTGCCAGAAACAGTCCTTTCTTGCCTTTTGCTGATAACTTTCTTGCCCCACCTTCCTTCCTATAAAAACCTTGCATTTTGTACAGTTCCTCAGAGCCCCACTCTACTTGCTGGATGGCAGCTGCCCTTGATTCATGACTTGTTTAATAAAGCCAATTAGATCTTTAAATCTACTCAGTTGAATTTTGTTTTTTAGTAATACAAATGGGCTAGTATTATTATCATTGTTAACTGGGGTAAATAATATTTATCTTATAAGTAGTGCTAGCCTCTTTTAAATCAAATTTGGATAAAGCCATCATATCACTGGTATATTTTCCAGCAGAGTGATTTTTTTTAAATTATTATGACAATGAAAATAAAATCATAACATCATGCAGGTCTTCAGTTTTAATTCTTATGGTAAAACTATTTTTAAAAAAAACACAATTCATGTTAAGAGTTGTTAAAATCCAACTGAATAAATTTGAAGATCTCATTGGCTTTATTCAACAGGTCATGAATGGGGTAGGTCCTAAGAGTGGTACAAAATAAAGGCAGGTACAAAAAAAGAGGCAGAAAGAGAGTAGGGCAGAGAGGTTAAAAGATTAAATTATTCCAGGTAGGGTTACCTTCCTTTAGGGGAGGACAAGGAGGCTTATCTGGCACGTTTCCTCACTAATGCTGATTGGGAAATTCCAGACTAAATGCTTTATTATTATTATTATTATTTTACTTATTTAGTTGTTTTATTTTGAGAGAGAGACAGAGTGAGAGAATGCAAGCAGGGGAGGGGCAGAGAGAGGAGAGAGAGAATCCAAAGCAAACTCTGTAAGCGCAGCGCCCTATGTAGGGCTTGAACTAATGGAACCATGAGATCATGACCTAAGCCCGAAATCAAGAGTTGGTGGCTTACCTGACTGAGTCACTCAGGCGTTCCCAGATTAATTGTTTTAAATTCCAGGTCCTAGAAGACGTTTAAACTGCAATTAGGTTAGGCATTAAGTGTTTTTTTTTTTTTTTTTTTTAAGATTTTATTTCTAAGTAATCTCTACACCCCAGGCGGAGCTTGAACTCACCACCCCAAGATCAAGAGTCCCATGCTCTTCCCAATGAGCCAGCAAGTTACCCTGATTAGGTATTAAGTCTTGATGGGGTTTAGCAAAAGTGACTCCATCTTGAGTCTGTTTCTTTTTAATAGAGTTTAGTACCACAAACTAATGAACTCTCAAATATGTTAGCTAACATCAGGTATTCCAGTATTATGTTTTTAAAAATATACTTTAGGGGTCTGCTGGGTGGCTCAGTCAATTGATTGTGGGACTCTTGATTTTGGCAGGGTCAGGATGGGGGCAGGTGAGGTGGGATGGAGGCCCCATCAGTTCCCCACTGAGTGTGGAGCCTGTTTGGGATTCTCTCTCTGCCTCTGCCCCCCCCCTCTAAAATTAAAAAAAAAAATTAAAAATTACATGTAAGTATATATACACACATACACACACTCTAGTAGCCTCTAAGTTTTCGGATTCCAATATATATCCTATTTAAAGTAAACAATTCTTAAAGTGTGTATTTGTGTGTGTCTAACACCGAGCGCTTACTGTATTCCAGAAACACATTGCCCCACACATGCTAGGGGTTGTTTGTTTTTGTCTTTTTGCTTCCTTCCCTGCTTAACAAAACAAAAAACAAAGCTGCTTGGGGGACTAGGGTTGAGACTGAAGAGGGTAATACACTAACGAATTTGCTGAGATAAACGCTATTTTAAAAAGTCATAAGGTCCCCAAATTTTCACTGCATGTCCACTTCTTACATTTAGGCATCAACTACTACGTCCAGGAAATTTTCCCTTCGCCTCCCAAATCCGCGTGAAGGGAGACCATAAAGTTGCTTCGGGCGGTTTGCCCAGACTTGCCCCTTGTGTGGAGATTCTGACTCCTGGTGCTAGAAAACCTTAAATGTAAAAAGGAACAGGCTGGGATCGCGCGGGGGGGGGGGGGGGGGGGGGGGGGGGGGGGGGGGGGGGGTTGGAAAGACCTGGATACCCGCCCCAACGGGCTGTGGCCCAGGAGCACATTCCCCGCGCTCCCTCAGCGCCAGCCTCGCGGGGCTGGGAAGCTCCTCCCCGGCCCTTCCTACCTCCCCCTCCTCCCCCTCCTCCCCCTCCTCCTCCCCCTCCTCCCCCTCCTCCTCCCCCTCCCCCGCAGCGGCGGGCGAAGGGGTGAGCGCTGCGGTATTTTGTCCCCAGCGGGACCCCTTCTCCCGGGCAGGTTGCGGCTGCAGCGGCCGCCGTGGCGGAGGCGGTGGCGGCGGGAGGCGAGCACTAGGAGAGGCCCGGGCCGGCCCTGCGGCCTGGAGGCCGCGAGAGGAGGGGGCCGGGCCGCCCTCCCGCGCCGCGGGAGCGGAGGGGAAGAGGCGGCCGCGAGAGAGCTCGGCCCGGCCGCTGGGAAGGTGGGGGAGGCTCCGGGCACCTCCCGCCCTCCGGCCGCCGCCCCGCTGGCCCTGCCGCCGCCGCCGCCGCCTCCGCCGCCGCCGCCGCCGCCGCCGCTTCCTCGGGCTCCCTCCGCGGGCTCGACGGCCCCGGCCGGGGACGGCGGGCGGCGTGCGCGCCCGGAGCCGACGGAGATGGCGGGCGGGCACTGCGGCAGCTTCGCCGCGGCGGCGGCCGGCAGCGGCGAGATCGTGCAGCTGAACGTCGGGGGGACCAGGTGAGTCCGCGGAGAAGGGGCTCGGAGCCGGGCTGCGGCGGGCGGCCTGCAGGGGGAGGCGACGTGGGCCCGGGATCGCGCGGGCCCTCCGGGCGGGGAGCGTGTCGGCGGATCTCGAGTGAAGTCTCTGCACCGGGAAGGGGAAGGGGAAGGGGGAGGCGGGGGCGCCTCCTGGAGTCTGCGCGAGCTGGGCCCCCGTGCCCGTGGCCGCCTTCCTAGAATGCCAACCTTTGTCCCTCCCCCTTTGTAAACTATCAGGCCCAGAGGGACACCGAAAACCTTCCTCTCCTAACCTTAGAGGGTATTTGAGGAATTTATTTGGTAGAAGCCTGGCCTTGTGGTTTGGGTTTTGCAGATGCAACTGCCTCCCTTTTCTTTTCGCTGAACAAGGTGTCGGTGGGCGTGGGTAAGACAGTACAGTGCTCTTCCCCCTTCTAATTAAGGAGTGTTTGTAATCTCAGAGGATTTCTGTGGATGGAGTACAGTAGGTTTGCAGTACGTCGTTAGTTGTTTTCAGAGTTTCTGGGCGCATGGCTTTGAAGGATCTGTTCAACCTTCAGGGCAGTGCGTCCAGGAGCTGCAATTTGAACAGTCGGTGCTGGGAAGCTTTGGATTTTGGCACTACTCAGAGCAGACAGACTGAAAGCTCTTTCTCCTCCCTCTGGCCTGTGATCACTCCCCGGCTGTGCCTTTTATTAAGCTTGTTGGGGGGGAAAATCATTTTTTGTGGATTTGGTATGGCGTATGAGTCACTCCTCCTCAAAAATGGGACTTTGCCAGCTCTGTTTGAAGGAAAAGGGTGGCTGAGTTTTAAGCTTGGTAGGAGATGAACGATGGGGTGATCGAGAACATGAAAGGATTTCAACATCTAAGACGTTAAGTAATATTTTTTAAAATGCAGAACAACATTGTGAACCATAGGGATACAAATGTATTGTTCTTTAATCTTAACCATTTAATCCTTTTCTAAGTGTACTAGAGAATTCAACACAAGCGACAGTAATTCTTCATTTTTTCCCTGTTCTTTTCCCTCATCTCCTGATGCAAAACTGTGTAACAGTGTAAGATACACTATTGCCCTGAATGCTTACTGGTCTTCTGGAGAAGACATGCGTCCTCATGTAAAAAGTGGATTTATTTCCTTAAATCCACATGAAAATTTTGCAGTTTTGGCAATGTATGGATGCAAAAGAATACCCCTCTAGAGTCGACCTTCAGTGTGTGTTAATGCTGAGGAATAGCACTGTAGTCATTTAAAATACTTATACTCGTTCCTAATTACTATAGACTGTGGATCATATTTATTTTCAGGCATTCTAAACTATTGAGATATTACTATTACGATAAAAATGAAATGTATTGTTATTTACTGCGTACTGGAAGTAGATGGTTTCATGAGTGAACTCTTGGTAATGACTATAGAATTCAACTTAAAGTTTTTAATCATAAAAGGCAGCCATCTTGGAGCTGAAACATTTTATTTGGCTGTTTATGGAACTTGATTTTATAAGGGTCTAAGTTTTTCTAAGTGACGATATTAGCAAAGAATACAGAAAGATGAGTAAATTATTGGATTGAACAATTTAGAAGACATACAAAAGTTGTTAGATAGGGATGAAAGCATAAGTAAAAAAAGAACACACACAAACTTTAGATTTGCTAGGATAACACGGTTTATAAAATAAGTAATTACAAGGCCTATAGAAAATAGGACATGCAACTTCAAGTGTTCTCAGGCCATGTTCTTGAGTTACTTTGAATCATAGACTCTTGCAGCAGTTTAGAGCTAGAAAGGATCCAGAAGTCATCTGTATCTTGTACAAAACAGATTAACAGTCACTTAAGTCATTGTAAAAAAAAAAAAAATCCTGATTCGCTTCTCAATAAAGTTGAGGAATTGCCCCTGGGAGAGGTACCTGCGGCTAGAATGGAGGTAGGCTCTGAGGTGATACAGTAAAACTGGATAGTGTATTGTGAGCAGGGAAGCATATGTTACATATGTAAGGTCTTCCCCCTCCCCCCCCAAGAGAAGAAGGTTATGGAATTGGACATATTCAAGGAAATTATAGAAATGAGCAATTTTTATGATTTATATAACACTGTATGGGTAATTCAGGAAGTAGAGAAGATGAGGTTTCACTTAGGATTAACATTATTTACCAAAAAAAAAAACCAAACCCAAAACTAAAGAAGTCAAAGAAACCCAACTCAATTTGTGATGAATTCTGTATGAATGAGTACGAGTTGAGGCCTCACGAGACAGGTCTGGGACCGGCTGGCGGGGGATTTATGGACAAAGGACTTTGGAATCCTGCAGATCCGGGTTCCAGTTCCCGGCTTTGCCTCTAACTAGCTCAGCAACACAGAGCAAGTTATTTTTTAGTGCTTAGTTTTCCTAAAATGTAAAATGACAGTAATAGTACCAGCCTTACAGGTTTGATAAAGGAATTTGAAGTGAAAGTGGAAAGTGTAAGGGTTGGTGGCTTAGTAACATTGAAGAATAAATAATTTTAATTACATTGCTTCCGAGTTAATTTTGGAGGCAAAGAGCAAGAACTGTGAATGTAGTTATGCTAATATCTTTAGTAACACTTCTGCTGAGATCAGATTGGACATGGCCCTTGGCACACTGTGGGTATGAGATAAAAAATATTAGACAAGGCTTTCATATAAATTGCAGAAAATTATGCTTGTCAATATAGTTTTTTTTTTTTCTCTAAAGTTTATCTATTTTTTTAAAGTTTATTCTTGGGAGAGAGTATAGGCATACCTGCATGAACGGGGGAGGGGCAGAGAGAGAGAGAATCCCGAGAGCAGACTCCGAGCTGTCAGGGCAGAACTCAGTGTGGGGCTAGATGTCATGAACCATGAGATCATGACCTGAGCCGAAACCTAAAAGTTGTATGCTTAACTGATTGAACCACCCAGGTGCCCCACATAATTTCATGTCATTTTTATGAAGTCATACTTGGAACCTAGTTTTTACTTTCTGTGGGTTTTTTATTTTTTTCCTTTTCCCACGTGCCTTTTGTTTGACAAAAGAAAAATTGGTGGGCTCAAATTTTAAGCTCAGAATTTGGAATTAGAATTACAATTACAAATTAGAAAATTTGTAATTTTCTACGTAACATGAAATTTGAGTTATCTGGCCGTCTGTTGAATAATGAGTGAACATGAAAGATCACAAGTTATAAGTGATCCTTATTTGGAATTAATTTGATAGCCTCCAGAACATAGTGATTTGGTGGGGGGCGGGGCATGAAGTGAATACCTGTTATCTTTCAGTTTGCCATTTATTGGATTTGTTTTTATTCATTTGGCCAACTCAGTTTCCTTTTACTAGTTGTAATCTGCTCCTCATTTTTTCTTAAGATGTTGCTAAGATGTACACTTGGAAAATTTGCCATGGTTTCTTGAATAAATTCCCTGGTTCCTTTCTTAATCTGATTCATGGGCACAGAGACTGCTTTAAAACAGTCATATAATGCTAGACAATGAATGTGGAGAAAAGTAGAAGTCTGTTAGGCTCTCGTCTGTGTAAGGACAGACACATGGTGATGGCAACACAAAGTAAAAAAATGCATAGGTAGACTAGAGACTGAATGGGAGTAAACATGAATTGTCCGGGGGGTATTGAAGTACTTACTGTCTTATATGTTAGCCAATTAGTTGTTTCATTTTGGGAGCGCCTGGGTGGCTCAATCTGTTCAACTTCTTGCTCTTGATTTTGGCTCAGGTCATGATCACAGGGTGATCCCTGTATTGGACTCCCGGATGAGCATGGAGCCTGCTTAGGATTCTCTCCCTCTCCCTTTTTCTCTCTCCCTCTCCCTCTCCCCTGCCCTGTCTCCATCTGCCCCTCCCCCTGCTCGCATGCTTACAGGCTCTCTAGCTCTCAAATAAAATATTTAAAAAATTCTTTGGTTTTTTTGAGAGCTCTTTGAATAACCTTAACTCTGAATTGAAATTGGCAAGAGTGTAAAATAATAAATGTCCATAACTGATGTAGCTATAGCTATGCAACAACTTGTAAATTATTATTTGAAAGCAGGTTAACTAAACACTGAAGTTTCAAAGCATGTCCTCATGTATAATACCAGATTATTTTTAATTGCAGATTTAGTACCTCAAGACAAACCCTTATGTGGATTCCAGATTCTTTTTTTTCCAGGTATTTCATACAATTCTTTAGTACCGTTTTTTCAAAACTTGATTATTAAAATAACAAAAATTTTATTTTTCCAGTTAAATTAATATTTTTATTTCTTGGTAAAAATCTTAACTCTTAAAATAGATTTTAAAATTCTGATTTTATTTTGAAGATAGGATGATTCATTTGTATTGGTCTTGGACATTTGATAAAAAATTAGGGCGTTCTATTCATACTCAGGTTTTAGGAACTAACTCTGGCTTATTGATCATGATTCTTCTAGTTTGCTGAGTGGAAGAATTTCAACACTTCGAGATGAAACTGGTGCTGTGAGTATAATATGTTGATACGTATTTCTAATTTGAAATATATGTATTAATATAATAATTATCAATATTAATGCTTATAATACTTAGTCCTTATTGTATAGTGACTCTAAGAAGATAGAAAAGCTAATCTTTTAATAACCACTAAATGAAAGTGACATATATGTACTTACAAAGTGTTTTATTTCTTGTTATGTATAGTGTTTCTGTAATTAATACAACTCTAAATGGAATAGTGCATATAGCAATTTAAGTATTTGTGATTGGAGAGATTGGAGAATATGAGCTTACATTGTCAGGAGAGGAAATACTTTTAATTAGGAATTAAAACTGTAGCAGTAATTAGATGAATATGAATACTAAAAAATTTGATACTGGATTAGAATGGTGAGATATTGCAAATTAGTTAAGTCCTACAATTTTTTTTTTTTTTTTTTTTGGAGAAAAACCTTAGGAACCTGTACAGCAATAGCAAAATGAGGGAAGGAAAGAACTTTTAGGGTACAGTATAGAAATACTAGTTTATGTATTTAAAAAGTAGTTATAATATGCACAAGAGTATGTAAAGTAAATGGCTAGTACTCACAAAAGGGAAAATAGCTTTCTGTTTGGAGGCACCAAAGTGACCAGACGTATTTATTTGCTGTGATGGGATTTGCAGATTGAAATAAAGCAGCAAATGCAGGTATGTTCATAGGAGATGATAGACATGTCAGTCAGTAGTAACATCTCGAGCAATCTATAGTGTTTCTCCAACTTCTCACTGGTTCTAATAAAAACAAAAGCCAAGAGTTTTTTTTTTTTTTTTAAATGTTTATTTATTTCTAGGAGACAGAGAGAGAGAGACAGCGTGAGCAGGGGAGGGTCAGAGAGGGAGTCACAGACTGAAACAGGCTCCAGGCTCTGAGCTGGCAGTCAGCACAGAGCCTGACGCGGGGCTCGAACCCACGAACCGTGAGATCATGACCTAAGCGAAAGTCGGATGCTTAACCAACTAAGCCACCCAGGCACCCCAAGAGTTTTTGTAGCTAGAACAATCTCATTTATGGTATCAACATAATCAATTATAACATAAAGAGGTTTACTGCTAGCTATCATTCTCCTATCTAATTGGCTAATGTAAGCTTTAAAAGGTGTTCATTTTTATGGTTAGAACTTTTATAATTAATTTAAAATTGGTATCCAAAGTATTGGTATACATTTCTGTAGAAAGTTATCAGTTATATATTTCATATTTTCTAGAGCATTTTATTTTCCCCATTTGTATTCTGTGGTGTGCAGTATTTTTATTTAAGAAATGTGTTTGTCTTAATCCCCCACCCCTGGCGTTTGAGGAAATTGTGATAATGGGATGTAAAAGTGCTATGAGAATGCTATTATTTTCCAGCTTTTATAGTAATGTGCATTACTTATTTTTCTTGATTACCCATGTGTGTATTATGAAAGTACATTGTTTCATTAATTCACATATGAACCGCAAATTATATAAGTCACAATCATTGTCACCAATAATAAATAATATAACGTAAGAAGGTATTATTTATGTATAATGTTTCTTAAGTATTTACTGAATTCTAAAATATTTCAGATAAAAATTTTCCCTTATATGTCACTTTTACCAAAAATATCAATAAATAGATACCATTATTCCTACAATTTAAAATATTATCAATCTAATAATAGGTTTTGGGGGATGAAGAGACATAACTGCATTAAATGCACAGAGTTAAAACTGCATTTTAACTTTAGAAACATTAAAATTTAAGAGTGGAATCCAATGAATGCAGTATTTAAATAATTCAGTGTTTGTCCCCTAAGTTAGTGCTACCCATTAATTTGTTGAATTTATGATTTGAAAATAAAGCAATTTTTCGTTTACAGATATTTATTGATCGAGATCCAGCAGCATTTGCACCCATTTTAAATTTTCTTCGGACAAAAGAACTAGATTTAAGGTACGAAATGTATCTTTTTAAAGTAAATTCTTACTGATAGGTATGTGTTTTTGGAATATTTTGTGGTTCGCCCCCACCCCGAAATTATTTTCGCTTGAACGGTTCCCCAGAGTTCACAGGTAGAGGCCGCCACCCTGTCCTCTCCCCCTCTAGACCCGGGCAGTAGCTTCCCTTCCAGATCCCTGCCTTCATTCTTACAGCCCTCCCGTTACTTTTCCATACTGTAGCCAAACCTAACTTCTAAAAATCTAAATCTCATCTGGTTGCTACTCTGCTTAAAACTCTTATTTGGTATGTTCTTGGACTAATGGCCAGGGATTTTGGACTTTATTATTTCATAAGGCTCTCCGTGACCTTGCCCCTGCTTAATTTTGCGTTTCTACAGTTTCACCTCTTTGTGGTCTTGGTCTTTTTTTAAAAAAAAAAATTTATTGTTTATTTATTTTTGAGAGAGAGAGGCAGAGAGAAACAGAGTAAGAACAGGGGAGGGGCAGAGAGAGAGGAAGACACAGAATGCAAGGCTTGAACTCACGGACTGTGAGATCATGACCTGAGGCAAAGTGGGCCGCTGAACCGACAGAGCCACCCAGGTGCTCCTCTGTGGTCTTGGTCTTGATCCTGACTTCTTCAGTGATCTCTGCTGTGTCCACCCAGTATAGGTCTTCCTAGTACCACAACATTTTTTACATGTATTCTTTTTTCAGTAGTCCATCTTCCGTTTTACTTTAAATTCCAAGAGGGTAAGCACTATACTATGTATCCCCGGGATCTAGCATTGTGTTTGATATATGAATTTTATGCATCATGTTCAATACAGGAGTTTTATAGATTGTAGATAAACGAATGACCACTTAAACCGTTTCTTTAACTTTGTCATCGTCTGGATTCCTACCAAGAATTTACAGTCTAATTTGCATTTTATTATTCTTTTATTCCATATATTCCTAGTGGACTTTCACTAAGGATTTCTTTATACTTTTTTAGATACAGCTGTTAAAATTCTAATTGCTTAGGGGCGCCTGGCTGGCTCAGTTGGTGAAGTATGTGCCTCTTGATCTCAGGGTTGTGAGTTCAAGCCCCATGTTGGGTGTAGAGATTACTTAAAAATAAAATCTAAAAAATATTTTTAAAATTCTAGTTGTTTATTTGACCTGCTTCTTTATAATATTGTTTAAGTTTTGGCTTATAATTAACTGGAATATGAGCCCCTTAAAGATGACAAAAATCTTTTGGTCTCATTTGTTTCCTGTGATTTTTCCAGTGTTAAAACAGTGCATATAAAATAAAAAGACTGCATAGAGTCGCTTTGTACCTTTTCAGTGATATTTACCAAATCAGTAAAAGAGTTTGTTGGAGCTTTTTGTTTGTTTGTTTGGTTGGTTCGTGGAGGTGACAAATAAGTTACTAACTACTTCTTGAGTAAAATTATCTTGACTCCTAGAATTTGATTAAAGAAGCCTAAACTTACTTCCGGTCCGTTTCTTGTGACTAATTCACAGCTAGGTAACTCAGGAAAGGCAGAATTAGTAAGAATTAAATATCTGTATATATTGACTACTCTTCTTATAAATTGCTGTGTTACTTCATTTAAAGAGGCTTATCAAATTAAAATTCTCTAAGTAGTAGTACCTTTCAAAAGAAGATGGGAAGGATGGGGTGCCTGGGTGGCTTAGTCGGTTGAGTGTCCGACTTTCGCTTAGGTCATGATCTCGCGGTTCGTGGGTTCGAGCCCCGCGTCGGGCTCTGTGCTGACTGCCAGTTCAGAGCCTGGAGCCTGTTTCAGAGTCTGTGTCTCCCTCTCTCTCTGACCCTCTCCTGCTCACACTGTCTCTCTCTCTCTCCTAGAAATAAACAAAAATATTTAAAAAAAAAAAAAAAAAAAGAAGATGGGAAGGAATCTAAAAACTACTGTGTTCTAATTCTCTGCCCTCCATAAAATTCTCCTGTTGCCCTTCTCACAGTGCTGTGGTTACCGTATTTGTTTTCTTGTCCTCCCCCGGAGACTGGGCTTCCTCAAGAACTGTTGTGTCCTGAGCCACCTTGTAATTAGCCAGTACTGTTGTGCTGTTAACACAAATGGTTTTGAAAAGAAAGGTTTAACTGTTTTTATGTTAAACTAGCCACAACCAATCTGACAAATACAAGCAATTTAATATTGCAGTTGCATGTGTTTCTTAAACACAAGGAATCTTTTAAAAGAGCAGTTTTAGGTTTACAGCAAAATCCAGAAGAAGGTGCAGTGATGTCTTGTACCCCTCCTGTTCCTACAGATGCATAGTCCGCGCCATTATCAGCATCCCTTCCCAGAAGGGTACTTTTTTTCTTTTTACCAAGGGTGAACCTACGTTGACACGTCATAACCATGCAAAGTTCATAGTTTACATTATAGTTAACTCTGGGTCTTGTGTATTCTGTCGGTTTCGACAAATGTATAATGACACATGTCCATCACTTAAATATCATAGAAAGTATTTTCACTAATTTAACAGTCTTTTGTGCTCTGCCCCCTGCAACCATTGACTTTGCCTTTTGCAGAATGTCATATACTTGGAATAATGCAGTAGGTAGGCTTTTCAGATTGCCTTTTACCAAGATCACACTGTTGTGATTACTGTAGTTTTATGGAAATATTGTGGTTGGGTCCTCTGATTTTATTCTCTCTCAATATTGTGTTGACTATTCTAGGTCTTTTTAGTCTCCATATAAACTTCAGAATCAGTTTGTCAATATCCATAAAATAACGTGCTAGAGTTTTGATTAGGATTTAATTGAATTTCAGGTGAAGTTGAGAAGAACTGACATCTTAACAAAACTGAATTTTCCAACCCATGAACATGGAATATCTTTCCATTTACTTAGTTCTTTGGTTTTGTTCATTAGAGTTCTGTAGTTCGCTTCATATAGATCTTAATGTATTTTTTGTTAGATTTATACCTAGGTATTTAATGTTTTTTTGGTGGTGCTAATGTAAGTGGTATTATGTTTTTAATTTTAAATTCCATTATTCATTATTGGTACATAGCAACTGACTTTGGTAAACTAACCTTGTGTCCTGCAGCCTTACTATAATCGTTTATTAGTTCCACGAGTTTATGTCTATTTTGGATTTTCTCTATAGAGAGTCATGTCATCTGTGAATAATAGTTGTTTGTTCTCTGTGTGGGTTTATTACAGTTGTTGCTATATGGCATTATTGAGAATTTTTGCACCAATGTCCATGAGCAGTACTAGTCTGTAGTTTTCTTAAGTGTCTTTGGTTTTGGTATTAGGGTAATACTGGCCTTATAAAATGAGTTAGGAAATATTCCTATTTCTAACTTCTGAAAGAGATTATAGAGAATTGGTATGATTTTTTAAACCTAAATGTTTGCTAGAATTCACTAGTGAATCCTTCTGGGTCTGTTGCTTTCTGTTTTGATTCAATTCCTTTAGTAGGTATAGGCCTATACAGATTGTCTCTTTTTTCTTCTGTGAGTTTCAGCAAATGATGCCTTTCAGAGAATTGGTTCATTTCATCTTGGTTATCAAATTTGTGGGAATAGAATTGTTCATAGTATTCCTTTATTATCCTTTTAATTTCCATGAACTCTGTAGTGATGCCCACTCTTATTTTTGTCCAAGCAATATTTTTTTAGTAAGGACAAATTATAACTGAAACCAAAAAGAATCATTAGTATTTAAACTCTTAATCTTCTGTTCTTTTTATTTTCATATTATTTAATGTTACTATAACATCTACTAGTAAGCCTAGTCCTTTCTAAGGCTAGTCTCCCCCCCCCCACACTTTTACTTTATGTTTTACTTTTATTTATGGTTTCTGATGAGAAGAGTCATTTATCTGAATTTCTTTGTTCAAATAATATTTATTACATAATTACATAAATATAAATCATTTTGCGAGGTATGTCCATCGATGGATGAATGGATAAAGATGTGGTATATATATATATACCACCTTAAGCGGCATTAAGGAATCTACTCTTGAAATCATTGTTGAGCCATATGCTAACTAACTTGGATGTAAGTTTAAAAGAATTTTTTAAATGCATGTAGAAAAGCACAATTATTTTAATGCAGTTTTATTTTGTAAATAACAATGGCCTAACTAAAAAGTTTTTAAAAAATGAGTGGATTGTGCACTTGTAGGGATCTTTAAAAAATTTTTTTAATGTTATTTATTTTGGAGAGAGAGAGACAGACAGACAACAGACTGAGAGAGACTGAGTGCGAGTGGGGGAGAAGCAGAGAGAGGGAGACACAGAATCCTAAGCAGGCTCCAGGCTCAGAGCTGTTAGTACAGAGCCAGAGGAAGATTTTGATCTCAAACAGATCTCGAACTCAGTCCATGAGATCATGACCTGAGCCAAAGCTGGATGCTTAACTAATGAGTAGGGATCATTATAGTATAATGAGAGGAGGTTAAAATATGTATAGAAATAATTATGATAAAAATTTGAAAGCAATAAATGCCACACTAGAATGATTTCTGCTCTTGTTTGCCTTATTAGGTATTTCTTGAAGCCCTAATCTCTTAGTTACCCAATTCATCTACATAAGAATTGTTTTTAAATAAAAAAAAGTTTTTCAGAGGCAAATGGGTTTTCTGTTTGTTTTATTTAGAGCTTTTAACATGACTAAAGATATTAGGAGAAAACTAAGTTTTAAAGCCTTATGACTTTGTTCCCTTTAAGAACTTAGTACTTTTTCCTTCTTCTTCATATAATCCAAGTTGCCAGTGTTGGAGGCTTTATATCATTTGTTTGTTTGTTTTTTTGTAGGGGAGTGAGTATTAACGTTCTCAGGCATGAAGCAGAATTTTATGGAATCACTCCACTAGGTATGTATTGTCCTAATACTTTGTTTTTGTGATTTGACTTTTCATGCAATAAACTTGCCTAATGAAATATGTTTTATTCCTGGTCCTATTTTTTTTTTTAATTTTTTAATGTTTTTTTATTTATTTTTGAGAGAGAGAGGCAGCGTGAGCAGGGGAGGGCCAGAGAGAGAGGGAGTCACAGACCGAAACAGGCTCCAGGCTCTGAGCCGGCAGTCAGCACAGAGCCCGACGCGGGGCCCGAACCCACGAACCGCGAGACCATGACCTGAGCCGAAGTCGGACGCCCAACCGACTGAGCCACCCAGGCGCCCCCCCCCCAACTCCTATTTTTTGATAGGCTACTTCAGTATGCTTACGTTTTTGGTTTTTCATAGCAAAAAGATGTCAACTGATTTAATTTAAACATTTTCCTTTTCTTCCCTTACCGTCTTTAATTGGAGAAAGTAAAAGTGGAGCGCTGGTGCCCTGTCTGCGCGCGCTCTGACGAGTTTGCTTTGAAATGTTTCTAGTCAGAAGGCTTCTCCTGTGCGAGGAACTCGAGCGCTCCTCTTGCGGCAGCGTCCTTTTTCACGGCTACTTGCCTCCGCCAGGTACTTTTGCTTTATTTGCCTGGTCTTTATGGAAAAGCAGTTTTATTTTCATCGTTCAGCAAGTAGAGACTTAATAGAGTGGAGGATCTGTTTCCTCGGTGGTTGAGTTTCTCATGTGTGAATATACTAGAAATGTGAAGACTTTTAATTTTAACAGAAGTCATACTGTATGTTGGAGGGGAGACGTGCCATACTTCTTCTTTTCTGTGAAAGGCCAGACAGGCTTGTGAGCTAGATCTAAAGGGCAACTACTCAGCTCTGCTGGGTGCTCCAGGGACGTGAATGCATGTGACCCGTATGACTTTATTGACTTTGCCAGCCAGTGTTAGAGCACTGGCTGTCAGTGTCCTCTCTGTAGAACCCCAGGAGCTCTGCAGACTTAGGGCGCAGGGCCTTGTATGGAGAGGGAGGGGGAGGGAGGGAGGGAGGGGGAGGGAGGGAGGGAGGGGGAGGGAGGGGGAGGGAGAGGGAGGGAGGGAGGGAGGGGCTGGTGAGGCACCGGTCATCCCCCCCTCCACCTCGGTCAGATAGAAGACTTTTGCCTTCACCTATGTTAAGGTGGGCTTCTGAGCGAGATTTCATTCCAAAAAAAGACTCCTCTGTCAAGTAAAAGACATTTTGGTAAAAGGACAAGTTGAGCTGTAAAGCAGTTTCAGTGAGTACATTGTACCGAACACAAAGCAACTGTGTAAACACTGTGTAAACACAAAGCAAATGTAAACAGTTGGTTTACAGTTCAGTTGGTGACAACTGATTAATGACTGATTTCAGTAACCTAGAGCTGGATAAAAATGGAATATAACAGGATTGACAAGCATCGGAAATCTGTTGAAAGGATTTATTTCATTTTCATTTTGTTGTTTTCTGTGGTAATTGAATTATTTGTAATGCATTGCTATATTGGGAGATAAGTTTTAGCTATGATGAAATTCACATGTGTATGTTACTTCGTTACAGTGAAACTTGAAATGCTTGGTAGGTGAACTTAGAAATAACTTCATCTTACTTCTTTTTATAGGTATTCCTAGTCGTAAGATAAACAACACGACCAGATCTTCTGCTGGTTCTAGGAATGGATTAAATTCCACAGAAAGTGAAGGTCGGGGAAATGGTACCCAGCCTGCTCTCGCCGGAACTGGAGAAGAGACTGTTAGGCTAGGTAAACAAAGATTACAGGAGTAGACCAAAAAAAAAAAAAAGTTTTTAGTTTTGAGTGATCGTATTTTTTAAAGATGCAGTCTTTGCCTCATCTGTCTTTTTAATGTAAATAAATCATTTATATCTTTATATCTCGTTTGATATGTAATTTATTTAAGAGTTTGTGATCATCTGTTTCCTCTAAATCTTTAGGGGTTGGCAAACTTTTTATGTAAAGAAACAGTAACCCTTTTAGGCCCTGTCAGAACTGTTCAGCATCGCAGCAGCCAAGGACGACATGTAAATCAACGTGCTTGGCTGGGTTTCAGCAAAACTCTATTCATGAAAACAGGTAGAAGACTGGAATCAGCCCACGGGCCATAGTTTACCCACCCCGGCTTTAGAACGTAAACTATTTCTTTTTCTAAAATCCACAGGATTTCCTGTGGATCCACGAAAGGTGCTCATAGTGGCTGGCCATCACAACTGGATTGTAGCTGCATACGCCCACTTTGCGGTGTGTTACAGGTACTGTATAAGTAAGATCGGTTTGCTCTGGGAGAGGTGTAGTTCTTAATAATTGTGATTTTATATTTACAGACTTAGGAGTGGCTAGTCATCCTATTATTTTTCCTGCATATTTTGCCCACTTCTGTGTCTCTTGACTAGATTTAGTTTGCTTTTCTTTTTGTAATTAATTTGATAAATATTCTGATAGCTTTTGTATGTCTTTCCCATTTACTATCATCTGTGATAGAACTGAGGTATTTTGTTGTTTCTTTTTCCTTATTCTATCCAGCTCCTGAATCACTTAACTATTATATAGAATGACGAGGCAGAATTGTTAATAGGCGTCCTGTGATTTTCTGTCTATAATGGTTTCAGTCTTTTGTACTCGGTAGGTGGGGGTAGTAAGACTCTACGTTGGTCATGACTATCAAATAGTTGGGAGTGAGGTAGTGAAGCAGGACAGTTGTGGGCAGAAGTGATGTGGTATAATATCTGTAACATGTGAGACGTACACAGACATAGTTTGGTTTTACTAATTCTTGCATTCTCAGAAACTTAAAGAATGAGGAAGAGTGTAGTGTAGACCAGTGATTCTGTTTTTTAAAATGGAGAAGAGGGAGGATTCTTAGCTCAGAATCACTGTATACAGTGTCACCGACGACAGAATGCCATAGAGACACAAATAAATGGTTGTGATATTCTAGCTTAGATGATTATCCCACTTAATTGCTTAAAAATAAAAGAATATATAAACATTTTGTCACTTTTGAGGTTAGTTATGAAAAAATAGCTACAATAGATTAAAAATAATTTAAAATGTCTCATAAAGTTCACAGATGTATTATAAAGAATCCCAGATGTATTTTTAAAATATCTGAGTTTATTGATAAGTTTGCTAGTTGTGTAAAAAAGCCTTTTATAACAGTCATCTCTGCTTTATATTTTCATTGCAATAGAAATTCAGTGCAAACTTTTCATTTTAAGGGCATTCTGTTTTTTGTTTTAATTATTAAATAGTACGGAAATGACTTTTTGGGTGATTTCTTTGGGGAATGACTTTTATATGAAGCCACACTGATTTGAAAAAAGGAAGTTTTTGAGGGGAGGTGTTTTGAACTTAAGGACTTATGACTCTAACTTGAGAAAACTATTTTAGACTTTTTTTATTTGGTTAAATATTATGTACATATTTTTTTTGATAAGGACATCCAGAGGAATTGTGAAATATTTGTTAACCAGGTGTAATTTTCATTATTGCACAGCAGTACTGAAGATCGCTACTTGCCAGACAGAGACGTATAGTATTGCAGAAAGTGTCACTCATTGAGTGACAAATATCAGAAGGATGCTGTTAACATTTTCCATTCTTTATGTTTGCTTTTGACTGTGACCTTTCTTTGCTTTCTCTGAGTGTTATTGATGACAGACTAATATGCATAGTGACAGAGGAAAAGAAGTGAGGATGTATTGTGTTTCCTCATATATGGTTAAATCATTTAACACAGTGGCAATAAAAGATTTCAAAATAAATATTCAAATGATTTCATTCAATAGTGTAATCTTTTCCACAAGTTGTTTTTCCACAGCTTTTAATAAATTTAAAACACTAAAAAATGAAATACTACATTGAACCCTGGTATGTTCTCACCTAGATCCACTAATTTTCTACATTCTTAGGCTTTACTTTTTTTTTTTTTCTTCTTGAAATTTTCATTTAAATTCTAGTTAGTTAACGTACAGTGCAGTATTGGTTTCCAGACCAGATCAGTGGTTCATCACTTACAGACCGCCCAGCTGTCATCCCAACAAGCGCCCTCCGTAGTGCCCATCACCGGTCTAGCCCTTAACCCACCCACTCCCTCCATCAGCCTTCACTTTGTTCTCTGTCCTTAAGAGTCTCTTATGGTTTGTTTCCCTCTCTTTTTTTCTCTCCCACATGTTCAGCTGTGTACTTTTGTATATATGTGTTACTGAAGAGTAGTTGTGTAAATTGTTGCCTTCTAGGAGCCTGTGTTTCTCTTTAGATCTTTCATCCCTTTGGAACTTGCTTTTGTTTTATGGTGTGAGATTTAGGGATCTATTTTCTTTTCATCCAAGAGGTTAGTAGCTAATTATGTTCTGATTATTTATCACATAAATTATCATTTCCTCAGTGAATTTGGAAGCCTTCCTTTGTCTTGCTTTACACACACACACACACACACACACACACTTAGATCTAATTTTAGACTCTTCTAAAATGACCTATGTTGTCTATTCCCATATAATCTGAGGTACTGCGTATTTCTAGTAAGTTGCACAGTGCTTGTCGAGCATGACTCCTGCGTTGTATTTCTTAGAGATTTTAATGTTGAAGATAATCATATTCTTTGCGTAGGTGTCCTGATTTCATAGTGTCGGTTCACTGGGCAGGAGTAAGGAGATGGAGTACTGATCAGAGCTCATCTGACTTGTTTTATGTATTTCAACTTTTGTGTCACTTGTATGGAAAAATCATAAAACATATTTTTTATCTTTGTATTTAATGTTAACTTAGAAACAGTATCACCTATCATATTGAGTTAAGTTTTCTTTCCTTTTTTTTTAATCTTATTGATTTATTCTGAAAGAGAGAGAGAACTTTAAAGAGATTGTGCGCATGGGCAGGAGGGGGGGAGGGGGAAAAGGGAGAGAGGGAGAGGGGGAGAGGGAGAGGGGGAGAGAGAGAGAGAGAGAGAGAGAGAGGGAGAGAGAGAGGGAGGGAGGGAGGGAGGGAGAGGGAGAGAGAGAGAGGGAATCCCAAGCAGGCTTGTGCTCACAATACAGGGCCCCATCTGGGCTCAAACTCAGGAACTGTGAGATCATGACCTGAGTGGAAACCAAGATTTGGATGCTTAACTGACTGAGTCACCAGGTGCCCTGAGTTAAGTTTTGTAATTGTTACAATCACCTCCAAACATGTTGTCCTGATTCTTTTACTCTTTTCTGGCATCTGTATTTTATAATATCCTAATTTCTTTAGAGAAAGGTAACTTAGAAGTATGATTTCTGTAAAAGATGAGATCATATACACTTACATTTCTAAAGTAATGATCACAAAAATCACATCATTCACCTTATTAAATTCAATATAACATCTCTGCTGAACACTGTTATGAGCCGAGTATAAGTCTGCATTTGCGTTGCAGCATGTTGTCATTATTCTCGAAGTGCTGCAGCCCCAGCTTTGTTCCCTGTTTGGCGGTTCCTAAGAGGGCCTATATCTCATATTTCACTGTTTGTACATGTTTAGATTTTACTAAATGATTTTTTTGTATTTGTATATCATAACACATGATCCCATCTGGTGGCTGAAGTGGGTAATTGCAGAGCCAAAGAATGCTTAGGAAAAATTGTACATTTTCTTAAAATAAAATGTACATTTTCTATATGTTCCTTTGAAGTTAAGAAAATCATTAGTTCTTTGAAATTAATAAGAAGGCTGTATTGCATATTTTTGTGAATTATGGTTGTATTACTTTAGCATACTTAAAAAATTTTTTTTAACTTTATGTATTTATTTTGAGAGAGGGGGATGAGAATCCCAAGCGGGCTCTGTGTTGCCAGCGCATAGCCCAAAGCAGTGCTTGAACCCACAAACTGTGATCATGGCTTGAGCTGAAATCAAGAGTCGGCTTTTCAACCGACTGAGCCACCCAGGTTCATGTTAGCATACAGTATTAAACAAAATTGAAGCGAAAGTGATTCTACCCAGGTCTGCAGGTAACCATCATGTATAAACACAGAATGGGTTTTTTTGTGATTGTATGCCAGGTGGTATATGCATGAACATTGTTTTCTTCATGTGTTTATTGTCATAGGTAGGCAAAATAAAACTTTACAGCTTTGTTTCTATCAGTGTAACTTTAAAAATAGATACTCCATAAAGTTGAGGTCATTATTGTGATTGCATAACTGTAAGTTCTGAATGTATGAAAGCTGGCTATATAATCACACAGAATACATGTCTGAAAGATTGAAGTTCAGATAGGGAAGAAAAAAATTATTAAAAATTTACAGGTATGTTCATAAGTAGTTAAATATTAAAGCATTTATATTCAATCAACTGCAAATCTGAACCGTGGTAGGCTTTATTTATGGGAAAGGAATAGGCTCATGAAGTTTTTTCATTTAGAATGAAACCTTTAAAATCTGAGGCTTTCCAAAGCTTTACATTTTACCCAGTTGATTGTCCAGTATATTGGAATGCGTAATGGTATACTGGATTATGCCTTTATCTTGGTTTGCCTGGATAGGCTATCAGCCCTGTCTCCTGAAGTGCCAAAAAATAATAGGTTGATTGCAGGTAGTTTCAGTTAATAGCTGAATAACTGCTTAATAACTAAAAGTAATAATATCTTAAAATTCTGATTTTTGTTGACTGTTCTATCTGTAGATAATGATACTAATGCTTTTCTGCGTAGACAAGCTTTTTCAAAATTTGAATGATTTCTTCTAAACATTTCTTTGAAGAAATAAAGAACTCGGGTCTCTTGTTATGTGGCTTTTATGTCCTCTGTATGATCTGGCTTTGTAGAGGAAGTACATTGGCAAAATCTTATATTTAATAAATCTAGCTGTGATTAATTGTTTTGGAATATTTGTATTGTTTGCTTAATTGCTGCTGAGTCTGACTTCTATTTTATTTTTACTTAACAGAATCAAAGAATCTTCAGGATGGCAACAAGTGTTTACAAGCCCATATTTGGATTGGACTATTGAACGAGTAGCTTTAAATGCAAAAGTGGTTGGAGGCCCACACGGAGACAAAGATAAGATGGTTGCTGTTGCTTCGGAGAGTAGCATCATCTTATGGAGTGTCCAGGACGGAGGGAGCGGAAGTGAAATTGGTAGGGGGTTCTCGTTCATGCTGCATTTTGCTGCTGTATATAATGTTCTGAAGTTAAAGAGGGATCTCCCAGCAGCATAAGAACTAACCTGGACTGTTACTTAACTAGAGCTGCCACGTCATCTTTCCACGGTTCAGTGATAATACGACCGCTAAATATGAGAGGAAGAATCTAGTAGGGAGGGCAAAATTGGTGTTTTAGGAGAGAGGGGAGAGTACTCTCCCAGTCTGGTCTGGCCAGAAGCTGGTGGCCATATGACCTGGGTCCCAGAGTGGGACCACTTTCTTTCTAGTTCCTTGTCCTGTGGGGCCTGAAGATGGGGTAAGTAGCTTTCTTGCCCGTCCTCATTTGTTGCTTCTAGAGCAGAAATTTTCCAGCTTTTTAATCTCAGAACTACTTTGTACCCCTAAAAACTCATTCAGGACCATTAAGAGATTTTGTTTGTGTACGTTATATCTATCGTTACTTATCATAATAGGAATTGAGACTGAAATTTTTATAAATGCTCATTAGTTTAACAATAGCAATAATAAACCCATTGGATGGTAACATGAATAACATTTTAATGAAAAATAGTTTTGTTTTCCAAAAATTTTTGTGACAAGAGTGGCATTGGTTTACAGTTTTATGAATCTCTTTAATATTTTATTGAATTCTGATTCCAGTTTGTGCATTTAGTCTTTTGCATTATGTGTTTTTGGTTGATCTACATGAAGAAAATTTGGCTTTATGCAGATACATAGTTGGAAGAAAACATTTTGAACACTTTAATAATCTTTCCAGGTAATTGTGGACATTGTTTTTTTGCTACTGTCCTAAACATTTGAAATCTTATCAATGAACTTTGCATACCCTGTTAAGCTAAAATTCAGCAATCTATTTTATTTGATTTATCTATTTACTTAACTTATTTTTTAATATTTAGTTTTGAGAGAGAGAGAGAGAAACCGGGTGTGAGTGGGGGAGGGGCAGAGAGAGGGAGACACAGAATCCGAAGCAGGCTCCAGACTCTGAGCTGTCAGCACAGACCCTGACACGGGGCTTGAACTCACAAACTGAGAGCTCATGACCTGAGCCGAACTCAGACACTTAACTGAATGAGCCACCTGGGCGCACCTCAGCAGTCTATTTTATACTTTGAATGGATCTTTTATCCATGCATTGGTCATTTGGGCAATGTTGGTTTAACTGAGTTATGCACATCTTCCAAATGTTGACATCTTTCTTGTACAATATCGAGGAAAAGAGTCACTAGTGATCACATCTCTAAACTGTCATATATTGGGAAACGGTCACATTCACTGTGGCAGATAAAAGTTTTCCAAAATTCCAATTTTCACTTGAAACATTGAATTTTCATCATTGAAGTAACAGGCTTTCTTTGTTCCCTTTTGAGGAAAGTCTGTCGAATACTCAGATCTGAATTACAGCGGTTTGTCATGCTTTCAGATAACAATGGTATTCTGTGAAAAGAGCCGCTAGGTTAGCTCTCAGCCCCAGCAACTGAGAAGATGCTTTTCCTTGACGCAAGCATCGTACTTGGTCACACAGAATGTTGAGAACACATATAGCCCAAACTGAGATGGAGTCAGTACGAAATGCTATACACATTGCTTCATCAAGGACATTCTCAAACTGGTCTTTTTTCTTTGCTTGCGAGTGTGTGGCCGAGACGAATCGAATGGCTGCGAGCACGGTGTGGGGCCCTTGTGCTCAGGCGCCTGCTGTCGTGGCCCATGTCACTTTGCCCACCGTCAGCGCAGCTGTCAACACAGATGTTCTAGGGTAAAGCAGGAGATTCATGAACGTTCTTTACCCTGGAGTATTTCAGCACCACATGTGTTTGCGGCCTTACATTCACACCAAAGACCTTTCATGAATGACTGGTTCTGATTCCGAATTAAAATAAGCAAAATACCAGGGTCAGCGACATCTGTATATTAATCAGCTTGCAGGACAAAAATGTAGTCTGGCTGACAAGATATTGTCTCTGCCAAGTCTTTAACTCAGGAACTTACTATGTAATTGAAAAGTGGCAGCATTTGATTTTTTTTTTTTTTTTTTTTTTACTAACTTTTCATCTGGCAGGCGTTCAGCCCTGTTGCGCGTTCAGTGCTTTTCGTAGCCGCAAGCGGTGGGTGCGCCTCTAGCCCGTCGTTGCCAGAACACACCCTGTAAGGCGCTTCAGTGCCCCTTTCCTTCCTAGTTGGAAAGTTTATAACAGTTTCTGGCTTCCGAGGACTTTTTCACATCTTCATTTAAAATATTTTTTCCTTGGGGCGCCTGGGTGGCTTAGTCGGTTAAGCGTCCATCTTTCCCTTAGGTCATGATCTCGCGGTTCGTGGGTTCGAGCCCCGCGTCGGGCTCTGTGCTGACTGCCAGCTCAGAGCCTGGAGCCTGTTTCAGTCTGTGATTCCCTCTCTCTGACCCTCCCCTGCTCACGCTGTCTCTCTCTCTCTCTCCTAGAAATAATAAAATTTAAAAAAAAATATTTTTTCCTTGGGGCATGTGAATGACTCTGTCAGATGAGCGTCCAGGTCTTGATTTCGGCTCAGGTCATGATCCCAGGGTCATGGAATTGAGCCCCACTCTGGGCTCCGTGCTGAGCGTAGAGCCTGCTTAGAATCTCTCTCTTCCTCAGCCCCTCTCCCCTGCTTGCGCAGGCTCTCACTTTCTAAATTAAAATTAAGTTAAGGCTTTTTTTTTTTTAAGTTTGTTTATTTATTTTGAAAGAGACAGAGTGTGAACCTGGGAGGGGCAGAGACCGAGGGAGAATCTCAAGTAGGCTCTGTGCTTTCAGGCAGAACCCAACGCTAGGCTTGAACTCACAAAGCTGTGAGATCATGACGTGCACTGAAACTGAGTCAGACACTGAGCTGACTGAGTCACCCACGTGCCCCAAAATAGTCTTTTCTTTAAAATGTTTGGTCTCAGTGAGCCCACAACTGGCATTACAGTAGCATTCAAAAATGTTCTGTTGGATAGGCACTTATAATAAGGCAAGTTATCAACATCTAGACTATTGAGGGAAATACAATTTTTGTTATTTCTAGTGGTTATTTCCCGTTTGGCTCCGTTTTTGCCCAGTCTCCCTTCCATGCCATCCCTGTGTTTGTCAGCAGCTTCAGACTTAGATGGCACAGCTCTGGGTTCTTCCGCAGGCAGATGTTCTAATTTTACCATTTTGAAACCAAAGAACCATCAATAAGTAGATGAAAACCGTCTTAAAATAAATTTATTTCAGAATAAAGTATTTTAAAGAGTTTCAGATAAAGTTTTAAGATTTGTGGAAATTTCCAGAGCATTTTTAATACTAAATTGCACAGTACAGCAAAGTCCTTACTTCTTACTGTGTTTCTTTGTAGGCTCAAGGAAATTTTGGGTTTTAAGTTAATTTATCGGATAAGAATGAGGTTACAGAGATTATGGCAGATAAAACTGAAGACAACCAGTAAGAACATAGTGGAAGTATTTCCAACAAACTCAGTTAATCTTGGGGAAATGTACAAGTTAGTTATATCATAAAACTACCAATATAGATAGGCAGTTCTAGACAACATAAGAATAAATACATAGATTCTATTAGCTGTCATAATGGTGGCCCCATTATGGTATGTAGCACCTGGAAGATTCCTCTGTATATTTCTGAGATAACGAGAGGGAAAAAGAGAAATGATTCTTTAATATTCATAAAAATAGTCTTGGCCTCTCAGACTTCTAGAATGGGTCTCATTCACATACCACACTTTGAGAATTATTGTTCTAGACCATTTTCCTTCCCTTCTCTCCCTGCTTCCCACCTGACCTCCCCAGATTTCAAATCTCATATGAGCCACTGGGACTTCTACTTGGTCATTATCTTTTATTCCTTTGAGGTTACCAGCTCTAGTTACCCAGCTCAAAAATTCTTTCACTTCACTGGAATCTTCACTTATTGCTTCCCTCAAATCAGGTTTAGATTCTGTCATTACATTCACCCTAGCACAGAGCCTCCAATTTCTTTGCACCACTCCCTTTGCTCTTTTTCCCTGAAGACACCCCAACCCTCGGGGCACCTGGGTAGCTCAGTTGGTTAAGAGTCTCACTTTGGCTCAGGTCATGATCTCACGGTTTGTGGGTTTGAGCCCCACCATGGGGTCTGTGTTGACAAGTCAGAGCCCGGAGCCTGCTTTGGATTCTGTGTCTCCCTCTCTGGCTTTCCCCTGATCGCACTCTGTTTCTCTCTGTCTCTCAAAAATAAATAAATGTTAAGAAAGAAAGAAAGAGAGGGGCGCCTGGGTGGCTTAGTCAGTTAAGCGTCCGACTTTCGCTTAGGTCATGATCTTGCGGTTCGTGGGTTCGAGCCCCGCGTCGGGCTCTGTGCTGACTGCCAGCTCAGAGCCTGGAGCCTATTTCAGAGTCTGTGTCTCCCTCTCTCTCTGACCCTCCCCTGCTCACGCTGTCTGTCTCTCTCTCTCTCCTAGAAATAAATAAAAATATAAGAAAAAAAAAAAAAAGAAAGAAAGAGAGAGAGAGAGAGAGAGAAAGAAAGGAGGGAGGGAAGAAAGAAAAGGAAGAGAAAGAAAGGAAGAAAGAAAGGAAAGAAGGAAAGAAACCTCAGTCCTGGCTAAACCTACCTTTCCACCTCAATAGCTAAATATGACTAGGAAACAGAAATGCATGCCTGCAAAGCCGTACTTCATCTCCATTCACGGCCTCCACTCTCAAGTGGGCCTTTAAAAGCTTCCCAGAAATGCTGATGTGTTATCCATGTCACTTTGCCACTCTCCTAAATGACTGTTTCACACTGTTTTCCTTTTCTTTAGACTTCCAGCACTTTCTGCCATTCTCATTCCCATTGAGAAAAGAGAGAATATAAGTCATATCTGTGTATCTGTGCTCACATACCCTGTTGTCTGATTTGTTACTGTGATTAAGTTGTCCCTGCTGCAATCTAAGGCCGCCTGAGTGTATTTAGTTGCATACTAGGTCCTGTTTGCTTTCGCTTTTGCAAGGACATTGCCCCAGTAGCCGCTTGCTCTGTCTCCTGCATCATAAGAACTGCTCACCCTCGTGGATCATTTCCACCAGCACACGATCATGCTGTAATTCTGTGGTAAGAACAACAGCAAAAACTACCCTACTTTCTCTTCCGGTTTTTGCTCCATTTTTCTGTTTTCCTAAAGCAGAAGATAGGAGTTACCCGAACTTGTTTCAGTGTCTTCCTCTTCTGTTCTTTCTTGAAGTTGCTCTAGTCATTCTTTTGCTCCCACTGCTTCATAAAACTACTCTTGTTAGTATGACCTGTGATCTGTACTCTGTTAAATCCTGTGATCAATTCCTAGTCTCATCTTATTAAAACTTTAGAGCTGTCATTTGATACAATGATTCCTTTACTTTTGGAAAGGATTAAATTTCCCTAGTCTCTGATTTCAGGAGTGGAATTACATAGCATGCATTCTTTTGTGTCTGGCCTCTTTCATTTAATAGTGTTTCTGAGACTTATCCATATTGTTATATGTATCGGTGGCCCGTTCTTTTTATTGCTGAGTAGTATTCCGTTGACTGAGTATCCTAGGATTTGTTTATCCATTTATCTGTTGATGGACATCTGGTTTATTTCCAGTTCAGAGGTGTTATAAATTCAAGAAGCCCTCTTTCTTTGCACTGTTCTTTTTTCTTCTTTTGTTTTGTAAATGTGTTCTCAAGGTAAATCAAGGTAAATAACATAGCAGTGGAATTTCTGAGTCATATGAAAAGTATATGCTTAATGTTATAAGACACTTATAAACTTGTTTCCAAAGCAGTTGTACTAGTTTACTTTTCTGCTAGCAGTGTATGAGAGGAGTATATGGTGATTTTAATGGTGGTTTTAATTGCATTTCCCTGTTGATTAATGATATTGAGTATCTTTTCATGTGCTTATTGACCGTTTATATTATTTCTTTTGGGATGGGTCTTTAAATATTTTTCTCAAGGCACCTGGGTATCTTGGTTGAGCATTCGATTCAGTCAGGTCACAATCCCAAGGTTGTGGGATCCATCCCCTCGTGGTTGGGCTCCACGCTCAGTGCGGAACATGCTTGGGAGTCTCTCTTTCTTCCTCTGCCCCCCTTTGCTTGTGCGTACTCTCTCTCTCTCTCTCTTTACTTTAAAGAAAAAGTAAAATTTTTAAAGAGTATTGTTTGGGGCGCCTGGGTGGCTCAGTCGGTTCAGTGCCCAACTTCAGCTCAGGTCGTGATCTCACGGTTTCGTGAGTTCGAGCCCTGCATGAGCTCTGTGCTGAGATTCTCAGAGCCTGCTTGAGATTCTCCCTCTCTCTCTGCCCCTTGCCTGCTCATACTCTCTCTGTCTCTCTCAAAATAAATAAACTTAAAAAAAAGTCATTTTTTTCTTTTTATGAGGAAATTTTCATTCCATTATTGATTTGTGATAGTTATTTATATATTCTAGATTTTTTTGCAGCCAGAAATATTATCCCTTAGGAGGCATGTGGAAATGTCTGGAGACATTTTTGATTGACACAGCTAAGGGAGTTCTGTGTGTGTGTGTGTGTGTGTGTGTGTGTGTGTGTGTGTGTATCTCTTTCTCCCTCCCTCCCTTTCTTCCTCCTCTCCATTATCCCTCTCTCCTTCTTTTCTCTTCTTTCTGGAACTCAGCTTTGTGTTAGACTACTCCATATTGGTCTAGAGATCACTGAAGCACTGTTTGTTTCATTTTTCTCCCCATTCTTTACCTCAGCTTTTTTATCTGTCTATAATGTTGTTTTTACCCATTTTCTAGAGTGAAGCCCATCTAGTAAGTTTTTTGTTTGAGATATTGGACTGTTAAGCCCTAAAATGACATCTTTAATTCCATTTTAGTTTGTTTCTCTGCTGAGATTTCTTAACCTTTCTACTTATTATGTTCTTTTTATTAAATCCAGCATATTCATTATAGATGTTTCATTATTTTTTGACTTTAATTCCAGTATCTGGATCATCTCCTATTTTTATTTCAGGTCCTATTCTACTTCACATGTTGAGGAAGATTTGATTGTATGCAGGACGTGTGCATGATACGTCTTGTAGGGTATGGATTGTGTTGGCTCTTAAACTATGTGAGTTTTGTCCTGGCAGGCAGTTAACTTCCTGGAGGATCTTCTTGACCCTGCTACGCTTGTTTTTATGTACTGTTGGGGGTAGGAAGCCTCCCTCTGCTTGATTTCTTATTTAAGGGCTTGGCTCCTGTTCACGGGCATGGTCCTTACTCCTAAAGTGTTGCCTTTTTTGGAGTCTTTACTGAAGGGATGTCTGAGGTGCTCAGCATGGGTTCTCCGGAGCTGGAGTGACCCATGTAACCTCTGTCACCTCCACTCAGTGCTCAGGCCTCTCTCTTCTGTGTTTTGGGGGATTTTCCCCCTGCCCAGGTACAGTCCGGCCTCCGCCAACGCGGAGGAAACCCGTGTGCTACTTCACTGCCGCCCGCTCACTCACCCTGGTACCCTCGCCTTTTTCTTACCACGTGCTCGCAAGTTCTAGCCCCTCCTCAGCACGCGCTCTACCTCAGTCTCTTCGGTTCAGGGAAACCATCACTCTGCCCTTCAGTGTCCCCTCCCTGTGTAGGGCCAGTAAAGTGGCCTGAACGCCAAAAGCCAGGGTGAATGCGGGGCACCCGGCTCTTTCCCACCCACCTTTCCATCTCCAGCTGGCTGTCCGCTGCCGAACACAGCCACCTCGGGTATTGTGGCCAGTTTGTCGTCGCTTCCCGGCGAGGAAAAAGCTGAAGCCGTGCTTATTCCATCATGGCAGGCGGTGGAAGCCCCCCTAACGACTGTAGGCGGAAAGTTTCAACATTAAAATTTTGAAATTACGATCTGCTGGTAATTCTACAGAGAGAAAGTGAGTTGTATTCCCCCCACCCCGGTTTTCAGATAGCCGCTTGTAACACGGCAGCCAGTGAAGGGCATTTTAGGCCTTCCCTTGTTTGCAAAGGCTAGTGCGGTAGGGGCGGGGGTAGCACACGTACGTTCACGTCCAGGAAAGGAGACCGCTTATGATTACGAGTGTTCTTCAGAACTCGACAACACCATCCGAAGAAACTTGTCCAGGACAGGCCAGTGTGACCGAGCTCTTGCAGAGGTCGAACTCCTTTTGTTATAACTTGTGTAAGACGGCGCTGCTGCTCTAAGCAGCATTTTGCTGACAGGGTCCCCTGAGACAGGAGCTTGTCTTACTTATATCTCATCGTCCCTGTGGATAGTGGCCAAGGTGGTTGTGCCTAAGCAGGAGTGACACTTTGGGCTTCTGGCGAGCATTCAGAATGTCTTCCTTGATTTCTGTTGCCTTCATCCTTCTCTAGAGTAATCGATGTTAGTTGGTTTTCTTGTTTTTATTTCCCCCTTTCAAGTGGCCCATAGTATGAAGTATAGTTGGTTTCACATCTTCTGAACCATTGTTTGGCATGAAAAGTAAAGGACTTCCTAAAATTGTGTGTGAAATGGTGATTTTCTGCTCTGGAGTGGCAGGTTTATTTGTCAGCCCTTTCTGGTCAGAGAAGTTTTTGGGTGTGTGTGTTGTATTTTATTTTGCTGGAGTATTTTTTGGTTGACTGGTTGGCTTGAGGTGGTACGTTCATGTGTATAAATACATATTTATACAATACAAATTAAAAACATATAGAAGACATTCTTAGCAATACTTACCACTTTTTTTTTTTTCTTTTTGTCTAGGATAAATCATTTTTCCTCCTAGATCCTTGGCTTTTTCAAAATTAGCTGAGAATTTTTTTTTCTTTTTTTTTTTTTAAGATTTTATTTTTGGAGTGCCTGGCTGGTTTAGTCAGTGGAAGGTGTAACTCTTGATCTCAGGCTCGTGGGTTTGAGCTCTTCACTGGGTGGAGAGATTACTTAAAAATGTTTTTATCTCTTTATTAAAAACAAAGAGGTTGCACATTCCACCGACTGAGCCAGCCAAGTGCTCCTGGTTAAGAATTTTCAAGGTGTTATTCATTGTTGCTGGTTTTGTCTTGTATGTAGTACACAGTTCTGAACAGAAAGAGAAATACCCTGCACTGGTGTTAGAATCAAAAGAAATCAGTTACCTTTTCTGGTTTATGCTTTCGGTACATGCTGCAGTTGTAGTTAATTGCTTTGTTTCTTCCCATGAGTCGTCAAAGCCTTATGCATCATGTTTTTCTGCTGTTATATATCATCCAGAAACAACTGTAAAGGGCCCTAATGCCATACCAAGGTGAGCCTGGAATTCTTTCCTTTATATATCTTTGGTTCTTTTGCTGTTATTGTGGGATATTTGCTCCTTACAGCCTCCCGTGCCTACATCCTCTCTTTCCCCTTTCTCTGATTCTCTGGGCTTGCCCATTCCCCACCCTCCCCTCCCAACTACCATTCGATGAACCATTTACCTTTTAAAAAAACTCAACTCAGAGGGCTTCTTTTCTAAAAATTCCTTCAAGCCTCTTTTCTTATCCTGCCCCTCCTTTATTCCTCTCGATGTTACTTGATCCTGTGTACCTACATCCTACAGTTACTGTTGTATGTTACAACTGGTTGTTTGCATTTTTTCTCTCTTAAACCTTAAGTATCCAGTAATATCCCGTCATTTCATGTGTTTAATCCTATGGCCTGATATGATGCCTGTTGAATGAATTAAATGGAGATCTGCAGTGCTGAGAGACAAGGAGTTTAAAATAATTTGAGTAAAGGCCTGAATGGTTTTAGTAAGATTTCTTGCTTCTTTCTGCCCCCCCACCCCGACTGTGTGTGTGTGTGTGTGTGTGTGTGTGTGTCCAGATTTCTGGACATGTTCTAGATAGGTGAGGCTGCCAAGTGTCTGTGCTCAGATCAGTGGCTCCTAAATACCCCAGTCATTAGCATGCTGTAGCTAAATCTCATGCAGATTTTATAAAGGTGTAGTGCGTTTTCTGATTCAGCGAGTCTAGGAGGAATCTTAGGATTCTTTTTATTTTGTTCATTTTAAATACACTGGTTATTTTGATGGGCAACCAAGTGTGGGAACCACAGCTTCAGGTAACACGGTGTTTTAGGGTATGGCTGCTTAGGGCAGCTGCTTACGAGCGTACCAAGTTTCTTGTTTTTGATCCCTGAAGGGTCTAGCATGCAACTACGGAAATGAGAACACATTTAAATTAGTCTTGCTCAAGGTGTTTCTTATTTGAGTTTTGATGAATTCTAAAGATAGTGACTATTTAACCTCTTTATTTTTTTATTATCATTTAAGGAGTGTTCAGCCTTGGCGTTCCTGTAGATGCTCTCTTCTTTATTGGTAACCAGTTGGTGGCTACGAGTCATACAGGGAAAGTGGGAGTGTGGAATGCTGTCACTCAGCACTGGCAGGTCAGTTTTCACTAAAGCATATTACAGACAGTGTTTCTGAAACCCATGCTGATTATGCATTGACTTCATTTTTGTGGAGTTCATAGTGTCTGTTTTACTTATTTTTTAACTGAGGTATAATGACATACGCTATATTAGTTTCAAGTATACAGCATAATGATTTGATAATTTGTGTACATTGAAGAATGATCACTGTAAGTCTAGTTTAACATCTTTCACCAAATGCAATTACAGAATTTCTTTCTTGTTATGAGAATTTTATTTATTTATTTATTTATTTTTGAGAGACTTCTACAAAGTGCAAGTTGGGGAGGAGCAGAGAGAGAGGCAGTTAGCTTTTTTTTTTTTTTTTTTTTAAAATTTATTTTGAGAGAGAATGAGAGAGCATGAGCATGACCAGAGAAGGGCAAAGAGAGAGAATCCTAAGCAGGCTCTGCACTGTCAGTGTAGAGCCCGACACGGGGCTGGAACTGAACCAGGGGCTTGAACTGAACTGTGAGATCATGATCTGAGTGGAAATCAAGAGTTGGAGGCTTAACCAACTGAGCCACCCAGGCGCCCCTTATCTTTTATGTTTTGACTCCCTTCACCCACTTGGCCCACCCTTCACCCCCTGCCTCTGACAAGTACCATTGTTGTGTGTGCTGATTGGTTTTTGTTTTGTTTTGTTTGCTTATTTGATTTTAGGTTTCACATGAGTGAAATCATAGGAATCTGTCTGTCTTCATCTGATTTTTTTCATTTAACATAATGCCCTCAAGGTCCATCTATATTACTGTAAATGACAAGGTTTTTTGGTTTTTTTTTTTTTTGTGGTTGAGTAATATTCCAATATATATGTGTGTGTGTGTGTGTGTGTGTGTATACATATATATATGTATATATATAACATGTTCTTTGTCTCTTCAACCATGGAAGGACACTTAGACTATTTCCTTATCTTGCCTTTTTTTAAATAATGCTGTAGGGAATATGGTGGTGCCTGTTGAGTTAGAAATTTTGTTTACTTCTGATACCCTGAAGTGGAATTGCTGGATCGTATGGTAGTTCTGTTTTTAATTTTTTGAGAAACCTCCATATTGTTTTCCATAGTGGCTGTAACAATTTGCCTTCTCATCAGCAGTGCACAAGAGATCCCTTTTCTCCACATCCTTGCCAATGCTTGTTATTTCTTGTTTTTTTTTTTTTTTTTTTTTTTTTATAATAGCTCTCCTAACAGGTGTGAGGTGATAACTCATTGTGGTTTTGATTTGCATCTCCCTGATGATGAGTGATATTGAGCATGTTTTCATGCACCTGTTGTCCATCTGTATGTCTTCTTTGGAGAACTGCCTATTCATATCCTTTACCCATTTTTTGGTTTCTATTTTTGATTACATAAAATACTGATTTTATTTATAGTGGCAAATTTACTTCTAGATACAGATTTGATTATGCTTTGAAAAATGTTAGGTTATCTTGGAAAATGAGTTATTTAAACTGTGGTCTGACATTTCATTTTGAAATGTTTTAACTTCCACTCTTTGGGAACAGTAGTCCAGGCTAACTTCATTTCCTGAGTAAAGCTCAGATGTTTGTGAACATGTGTAGCCTGTACAGAGAAGATGGTAAGCTAAATGATCTCAAGTTCTTAAGAGGAACAAAAGGGTAACTATAAAAGAGTTAATGCCTGGTTCTGAAGGAGAGAACAGTCTTAAGTCCTAAAGGACTTAAGCAGAGAGTAACATGGTTAGATCCCTGTTTTAGGAAGGTAACAGTATTAATTGCTATGAAAGCCAGGCTGGAGATCAGGGGAGTAATCTAGCAAAAAAGCAGAGAGATTTGACTAAAGGCAGTGTTGATACAGATGGCAAAGATGGGCCTATTGGAAAAGCATTTCATAAGCCTTTCTAAAAGTAGAGGATTGGTATCTGGGTTAGGTGTGGAAAATTGAAAGAGAGGGAGATGTGTTTCTAGTTTTGGATTCCTAGTTTTGACAGTCAGGTGGATAGTAATAAGTTGACAGGGAACATAGGAAGGTAAGCAAGTATGGTGCAAAACAGTGTGAGGAATAATTAGATTGATTACATATGTTTACTGAGATTCCTATAGGCATCAAAAGGCAGGTGTTCAGTACACATTTGGGAGTACCCCTTTGGAATTCAGGAAGAAAGAAAGGGCTAGAAAGAAGTATTTTAGAAACCACAACGCTTCTGTGGTAAATGAAAAATAAGAACTGATAAGGTTTTCTGTTGAGAGGATGTACATAGGAAAAAAAACGTTAGAAGTGTTGGAAGCATTAACATTTAAGCGGACAAGATAAGGAAACCAAGAGCCAAAGGAACATACACGATTGAGAATAACATTAGCCTAGGATATGATTTGCAGATATATGTTAATTAGGTTTTATTTGGGGAAAGCCAGATTTTGGGAACTGAAGAATCAAAGGATCAGGGATTAGACACAGCACATTCAGAGTTAGCTAAGTTCAAGAAGTTTGATGGTGAAGGAAAGCAGGGAAACAAAGTGGTAGCGTGAGAATCAAAGCTAGGTGGTAGAAAAGATGTTCAGTGTTTTATTTTTCTCTCTAGGATGAGAGAAGCTTGAGCATGCTTCTAGTCAGGGAGGGAAGTTGTCCAAGAAAGCACACGAAGGGTGACAGAACGGAGATGGTTTTTGGTCCATCGAAGTCAAGAGTACAAGACATGTAAAACAGCTTAGAGAGTTTCACCCAACAGAGACTAGAGATCCTTCCTTCCCTGATGGAAGAGTAAGGATGGAATATTAAAGAACATAAATTCATTGGAAGAGAAAGGCACTGGTAGTATGTATCAAGGACTGCAGAGATTATAAATTGTACGTTTGTAGTGGACCTGGGTGATAGAACTATGTGAGTTTCTGCATTAGTGCTCAGTACTGGGAATAAATAGGAGCAAGAGAAAAGAAAACAGTATTGGTCTCGTCCAGGATCGGAGAGGTAATAAAGTGGATATGACACATCAAGGGATGAGAAAACATAAAGATGACAATGTAGTTGAAATCATGAGATCAAGAAGTAAGGAAGTGCCAGGAAGACAGAGAAGGAGGCAGGAATGTCAGTGGACTAGAGGGATGTTAAAGCAGATCGATGACTTACCAGGAGTGAGAGTTGTTGGGAAGACAGGAAGTTGAGGTCAAAGATTTAATTTAAGATTTTGGAGTTGGGACAGTTCTCCGTGATCATTATGTTGAACTGACTTGAAGATGAAAGTATTGGAAATAGGGCTCAGAACTGTAAGGATTATCAGTTCAGATGCTAGGATAGTAGTAGAGAATACGATAGAAGTAACCTGTGACCCAGGAGCCCAGATCCCCATTAGAGGGATTGGGTTGATCTGGAAGTTCCAGTCTGGGCAGAAATGGTTGAATGTCATGATGAGTTCAGCTTGTGGAGCAGCATTCTTAAGATCTTATGGCCCCTGAGACACGGGTGCGATGGTCGGAGAATGAATGACTTCCAATGAAAAGGGTTAGAATCAGAGAAAATTAGGTTTTATGTTAGATGAGGGATGGAAATCCTGTTTGTGGGGAAAAAAAATATTAGCTAGAGTAGGCCTTCCATATAGGCCCAGCAAAGGGTATTGTGACCGTTGTCACCGTAAAAGTGATGGGCGAGGGAGTGCAGGAAAGGGCTGGTCTCAGTGCCTCTGAAGCGTAGGTCGAAGAAAGTCCATCAGAGATTCTTCAGCTGGTGATTTTTCTGTAAAGAGGAATGTGAATTTTAATCACGCACGGAAGGTCTGCTTTCACATAGGTGATTTGACGAATTATGTCAAATCTGAGCTTTTAGTGGGTGGAGGAACCTATACTAGCTATGCCATAAATTTGGGTTCTTAAAGGAACATGCTTCTTTATTACCTTTTTTTTTTTTTTTTTCTCTTAAGCTTTTAGTCCCATGTAAAACCTGATTCTTGCTTGGTACATGCGTGAATTGAAAACCGTATCTGACAAAGGAGGTTTGTTTCTACATTTCAGGAAAACCCTGGGAAAGTTGAGCATTCAGCAGACAAGCCTTATAAACCAAACATGAATTTCCCTGTAGTGTAGAGATAGCATGTAATGAAGTCTCAGCATCTGCAATGCAGACCTCCCCCAGATAGTTCGGACCCCAGGCTGACCCGAGTGCTATGGCGCTGGTGGAGTAGGTTCTCATTTGCCTTTTAGCAAGTTCTGCCCGCGAATAACACACAAAGTATGCAGGACCACTGTTGTATATTCAAAGTTGATTTGAAGTATTTGAATCAGATGATTAAGACTGTGTGTGTGTGTGTGTGTGTGTGTGTTTGTACTAAAAGCTGTTGTGAAATTTTTGTTCGTGTAGCCACTCTTATTATGACAGCCTCAATAAAAATTTAAGGAAAATTTTATAAAAGCATTGTATCTGATTTGGGTAAAAAAAAAGAAAATTTTGTTTAGTGCCTCAAAGAAAGAGGCATTAAGGAAACACCCTTTGATAATCAGGATATTCATACTTTGAAGGGGAAACACTGGAATGAAATACACATCAGCAAAGAAACTGATAGGCTGGTAAATCTAAATAAGTAATGGATGAGGGTAAAAAATACTACTAAAAATGATTATCTAGGTAGAGATTGTGGTTGAAAGATTCTAGGGCCCTTGTAGTACTTGAGAACATAGATTGATATTTTTTTAAGACATTATTTTCAAGTTGTATATCATTTAATTTTGTACATAGAAATAATGATAATCGTGTGCTACATTAGGAGAGAAAATCCACTTCCATTGTAGATTTGTGACCATCATGACTGAACCAAATACATTAATCAGTATGGTTTCTCAGGTTCTTGATGTGGAATGGTTCTTCATTCCACAGAATGACTGACTCTTGCTTATTCTCAGAGAGAAGAACTCAGTCCTAACTCCTCTGTAACCTTACTCCTCCTATGCTTTCTCTGTTCCTCTTGTACTGAGGGGCAGACATGAAGGAAAAGCAGGATTTGGATCAAGGGTTGCAGAAAAAGAGGTTGTAGAACGTTCTAATCTTAGAGCCCTCCTTCCCAGAGAACCAATGGTAGAAATGTTTGCCTTGGATGTGACTTGGGAAGCCACTCTTTCACTGATAAGGGGATCTAAAAGGTGAAGAATCTCATGCCCTTATCTGTCCCCATCCCCCTACTCCGAAGATTTTGGGGTAGGGGTTGAAGTTCTTCCTGGAGTATTGGAACTAAAAAAACGAACTTGGTATGAGAAAACTGGTCATTGGTGTTAAGGCAGCCTTCCTTCCATTCTCCAGATGCCTTTATTCTTATCACTGAAAAGCTCTCAGTATTTACCTGCTATATAACTTGTTGGCTCTGATGAAACAGAAACCCTGACCTGAGTTTAGTGCAGAGGTGGGGGCTGGGAGATGGTAATTGAATCTTTGAGATATTTCCCTGTAGGACACAACACCAGAAGGTTCATACAGGAATTAGCGTCAGGTGCAGGCAGCTTTAGAGGAGTCATTACGTCCAATTTTCAGCTTTTGGTTAAATTTGTTCCTTTTATTTAGAAGGGATCCAAATTATGTACTTATATACTTACTGTTTGGTTAGATATGGCCCTTCCTCTGCCTAACTCATACTTGATTTGTTTGATTTTCATGCTTCACTTCTTTTCTCTAACTTTTCCTTGATCTTTGCCCTTTTCCCCACACTGGGATTGAGATGAGAGTCTTCCCTGCTCTCTGGTGTTGCACACTCTATTTTAGTGCCTCTCACACTGTGATTATCTTGTTTTCCTTTCCTGCCCTCATGTTTGCAAGCTCTTACAGAGCAAGTGATGTCTCACATCCCTTATCCAGTCCAGTTACTCATTCTCTCGGGTAATAACTGATACATGAGAAATAGCTCATTTAGATGTCATCTGTAAAAAGTTTCACGTGCATTTCTCACCTGGCTACGCATAGGGAAGATTCATTTTGATCTTACTTATTGCCACTGCTCTAAAAATATTTTTTGTTTGTTGCTTTGTTTTCTGGTAAAATTATGCCCTTTTCTTGTAGTGCAAATACAGACAGTTACTAATTTTTAACTAGACTGATTTGCTTGGGAAGCTGATTTTTATATTCTAGTACTTGAAAACACAAAAGGTTAAAGGAACTTTTTTGTCTTGCCATTTCCTAGGAAACAGAGGTCTACAACAGAATGAAGATAGAGAATACCACCTTGTCAAAGACATGGTGATAAATTATCGAGGGAGCAAGTGCTATTTGGCAATCAGTCTGTTTTCTAGTTCTGTCCCTTACTATATGAATTTGGGTAGGCCATTTAATCTCTTCTATAGAAGAGAGAAGGAGGAAGGAATCTTGTCAGATTATGCCTTCAGCTTTAATGCATGCTCTGAGCTCACAGCCTGTGCAAAGAAAAGAAATAATCCATTGGAATTCTGATAGGAAAGTGCTGCTGTTGCAAATAATTTTTTTTTTAAAGCTTTAAAAGGAACTATATTGACAGTTCTTCACAGTTCCCTGTGGGAACTAAAGAAAGTAATTTTCTAATCCCTATTTAAATTAGATATTAGTGGTTTGTTTGTTTTAATTTCATTAAGTAATCTCTACACCCACTGTGGGGCTTGAACCCACAACACCTACATTAAGAGTCGCATGCACTATGGATTTAGCCAGCCAGGAGCCCCTAGTGAGTTTTGTTGTTGTTGTGAAAAGCATCTAAACTTTAAGGAAATTGAGCAGTAAATACAAATTATAATTAATATCTAACATCTGGTTATAATCTTCCTACATCAGGTTCAAGATGTTGTTCCTATAACTAGTTATGACACTGCTGGCTCATTCCTTCTTTTGGGATGTAACAATGGATCAATATATTACATCGGTAAGCTTATGGGCATTTAACCCTGGTCCTATTTTATCTGAGTTTTTAAAAATAAAGTATTGCCTCCTTTAGTTTTAAGTAGATGCACTATTTTAATATTATTTAAAATTTTTGTTTTTTAGATATGCAGAAGTTTCCTTTGCGAATGAAAGATAATGATCTTCTTGTAACCGAGCTTTATCACGACCCTTCAAATGATGCCATTACTGCACTGAGCGTTTACCTCACACCCAAAACAAGTTAGTACATGGCAACGTTCTGAAAAGTTCTTGACAGTTTCTGAGAATTATGTTTATTTATTGGTTTATTATGCTAAAACCAATCCAGTCCTTTCTAAGAGCTGCAGTTCTAAGAGTATCATCTCTACTAGTCTGCAGGTCATGTTTGTTAGATGTTGAGGTTAGACGTGACCATTAAACAAGCATAAGGTGAGGTGGGAATAGAACTTTTCTTCTTCTGAATTATGTTTAAGTCATATCATCACAGTATTGACTCAGATTATTATTTATATATATATATTTTTTTAATGTTTTATTTCTAGGAGAGAGAGAGACAGCGTGAGCAGGGGAGGGTCAGAGAGAGAGGGAGTCACAGACTCTGAAACAGGCTCCAGGCTCTGAGCCGGCAGTCAGCACAGAGCCCGACGCGGGGCTCGAACCCACGAACCGCGAGATCATGACCTAAGCGAAAGTCGGACGCTTAACCGACTAAGCCACCCAGGCGCCCCATCAGATTATTAAAAACATGATTTGCACATTTACCTTCCTGTTTACCCTTAGCTGATTTTGTTTTGAAATTAGAAGCTTTCATTTTTTTTCAACTGAAAACAAGAGGGTTCTTAGACTGTTAATCTCTTTTGGATATTGCCTTGTTTCCCTGGGAAATCTTTAATTTACGTTATGGGAAAAGACATTTTATTTTATGTTTAGTATCTGTAGCTTTCATTGGCTTTTAAAGACTATCGTAGTGAAATTAACAAATCTTTAAATTAAGAATTTTTAGGGGCACCTGGGTGGCTCAGTCAGTTAAGCATCCAACTTCGGCTTAGGTCATGATCTCACAGTTCGTGGGTTCGAGCCCCGCGTCGGGCTCTGTGCTGACTGCCAGCTCAGAGCCTGGAGCCTGTTTCAGATTCTGTATCTCCCCCTCTCTCTGAGAAATAAATAAAACATTAAAATTTTTTTTAATTAAGAATTTTTCTATTTTTATATTATAGATTGAAAGATAAACATAATTGGAAATTGAAAATTTATCTATAATGAAAAGAATTCCAGAAAATATTAACGTGTGTCCAGTAATGTTAATAGAGTTGAATGTGTTGCTTGTATAAAATCATAATTTTATTGAATTCATTGAAAGAAATCATCATCTTTAATGTGAAATATTCTAATTTATGCAGATGATTTTGATTTAAATTGTAGTAGGACTTCAACTATTATGCTAAAATGGGTCAGCAAACTGTCCTTTTTATTGATAGTCTTACATATGGCCATTGGCTGCCTTTGGGCAACAGTCAACAGAGTTGAGTGCTGATGACAGACTGTACAGCATGCAGAGTTTAAAATACTTGCCAGCCAAGTATTTCTACTTTTACAGAAAGTTTGCTCACCTCTGCTCTAGAATGAGATGTACATTTTAAAAATCTAATTAAAAAGGGAGGAGAAAACTTCTTTTGCAGTGTCAGGGGGAGAATGAAGTCACTTTTTAGGTTATGAGAAGTGTTTCCTTTGGTTTTTTTCTTTTTTGATTCAGATAGTTTTGGTGAGTCAGGAAGAATAACTATTAAAGCTAAGAGGTTCTCTATTTGTGAACGTTTTTAAGTATAGAGGCCACTGAACTCCATTCTGTCTTTAAATAGGTAGTAGAGTTTGGGCACTTTTAGTTTTTTTGTTTTTTTTTTTAATGCTTATTTATTTTCAGAGAGACAGAGAACATAGGGGAGGGGCAGAGAGAGAGAGAGAGAGAGAGAGAGGAGGAGAGAGAATTCCAATCAGGCTCTGTGCTGTCAGTACAGAGCCCACTGTAGGGCTCAAACTCAGGAATCATGAGATCATGACCTGAGCCAAAATCAAGAGTCAGATGTTTAACCGACTGAGCCACCCAGGCACCCCTGGGCACTTGTTTTTTGTTTGTTTGTTTGTTTGTTTGTTTGAAAAGCCACAGGTGAACTTGACATGATGAGCTGTACATGATTAGAAGAGACACCATAGTAAGTATGATGTAAGCAGTGTTATGGGTGTATTTGTTTTAGAGCTAAATATTTTGAATCTGTTAAACAGTGTCTGCGTGATTATTCAAGGAAAATTCAATAATCTAGCAAAAGTAAAAGTAGGGATGCCTAGATGGCTCAGTCAGTTAAGTGTCTGACTTCAGCTCAGGTATGATCTTGTGGTCTGAGTTTAGCCCCACTTTGGGCTCTGTGCTGACAGCCTGCTTCAGATTCTGTGTCTCCCTCTCTCTCTGCCCCTCCCTTGCTCATGCTCTCCCTTTCTCTCTCTCACAAAATAAATTTTAAAAAAATTTTAAAAAATAGAAGTAAAACACATGGTCGTCTAGACTAGAAATAATATGGAATATTGCTTTAAGAATACTGTGTTGTATCAGTGGTATTCTTAGCATGTCAGATTTACTAATTCTTTAAACATTTATTAGGGACCTACTGTGTCTCAGGCACTCTGTAAGGATGATTGTGATTCAGTCTCTGCCAGTAACAAATAGAGATAGATAGACTTGGAAATAGAGGAGTTAGCATGTTACAGTTGCTGCGATAGAGCATAAAATACAGCCCGGGGGACAAGTGAACACATCTATCTGGGAGTGACGGTTAGGAAATGACGTGTAAAGGAAATCATGATTTGAAGTTAGGCAGGGAGGTCTTAGGGCTTCTGGGCTGAGCTGGATGTGGGGACTCAGAAAAACACTGCCTCTTTTATCACTGGGCAGTTTTCTTTCTGTCCTCATCTGATATGCCGCCTTTCCACTTGGACCTCGTGCAGGTGTGTCTGGTAACTGGATTGAGATCGCCTATGGTACGAGCTCCGGAGCTGTGCGAGTCATTGTTCAGCATCCAGAGACGGTAGGGTCGGGCCCACAGCTGTTTCAGACTTTCACGGTTCACCGAAGTCCTGTTACAAAAATCATGCTGTCGGAGAAGCATCTTGTATCAGGTAAAGTGAGGAGTGTGCTCATGTACCACCTTGCCTTGTGGGTAATTTTCCAGACTCTTACAAATGGAAAGAATGTATATATCTGTAAACTTAGGAAAGAGTTAACCGTATCTTTTATTTATTCTCTATTCTAATATTTTGTTCTCATGGCATGTTTACTTTAAAATATTGATCATAATCCTGTTGAGATGGATTAGAGAAGTTTTCCAAGTATGAATTTTATATAAATTTGGTTATATTTTCTTAAGATTTAAAACTAAAGTTGTAGATTTATGTGTGTATTTGTTTGATCATTTTCTAAAAATATTAAAAACTAGTAGAATGTACAAAGAGATTATTTGAAGAGAATTATATTTCTGTGAGTTTGTTGTTTCTTAGTCATAAAGTTTTTTTAATATAGATACTAATTAGATACTGTATTAAAAATGATACGGATTTGTAAGCTTAGGGAATGTGACAAAGTATAATGATCACAGAGGAAAATTCCATTGACAAGGTTCATTTTGTATGATGGTTTCTAAAAGGCTTCATTTTAATTTAATTTTGAGTCATATGTGTCTGTAGAGATTGCTTTTACATTAAATCTTTTGTAGATCAGTTCCTGCCTAACTTAAACTTTTTATAAGCATCATTTTCATCTATCAAGTTTGTTTATACGAAGACTACGTAATATTAAAGGTGATGCATCTTCCCCTGATCTCCATTCTGAGTAAACTCTAAATGGAGCTGAAGTACCTTGTCCATGAATGGATGGACGGGTGGGCGGGTGAGTGGGTGCGTGGGTGGATGAGTGTGCTTTAATTGTTGGAGTATAAAGTCTAGTTATTTTGAGTATAATTGTACCTCCCTGAAATAATCAGTCTCCTCTTTAGACTTTCATAAAGCAACTTGCCTGCCTCACTGAAGAGAAGAGTTTTTCTCATGCTTTTGCTTGTTCGTCTTCTTTTGTCCAGTGACTAAGTGGTGGATTGCCTCAGAGCTCTTTCCTAGATTCTCCATTCTTCCTTGCCTGTAGTTTTCCTGAGGAAGTGAGTGTTCTCATCTATATGCCAGTGAGTCCCAGACTTTTTCACTTTGACCATTTGCAGAGCTCCAAACTTGTATATCCGGTGCCTGTCTCTGGTCATACATGTCATTGACATGTCAGAATTAACCTGGATGAATGGTACTTTTGTTTTTTCTCTCAGAAGCCATCTTTGTACACAGTATCACCATCTGCTCATCAAGCTGAAAACCCACAAGTCACCTTTGATTCTTTCCTTTCACCCACACAGACCTGTAATCTATCAGTAAGTCCTTTTAGCTTGGCTTCAACATATGTCACAAATCTGATCATTTGGCGTCCATTGCTGCCAACTTGGTAGCTAAGTTTATTTCTCCACTAGATCACTGAGCTCAGTTTTTGGCTGTTTCTGGCTCAACTTTTTTTTTTTTTTTTTTTTTAATGTTTATCTATTTTGAGAGAGAGAGAGCATGTGTGTACGAACGTGAGAGAGGGGCAAAGAGGAAGGAAGAGTGAGACAGCTCCGTGCTGTCACCGCAGAGCCCCATGTGGGGCTCAATCCCACTTACCGTGAGATCATGACCTTAGCCGAAATCAAGAGTCAGATGCTCAGCCAACTAAGCCACCCAGGCACCCGTCTGTCTTGCCTTTCTATGGTACATATTTTTTATGGCACATAGCATCCAGAAAGATCTTCTAAAAATGTGAACCATGTCTGATTCCCAGTGGCTTCCTAGTATTAGTAAACTCATAGTGTTCTTCCTGTTATGAGTCCTGTGTTCTTTTCAGCTTCTTTTCCTCCCTACCCTTCACGTCACTTTTCTTACTGCTCACAATGCCCTAACCCTTTGGTTTTCCGATTTCTTAGAAATGCTGCAGAACTTTTACACTTGTTCTTTTTATTCGAATAGCTTGGTTATCATCTGTCTCTCTCTTGTAGAATATAAGTTTTACAGTAGCAGAAGCTTGCCCTGAGCATACTTCTTGACACATGAAAGATGCTGAATAAATGTTATGTAAAATGAGGTAATTTGATCCTGTGAGAAAATGAGATGGTTTTGCCAGGTTATTGTGATGACCACACTTAGACTCAGCAGTAATTGCTATCATTTTGATGGTGATGATGTTATTGCGGGATGCGACGCCAGAGAACTACATTGTAAAATCTGCATTTTAACATCAAATATTTCATGTAGGTTTAAATTTAAATAAATTTGTCAAGAAAAATGTCCAGTTGAGCTAAAAATGTGGAGTATTTTCTGTGTGCTCAGTTACATCATTCTGCCACCTGGTGGTATCAACATGAATGTACTCATAGTCTTTTCCCGATAGTCAGTTTTCCTGTCTGAAATAAACCTGTAATGGTTATTGTTAACAAAGTAACCATAATTGCCTATTGAATCAGTTAAAAGTGCTTAAGATGTTTTCTTTTTTTTTTTTTTAAGGTATTTTTCCAAATCCTAGTAACCTTATTAGTGAAATAGGAAATTATTTTCCATTAAGCTGATAAAGCAGCCTAGAACTAAGTGTCTCCCTTCTCACCAGAAACTGACATCCTGAGACAGGAGAATTTTGTTATATAAGTAACACCTGTATACTTGGAATTTTTACTGCTATTTGTCAAAATTAAATTTCTAAAGTTTTATTTAAAATATGCAACTGTGGCATTTTACCCAGTGAGAAAGATGTATATATAAGAAAGTGGCATGCCACAAAAGTACATTTTGTGTGTGTGTGCATTAACAGTATCAGTTGATGGTTTGTATTTTCTCAAGGAGTAGTTCCAGTTCCTCAGATCAAGAAACAGCAGAGGTAGGGTAGTTGGTAGGAGATGTATCTTAATATTTATCCACTTAATATTATTTACATTAAAAAAAACTAATTGGAGTATGTTTCTTAAGTGCAGACCGCTTATATAAAATAGTTCTTAACTTTATCTTAATTTTCCTTAATATAACTATGAGTAGGTGATATAAGCTTTTTGACAAATGTAATTTGTGTCCATAAATTTTCAATAACTCCTGATCTAGGTTGTAGGTTGTTTAATGTTTAGGTAACACAAACAGAAGCAGTTTCTGTGGTTGAAAAAAACAAGCTGGGTAACTCGTTTACTCTGCAGTTTAGCCACAGAACAGAATAATAGCATCTTTTATATTGCTATTTTTTTTTTTTTTTTTTTAAAACCTTTTCTCCAGTTATACTTTATGTGCTACTCTTCTAAGGACCCATAGATTTACTTGCATACCTTATGTTTGCATGGCCAACAGAAAAGAAAGAAGTATAATTTTAGGATAAAAGATGTCATTTGTCGCTCAAAATGTGCTCTGATCTATTCAATATAGATCATGGTTTAAAAAGTTAAAATGAGTTTATGAAAGTGGTACCGTTGGTGCTTACATATCTATTGAACAACTTCTTTATGTTCTCTTTCCTAGTGTGTGCGGATAACAATCACGTCAGGACGTGGACAGTAACACGATTCAGAGGAATGATCTCTACCCAGCCAGGTTCCACTCCTTTAGCATCATTCAAGATATTGTCTCTGGAGGAGACAGAAAGCCATGGAAGCTATTCCTCTGGAAATGACATAGGTGGGCTGGACACTTCGGGGCGTTTTCAGATACTTGGTGGGCAGTACGCGGACTGTAAATAGAAACCTAAAAATGAGTTTCAAATAGTTTTTCACTTTACTTTTTTAAAACAGAAATTTAGTGTGTTTTCTTACTTAGTTCTATACATTCACAAATTATAGCATTTTTTTGTTTAAAAAGTTGAGCAAATTTTTCATCTATTTATCATTTCCTTTTTTAAATACTATTTCCAAATCTTTTGTTGATGATTAAAAGCCATGATAGCTGTGCACATTTGAAACTTGAAGGTTAGTTTCTTTCATTGCTAGTAACCTGAAAATAATTTTTTTAGTATTTATTTTTAGAGAGAGAGAGGGAGACACAGAATCTGAAGGCTCCCGACTTTGAGGGGTCAGCACAGAGCCTTACATGAGGCTCAAACTCAAGAATCACGAGATCATTATATAGGTCAACCGACTGAGTCACCCAGGTGCCCCTGAAAATAAAAGTTCAAGCTAGAGCAGGGCTGGTAGTGTAATGTGCTAACTGTTTTGATTGCATTGCAGTGGCCATCAGGAAATAATAAGCATATCATCATTGATATGGTCTGACTTCAGCAAAAAAGTACATAAAGTTGATTTGACTTGTCCCTCTATACACCATACGACACATGTGTATATGGATTCTCACACATACAAACATTTGCAGTCTTCACAGAGACAGATCTTTGTCTTCTTGGAAGAGTCTGTACGTTGTGTCTTCATTGTATGTAATAGGTCTATAGGACCTATTTGTTAACTCGTGCCTTTTTGAACATTTTTTTTTATAAGCAGAAATTATAGCACTGATAGGAGTACATTAGAGTTGTTTTATTAGAATTCTTTTATGTGAAACATTTAAATGTATGTTCATTCAGAATATGCTCCTACAGTAAAGAGTTCAAAAATAGTTACTGTTAAAAAAATACAAGCTACTTAAGAGAATTATACTATGACAGTCTTAGTATTTTTAGAAAAAGAAATGCTCAGCCTTGTTGATTTTAACAGTTGCTCTGTGACCCAGTTATCTCTGTGATCTAGGCCTTGGAAGTTTAGTTTTATCTCATCAACAAATTTCTTGCCTGTTTTATTGAGATACAATTGACAGTAACATTGTACAGGTTTGAGGTGTAGCATCCACAGAATTTTATTGAGTACCTTTGCCCTAAGCATTAGAAATCTTAAAAACAAAAATGCAGTGAACCTCCAGTCACAGTGTGGTGACCAGTAGAAACAAAAAGCAAACAGTTGCCTGGGGCAGAAGCACCAAGGGGGGCCGATAGTGCTGCTCCCCATGCTGGGTGTTGGGGGACACCAGGCTCATTTCATTTTCTGGACAGGCGTTTGAGGTAGATATTATCCCCCACTTAACACTGATGGAAACCGAGAACACTTAGTAGAGGTCTCAGTGTTTGAACTGAGACACTAAGGGTGGGTAAGGCTCTAAAGTCTTACCTGGCAAGTTTGGAAAACGTCCGGAAGGTCCTGGATTGGTGGTACGTGGGTGAGAGTAGGAGCACATGGGACTGAGTGGAGACGCGGGCGTCAGGCCAGGCGGAACGTGGGTAACGGGAACGAAAAGATGTTTGGAAACAGGCCTGTAAACTACAGCAGCCTTGTGAACTCTTTGAAAGAGGGCAGGGAGATTTTTTTTTTTCCTTTATAGTTCTCATTTAAAAACATTTCTTAAGAGGTGGACATTCAGGTTAGTGGAACAGAATAGAAAGCCCGGCGTCTGTAGGCATGTGTATATGGGTGGAATCCCGATTGCAGCGGCAGATGAGTAATAAATACTGGAGGCAGCCATGAAAGAAAGGAGTAGTGGAGCTGGTTAGAAGTTCAAAGTCCATCTTTTTGCCTCCCTACTTTCTTCTTCCCCATTGAAGATAGGAGACACCTGAGGATATTTGTGTTCTGAAGGAAAGGAGCCAATTTGGAGAGAGGAGAGGGAGAAACTTTAAGGAGGGGAAGTGTGGGTAATTGAATTGAGGCACAAAGAGTTAAGCTATGTAAGCAACTCATACGAAGATAGTTTGAGAAAAAGAAAAGTCCCAGAGTCCTTACTCCTAGTTATTTTATCCATTATCGCTATTTTGACTTTGGTTATGGGTTATTAAATGAGGACTCTCATTTCACCTCAATAGAATTAGACTTCAGAAAATTGTCAAGTAGCTGAGCAACTGCATAGCTTAGTGAAGAGCCAGACATCTTGGGTTTAAACCCCAGTTCCTTTAGGTAGGACCTCTGAGAGCTTTGGTTAAGTAATCTCTTGGTGCCTTAGTTTACTCATCTGTAAACTAGAGATCATAATAATGTATCTCTTACGTGTGATGATTAAAATGAGTTACATGCAGAGCATTTACTGTGACACACAGTAAGCATAATGTAAGTATTTGCTGACTAATCAAGATGTTATTGTCCCATTTATTAATTAGGTATGATTCACTTAAGATGAAATTGTATCCTACATCACATAGTTTTTGTGAATGATGAGTTGGTATTATTTTAGCTAACGAGAATGATGAGAAACAAGAACTACTAGTTTTTATGTTTTCCATGAAACACATTTTTTTGTAATGTCTTTCAGAATCTTTCTAAAATATATGAGCCATTTATCTGCTTTGCCAAGTACAAGAAAGTAAAAATAATCGAATCTTTCTTTTTAGATTGAAAACCATGCGGGATACAATAGGCTTCTTCTAGTTAATTAATTGTTTATTTTTTTATGTATTATTGTTATTTTAATGTTTATTCTTGAGACAGAGAGAGACAGCAAGAGAGGGACACAGACTCCAAAGCAGGCTCCAGGCTCTGAGCTGTCAGCGTAGAGCCTGATGTGGGGCTCAAACTCACAAGCCGTGAGATCAGGACCTGAGCTGAAGTCGGATGCTCAACCTACTGAGCCACCCAGGCGCCCCAATGAAATTCTGTTTAAGAAAGTTACCCTTTATTTCTTAAGATTTTGCATTTAGCTTTTCAAGAAAGAGTAAAAGTCATACATAAAGTAATTTTATTTATATGTACGTTTTCTAAAGCTGTAAGAAATGGCACACATTCTGAAAGATAATAGATGTAGAGCCTGTATTTGAACAGGTCTTGTACTGGTGGTATAAATGTAGCATTTTCAGCAGACTAATGCCTTCAGCTTTAATAGCCTTAGTGCATAAAATCAAATTTGAACTATTATATATTTCTTTTAAAAATGATTACTGCGAGTTGGAGTATGTGCAGCACTGTTTTTTCTGTCTGAGTTGGACGTGGACTAAAGGTCATGTGTGAAAAGTGCTTTTTTGTTTTAGTATTGACATGTCTTTTGTTCAGTGAAACCAGTGGATTTCAGTTAACTTCTTTTGACATTGTCTGTTCTTTGACCCAAGGGCCTTTTGGAGAACGAGATGATCAACAGGTGTTTATCCAGAAAGTTGTTCCCATCACCAACAAACTGTTTGTAAGACTCTCATCTACTGGGAAAAGGTAAAACTTGGCTTTATTTGTTTTCAGAAGTCACTTATGTTTTAAAACAAGCAAACATGTAATTTGGCACACTGATAAAAGAGCACTACCAGAAGCAGATTGTTGAAAAAAGAAGTTTAGTCATTATCTTGTGATCTTCTTAGCTTAAATTAAGACAGTATATTTAGTACATTTCCTCTAGGATTTATTTATTTCACTGATCCTGTGGATAATTAAGAAGGATGGGTGTGTAACAGAGTAAGAACCCATGAATTTGATGGCAGACATCTGAGTTAAATCCTGTTTTTGGCACTTCCCCTTACTAGCTGTATAAATTCAGTTTGTCACTTTGTTTCTCTCAACCTCCAGTTTGTTTATAAAATAATGTTCAGCTACCTTGGAAGGATGTCATAAGATATAATGAGTTAAAAACTCATTTTTGTAAGGAATACCTTTCATGGGCCTGGACACTAACAGATGCCCAATAGAAATTAGTTTCCCCTTTTAACATTTGACTGAAATTGTACGTCTTTCAAATATATATATGTATAGTCAAACCTCAGACATATTGAGCTGTACATTTCTTTTCTTTAAAAACAAAAATTTTTGCATGCCAAACAAGTAAAAAAGGTAGAATTCGTATTAGTAGTCATTAGGGAGGTTATGGATTTTCATACTAATGTTACTAATGCTACTGCTGTTGTTACTCTTCAGCATATTGTCATTTCCTAATATTTTAATGAATAAACTCTTGGAGATGATAAATTTTCTTTCCATCAAAATTCTTTGCATATAGTCATCAGCAATTGTTAAATGAATTGATTCTAGAGCATGATTTTTAAGTTCTAAACTACTTTTGTCACCTTTTTTTTTTAAAGGAAAGTGTATTAGAAGCCTCTAATGTAGTTAGAGATCAAAATTTATCATGAGAAATATTATAAATCACTGATTTATCATTTTCTCTGCATATTAGTGAAGATGCCGCCAAACATTTCTTACAACTGCTGCATAACATCCTCTAACAATGTATTTCCTTTCCTTGTTCGGTTCTCATGTCCTCCCTCTTCTGTTATATTAAACAGTAGCAGGGTGTTATCATCTACAGTCTCTGCATGACAGAAAAAATTCGGTAAATTTTAACTTCATGATTCCTTAGGAAGAGTTGTACTTATAAAAATAATCAGAAATTACTTTGGGGGTGACTGGGCAGCTTAATCGGTTAAGCGTCTGACTTTGGCTCAGGTCATGATCTCGCAGTTTGTGAGTTCGATCCCTTTGTCGGGCTCTGTGCTGACAGCTCAGAGCCTGGAACCGGCTTCGGATTCTGTGCCTTCCTCTTTGTCTGCCTCTCCCCTGCTCACGCTGTCCCTCTCTGTCTCTCAAAAATAAATGTTAAAAAAAAAATAAAAAGAAAAGAAATTACTCTGTAGAATTAAATAGAAAACCAGCCCTTTATAGGGTGCCTGGTGGCTCAGTAGGTTAAGCATCTGACTTGATCTCAGCTCAGGTCATGATCTCATAGTTGTGAGTTTGAGGTCCATCATTGGGCTCTGCACTGACCGCACGGAGCCTGCTTGGGATTCTCTCTCTCTCCCTCCTCTCTCTCTCTCTCTCTCTCTCTCTCTCTCTCTCTCTCTCTCTCTCCCCCCCCCCCTTTCTACCATTCCTTCCTCCAGCTTTCTCAAAATAAATAAATACACATTAAAAAAATCCCCTTATGAGGCTGATGCTAAGCAAAGCTTTTGTTTAAGTCATTCAGATTTTTGATACTGAGAAGTGAAATGAAAAGGTTTTATTTCAAGTGGGCAGGGGCAGTACCTTGTCAGCATTTAAAAGAAGAAGGAATTCTAAGGGATCTAGCCCACAGGAAAAACAAAAAACAAAATCATGTTTATTTTCAAGCACATAGGTTTATATTTTGATTTATTTTGATTTTAAATGTAAACAGTAATTTAGATTTTAAAAATATTTATATTAGTTTATAGGTATTATTAAAAATAAACATAATTCACTGCATTAAGAAGAGGAAAACTATTTGACAGTTCCACACCCATTTATGGCTTAAAAAAAAGAATCTTAGTGCCTAAAATAAAGGACAAGTTTTTTAATCTGATAATAATGCCTACAGAACCAGTTCTAGTAAACTTTGCACGCAGTGGTGAAATACTGAAAGCTTTTCCCTTAGGTAGGGAATGAGTAGGATGGCCTCTCACTGGATGCGGGTGTCCAGTACGTAACCTTCTCCCTCGTCTTCTGCCGTGTTTGCCGGGAAGCTCAGCTGCGCTTCGTACTCCGTGTTTCTCACACTGATAAGAATGGTATTTCCCCTTCCTCCTTCATTTTCTGACCTTGCATTTGCCTGGTACTATTTATTTGTGTACTTATTTATTTATTATTATTATTTTTTTTTTTTGAAATGCCTCCTTGTGTAGTAGTCTGGGGTAAAAAATTCAGTCAAGCATAATTCAGTCAACTCTTACACGATTTTGACAAATTATTTGCTGACGTTAGTCCTTGTATTTTTTTATTTGTCAAATGTAAATGATAACTGATAATTGTTCTTTCTAGGTTCTTTTATCCTTTATGGAAACCAATGCAATAGTTAAAAAGATTGTTTTAAAAAGTTACGAATCTTATCTTAGTGGAGGATACTACTTAGACCTCTCCATACAACTGTACATTTTTTTTCTGGTTTCAGACTTTTAATTTGCACATACATTTTAAATGACATCTCAAGATCTTTTCCAGTATCTTACCTACTTGCTTTGTTTCTGCCTTTTTAGTTTGTAACTTTTTAGTTTTGTAGCTTCCTTTTAAGGAATTCGTTCCCATCAAGGTTTTTACCTGGAGTTTTTTTTTTTTAAGGTTGGCTTAAATTATTTGTGTTATTTCATAATTATTTAAATATGTTGTTTTATAACAGCCTTTTCTCTAGACTCAAAGAAACAAGGCTTGAATCTTATTTCTGTGACTTGTCTTGAACTTCTGAGATCTGTTTTATATATATAAAATATTTAACTCCAATTTGCTAATAAGCAATTAATTTCAAAACTCTGAATTACAACATGTTACTTGTCCCCATGGTTTACAACTATACAATATCTTTTGCAGAATCTGTGAGATCCAGGCTGTTGACTGTACAACAATATCCTCGTTTACAGTGAGAGAATGTGAGGGTTCCAGTAGGATGGGCTCAAGGCCAAGGCGCTACTTGTTCACAGGCCACACAAACGGCAGCATTCAGATGTGGGATCTGACCACCGCGATGGATATGGTCAACAAAAGTGAAGAGAAGGGTAGGTCCATGAGCAAAGTTGTTTGTCCACAAGGTGATCAGCTTCTGACATAAGTGATGATAACGAGTGTGTGTTTTCCTTAGACGTAGGTGGTCCAACTGAAGAAGAGCTACTCAAATTACTGGATCAGTGTGACCTGAGCACATCTCGCTGTGCTACTCCTAACATCAGTCCAGCCACTTCTGTGGTTCAGCACAGCCGTCTCCGCGAATCAAATTCTAGGTAGGGTACAGAGTTGTGGATCGTATGAGTAGTTGAATTGATTGCTTTTGGGAAAATTGGCTGAGATACTGTAATCACATAGTTGTTGAAAGCATCATTTTTCAAGGCATTTTTTTTAAATTATTTTTTTAACATACTTTATTGTCCCAATTGGTTTCCATATAACACCCAGTGCTTATCCCAAGTGCCCTCCTCCATGGCCATCACCTATTTTCTCCTCTCCCCCACCCCCATCAGCCCTGAGTTTATTCTCAGTATTGAGGACTCTCTCATGGTTTGCCTCCCTCCCTCTCCCCAACTGTTTTTCCCCTGCCCCTCCCCCATGGTCCTCTGTTAAGTTTCTCCTGTTCCACATATGAGTGAAAACATACAGTAACTGTTCTTCTCTGCATGACTTATTTCACTCAGCATAACACCCTCAAGTTCCGTCCACATTGCTACACATGGCCAGCTTTCATTCTTTCTCATTGCCATGTAGTATTCCATTGTATAGATAAACCACATCTTCTTGATCCATTCGTCAGTGGATGGACACTTAGGCTCTTTCCATGTTTTGGCTATTGTTGAGAGTGTTGCTATGAACATTGGGGTACATGTGCCCCTATGCATCAGCACCCCTGTGTCCCTTAGGTAAATTCCCAGCAGTGCTATTCCTGGGTCATAGGGGAGTTCTGTTGTTAATTTTTTGAGGAACCTGCATACTGTTTTCCAGAGGGGCTGCACCAGTTTACATTCCCACCAGCAGTGTAGGAGGGTGCCCATTTCTCCACATCCTCGTCGAGGCATATCTTTAATTCAGACTTTATTGATACTCAGTTTTCTTAAAACATTTTACTAAATTTCTCACCTGCAGGCATATCTGGTTCTTTTCATAGAATATATTTTCAGGAGCATCTGAGAGGCTCAAATGCTTAAGTGGCTGACTCTTGATTTCCACTCAGGTCATGATCTCACGGTTCATGAGTTTGAGCCCCACATTGGGCTCTGCATTGACAGCGTGGAACCTGCTTGGGATTCGTTCTCTCTCAAAAATAAATAAACTTAAAAAAACATTTTTTAAAAATATTTTTTCCCTTTAACTTTGTGAATTGCTGCCAATTTGGATGCCTGTTATGTGATCAGGAGTTCATTCAAAGGAAATTAGAAAAAGCACATGTCACCTTGAATAGTGTATGGAATTTTTGTTCCTGTAGCCTTAGGGAAATATTAAAGTGATTACGTCAGCTCTCAAAGCTTACATTTGGTTATTTTGTACTTCTGATACAGTGGCGTCGTTTATTTGGAATTCAAAAATTCCAAAATTTGAACCCAGGACCAAATACTAAATTATATTGGTTCCCTATAGGTTTTAAAAGTTTCGTCCCCCGCCTCCCAGCTTTTTTCAGCTATTCAGAATTTCAGATTCACTGAATATATGTATGTTATTATTTGCATTGGTAATTAGATAAGCACACACACACACATACACACACACTAATCCATAATATAGAGTACTTAATAAGTACATTTTTATATATAGAAATAAAGATAGGCATTCTTTATATACTTAAATAATATCCTTTCCTTATAGTTTAATTAATGAGATGTGCCCCTGAAAAATCCCAGAAAGTTATCTGAACTGTAATTTTTTTTATAATAACTGTATTTCAGCCTCCAGCTCCAGCACCATGAAACCATCCACGAAGCAGCTACTTATGGTTCCGTTAGGCCTTACAGAGAGAGTCCTTTGTTAGCAAGAGCAAGGAGAACGGAGAGCTTTCACAGTTACAGGGACTTCCAGACTGTTAATTTGAACAGAAATGTAGAACGAGCTGTCCCTGAAAATGGTAACTTGGGTCCAATACAGGCCGAAGTACAGCGGGCAACAGGGGAATGTAGTGTATCGGAGAGAAAGTCTCCTGGAACAGAAACAAAAAGTTTGAGAGAACCAGAGAGTGGATTGGAAGTGCATAAAGTAGCTGAAGGTCTAGAATCTAAGAAAAGGTCATCAGAAGAAGAAAATGAAAATAAAGTGGAGTTAAGGAAGAAAGGGGGATTTGAAGGAGGAGGGTTCCTTGGAAGAAAGAAAGTTCCGCATCTGGCGTCCTCACCCAGTACTTCGGATGGAGGAACGGACTCCCCAGGCACCGCGTCCCCGTCTCCTACAAAGACCACGCCATCTCCTCGGCATAAGAAAAGTGATTCTTCGGGTCAAGAGTACAGCTTGTGAAAACTTACCAGAATGAATAGTTCTGTTAATTTAGACGAAAGTTCAAAACTTTACTGGATTTCAGTACATTAGCTTTTACGCCAAAACTTTACAAATTAAAACTGGAGTTCATTCAGTATCTTTTTAAACAGAAATTACCTGGAGTAGGGAGATAAAATAATTGTATCTCTTTTCACCTTTTGGAAAGTTTTTTTTTAGTTTTACAAGTACATTTAACAAGATTGTTTGTAAAAAAAAAAAAAAAAGTCCATTTCAATATTTCACTACTCTCTGGATGTTGGAAGCAAAGTACCAAGTCTGACTAAGATGGTGCCCACATCCAAGCATCCTCTGAGGGCACAGGGACCAGCAGTGCGTTCCTAACCCCCATAATGCTTGAGGTCTGGCTTGCAAGGTCATGTTAAGCGAATCCCATTAATTCTCTTTGGAACTTAGTCTCCTAGCACTTATTGTGATTGCCAAGTGTTTACCAGATATTTAATGAGGTGCTACGTTTGTGAAAAAATATCATCTAATTCAAAAAACACTATTGATGTTGAACACCAGATAACACTGTATAGTAGTCAGTCCCTTAGGGTATTCTTTTTTTTAATTGTGGATCATTATCTGATTCTCATTTTTGGAGTTCGTAAGTCTTAGCAAGCATCACCCATGTTAATACCAAACATCCATTTTTAACTTCCTTTAAAGTTTGGAGGGGTGTCTGTTTGAACAGGTGAAGTAACAATAATAATCCAGGACCGAGCTTTGAGTGCCCGGAAGGGAAACCGTACTAGTTGTTAGTCTGCCTTCTTTTTTTTAGGATCCACCATATTTTCCCCCCACTGTTAATAATGAAGATAATCAAGTTAGAACATTGCCATTTTGTTAAGCGTGTGAAACTGCAATTCTCAATTTTTGGTTAAAGGTTTTGGCTGCTGTAAAAATATTATTTTAAAATATATTTCGAATTGCAAGAACAAAAAAATTTTTGTACTTTTTTTCATTTAATTGGCATAATTTTCAAGTTTCTGCAAATAGGGTAATTGTAAATTTAAAGCATTAAGCGTTTATTGGTGAATAATGTATATATTCCCATTCCAAGAAATATTAAGTGAGTGAAGCCGAAATAAATCCTTTAAAGTTTACTATATTGCTAGTGATTTCACAAGTCCTCTTGTATTTATTTATCAGTTAAGTCTAATAAAAATGATTAAGACTATGTGTTCTCTGTTATTTAAGGAATAGAAAGCCTGTTTGAAGTAAACCTACGTGAGTTTGTTCATGTCTTCTCCCTGCAGTGAGAAAGGGGAGGGGCGGGGAGAACTTAACGTAAAGCTAACGTGCATTATCATGGAGGGAGAATATTAGGCCAAACATAATTTCCATATTATGGATTTGTAATTCTCTCCATACCCTTCTTTCTCATTATCACTGTCCTGTAAAAGTTTTGGGGGCAAGTAAGAAAATGAAAGAAGTTTTGAGTATTTGCCCAACCTTTAACAAGCATAAAAGGCCGGGGGAGGGGGGAAGGTAGACTATTCTAGAGTAAAATCCCAAAGAAAGGCAACCCACCATACCACGGGTTACTATGAGTCAAATCTTTTTTTATCTCTTTCACTTACGGGAGTTTGAACCTTCATGTTAGGACACGGGTTTTGAGTCGACTCTGTCACTGAACTTTGTGACCTTGAGCAGATTATCCCTGCTATGCCTAAGTGTTTTCCTTGTACTTACTTCATTAGGGTTTTTGTGACCCAAGGAAAAAATTGAGATGAATCTACATACTTTGTGTTCAATGAAAAATGAGAACAGAATCCTGATTCTCATGATGCGAGTTTTTTAAGTAATTCGGTACTTCAGAGGAGTACTCAGAAGTATCATCATACCGGTTGCTGTCCTCACTTCATAGAGGAGACCACTTAGGAGAAATACTTCGCCACAAAGTTTGTCAGCTACTGAGCCAACTTTTGAACCTGTGCTGCCTTTTTCAGGAGCCTATGGTCTTGTTCCTGGCTTTCTCATCTAGGCTTATACATCAGAATGACCTCAGACTATACATGCCCATCTGCCCAGACCTCCCTCCAATCTGGTGGGTGTTACTCATGCTTTGGAAAAAGTACCACAGTTGATTCTAATGTACATTTGTAGTTGAGAGATTATAAAGAGCATCCTATTTTCTTAAATGGGTTCAGCCTTATCATTGTTATTTATGTGTTAGTTGTAAATATAAGCTCCTTATCACCGAATTATTCCATCTGGACTGTTTTATTTACAGGTTGTTCAAGTTGAATTGTATTGATGCTAACATGATTTTTGGATAAGCATAAGATACACTGAAAACTTAGAGTTGGCAAGATTTGTCAGGAGTTGGTCAGTCTGAGGAACTGTTCTTCCACAGACTGGCTTAGAGCCTCAGCACCCCCAAAGTTCACAATCTGACTTGTTTTGAGGCAGAACAAGGGTTATCCCTAACGTAATAAATCTTTGCCACTTTAGCCGTGGGAAAATCCACCTACCTCTGGATTAGCTCGCAAAATATTGTCTGACAATTGTGTATGTGACCTATAGACTCAAAGTAACTTCCTGGAATCATTACATAGCCCTTTTAAGAATAAGGAAGACAGTATTTTTTACATTGTTTTCCATGAAGAACAAATACCTTTAATTTAATGTTGATGACTTGGAAAAAAATGTTTCTTGGTCTAGGACTTTCACCAATGACTTTGTAGTCCAAATAGAACAGATGCTAGAAGATGTTGATCCGTGGCAATTGGACTGTGGCGTATCATCCGCTCTTTGTGATTCGAGGGCTGAAATAGCAAGTTCTCTGAAATGAAGGGCTATAGTACAAAGTAATAGACATATACGCTATGCATATGATGATACACGCTCATGTATCCTCTTGTGTTTACATACAAATGTTAATTGAAACACTTGCAAAGCTGGAAGGAGCACAAAACTTCTTTTTTAATTCCACAGGCTAATTACATATTGCAAATAGAACAGCGGTTTCCATGGGAAAGGTGCTAAGTTGACGATGTCAGTATTCCCGTGTACACGGTCAATTGACAGAATTTTATGGAAAGTATTGATTGGAGTTTCAAAACGATGTAAAATATGTGGTGAATAGCTCTGTAGTCCTTAGATTTTCACAAGATTCACAAATGCAGGAACAGAGATTTAAAAGTGTATGTGGTGCTCTGTCAAAATGCTGGTGTATACTTTTTTTAAAAAATTAAGTTTAGTGCATACTTATCCCTAAACACGGTAATTACATTGAGCTTTCAGCTCAGTGTGAATCCACCAGCGCAGTTTGGTTTTCTCTAGCTGATTCAGCTTGGCCTGAAACCAGGACTTTACTGTGTAGCTGTGATCATTGGAATTACTGTTTATTCCAGGATTGTGTCACTCCATGGGAATAAAGGATTGAAAGGAGCAGCAGTGACGTCCTCTCAGAAGAACTGCTTAGTTTCTTACATGTAACAACGGTGGGCCAATTTGAAATTGTCCCTGTTTGTCCACTTAACCAGTGGAGTCACTGTCTGAGCCAAGTGAAAATTACAAGCTTATTTAGTAGAGCAAAGTAAGTATTTTCATTTCGATGGTACCCCTTATTTCAGACCACCGGAAAAGCAGACCTCTATTATGGAAGAACAGTTTTCAAAAACAATCCTCATTTTCTTTTTTTGAAGGATTATAGAATAACCAGAAATGGATCTTTCTAGCATATATTGGGTGTCAGTCAGTGATAACCCAGTCGGGATGGGGCATAGGGCCCACCTTTCGGTTTTACGTCTTCGGAGTCTCCATCTTTCACAGGTGGGTGTCGGTGAAAGTGGTGTGTTCCTTAGTCACAGAACTGAAACCCTTGATGGCATTCATCAGGTCCTCTTCATCCACATACTGAAAAATAAGCCAATCATCATTGGTTAGGATGTTTGCTATCCCTTTGATATTTGCCATCGATTGATAGTGGTATCAATTTAATATAAAAAGTAATCAGTAAGTATTTTGTTAAAGGCTAATATCCTATGCTCAAAACTTTAAGGCATGGTTTGAGATTGTCCTGCCTCAAGTTTACCTTATTGTAAGGGTCACATGTTCACATGAACTATGGACTAATCCAAAATGTCCTTTGAGTGTTATTAAGGGCCATATTTTAACTTTCTAAACCTGTTTTCTCATCTCTAAAGTGAGGAGATTATATTTTTATATTTTATTTTATATTTATATTTACGGATGTTATACACACACACACACACGTATATACATTTATATACTTAAGATTTTGTTTGGGGTCACCTGGGTGGCTCAGGTCACAATCTCATGGCTTGTGAGTTTAAGTCCTGCTTCGGGCTCTGTGCTGCCTGGAGCCTGCTTCAGATTCTGTCTCCCTCTCTCCCTCTCTCTCTCTCTCTCAAAAATAAACAAACACAAAAAAGGGATTTGGTTCAAACTGTCAGCAGAAGAGAAAGAATACATGCTACTGTGCTTCCCTCTTTTACTGTATTTGGTATGTATTGAATAGGGCTCGTAATATTGTTTATAAGGTGATAATGAACAGATTATTTTCCAAGTTTTGCATCTTCAAAACCTTTCACTAAATTGATTTACATATTATCTATTGCTAGTACTGTCAAAAGCAAGCAAAACCGTCAATATAGTATAACAGTGAGGAATGGGGCTTCTATTATCAAATGATGGTTTTAAGATCCCAATTCCATCAAAAAAATCACTGTGTATACTTAGGTAAGGACACACATGGAACCAAGCCCTCTGTGTGTTATGTTCCCTGTAAACTTGTCCTTTTCCATGTCAAATATGATCAATTAACAATTCCTTTATTCCTGCCATTTAGAATCTTTAGATCTGGAATGGAATCGTGGAATTCGATAGTCATAACAATATGAAGCAGGCCCACAATTTTAAAGTGCACATTGTAAGGGCACCTGGGTGGCTCAGTTGGTTAAGTGTCCAACTTCGGCTCAGGTCATGATCTCACAGTGTGTGGGTTCGAGCCCCACGTCAGGCTCTCTGCTGAAAGCTTGCTCCGAGCCTGGAGTCCCCTTCTGTGTCCCCTTCTCTCTCTGCCCCTCCCCTGCTCATGCTCTATCTCACTCTGTCTCTCAAAAATAAATAAATGTAAAAAAAAATTTTTTTTAAATAAAATAAAATGCACATTGTAGATCACTGTCCTGAACAAGCCAAGACTGCATTTTTTCATTGTGATTAGAACCTGGAGCCAGGAAACTTGCTTTTTTACTTGCCATTAGTTAAGAAAATCTTCATGGAAGTCCTCAACTTTTCAGCAAAGGTGAGTACTTAGATGAGTGGAAGACTGTAAAGGCCGAAGTAGACAGCTGGAAGACATGGAGGTGAATCATTCTGCCCCAAAAGAGTAAGCAGAGTCCCTGAGTTCCTAGCTGGCTATCATTCCTAGCGAACTATCCCAAAGGAATAGTTCTGCAGCAGACGTCTAGGTAGTTGGCATAATGCAGAAGGTTGATGGTTGGTAAAAACCATAGGATTCTATCCATTTCAGCCTCTAGGGACTTATAACAACTATTAGATATTAATAAGGTTAACTTTCAATGAGTAAATTATTTGTATCCACTGGACTGAAATTATGAAGTTGAAGTTCACAAACAGTAATACCTTTATTTATCATGATTTTCTGAGTTTTTTGGAAAAGAACCACTGAACCTATTGAAAGACTTTCTCCTCTAACCATAAACCAGAAAGAAAAAGGTGATGCACTTTTTAAAAGTTTTTTCTTATAGACTAGTTCCAATGTTCCCAGTCGTCTTTTGCCCAAATTAATAGAGTATAGCCTGTTTGTCTCTCCAACTACTCAATGAATTTTTTTTAAGCATTTGATGTTTGCAAAAAGAACAAGACAAAGTTTCTACCTGGCTCATCAAACAACTTAGTAACACTAGTAAGTAGGTCATTACAAAATACTTGGGTAAATAAATGGTCAGAGGGATGCAGAGTGCGGGGAGGCAGCATTCAATGAGGCCAGAAATCTCCATGCCACCCCTTTGCCAATATGCTTCTGGGGGGTGATCTACGGCTCTGGATAAGGAAATCCACTCACCAGCCCACTGTCGTGGCCCATGATGGTTTCCCACAGCGAGTCATCAGTCAAGACTTTCTTGTCCTGAACATCCATGAGTTGGCTGACACTGCGGTGGAGGGGGCCTTGGGAATAGGTTTGGCTTACTTGGCTCTGACTTGGGATCCGAAGGACTGATATGCTGCGGTTGCTCCTGATACTGACGGGTGTCCCAGCCCGGGGAATTTTGGTATCAGCTAATCCCTGAAAAGAAAGTTGCTGTTCGCGATTACTGTCCAAAAAAAAAAAAAAATGGACTTGAAATAGGACAGAAAATTGTGTGTCACACATTATCAATGAAGGGAGCACTCCATATCCTCCTACAGAACAGCTTATCTGGAATGCCACGGCCCCTGGCTTTTTGGTAGGGGTGAGGTGATAAACTAATAGCGGTGCTAAACACCAGTGTTCTTAGCGCTTCCAGAATATATGCACTAGCGCTTTGGCTCTTGTTCCCTGTAGACAAGGGCTTACTGCCTTGCAAAGTGGTGGGGTGAAGGTGATAGCGGCTGGGTTAACAAAGTGATCCCTTCACAAGTGTCACCACAGAGCCTGTGCCTTGAGATCACTGCTTTTCCCAGACCAAAGTTGACAATGGTCTCTCATGGTTGCCAGCTGAGCATGGTTGGATTATATTTTAAAATCTCTGGGTTTGTGTAGGAACATGGGCTCTTCCCACCCTCTCTTCTCATTCATGTTGTTCTCTTCATTATAAGATTCAGCCTTGAAAATAAATCGGGCCTGTGGGGTGCCTGGGTGGCTCAGTGAGTTAAGTATCCAATTTCAGCTAATATCATAGTCTCATGGTTTGTGAGGTAGAGCCTTGCATCAGGGTCTCTGCAGTCAGCCAGAGCCCACTTTGGATCCTCTGTCCCCCTTCTTTCTGCCCCTCCCCTACTATCTCTCTTTTTCTCTCTAAAAAATAAACATTAAAAAAATTAATAATTAATAAATCACAGGGCACCTGGGTGGCTCAGTTGGTTAAGTGTCTGACTTAGGCTCAGGTCATGACTTCTATGCTGACAGCTCAGAGCCTGGAGCCTACTTCAGATTCTATGTCTCCTTCTCTCTCTGCCCCTTCCCCACTTGTCCCCTTCCTCTCTCTCAAAAGTAAGTAAAGAAAGAAATAAAAATATTCTTTAAAAAATTAATAAATCATGTATGGAATTAACATCAGAAAGACAAAGGCACTATATGATTAGAACCTAGAATGTGCCATAAGAAAATCTAGGAGCTCTACATGTACCCCAATGTTCATATCAGCACTCTCCACAATAGCTAAAACATGGAAAGAGCCTAAGTGTCCATCAATGGATGAATGGATCAAGAAGATGTGGTTTATCTATACCATGGAATACTACATGGCAATGAGAAACAATGAAATCTGGCCATGTGTAGCAACATGGATGGACCTTGAGGATGTTATGCTGAGCGAAATAAATCAGGCAGAGAAGGACAAATATCATGTTTGCACGTATAGGAGGATTAGGAGGAACTTAACTGAGGAACAAAGGGGAGAAGAAGGGGGTAATTGTTGGTTAAAGGGAGTGAGGCAAACCATGAGAGACTCTTGAATGCTGACAAAAACTGAGGACTGATGGATGTGGGGGGGGAGGGGGGTGGGCATGGAGGAGGACACTTGTGGGGATGAGCACTGGGTGTTATGTGGAAACTAATTTGACAATAAACTATTTGTAAAAAAAAAAAAAGAGAGAGAAAATCTAAGTGCTCTAAATATCTGAGGTTTGATTTAGCTGTTCCAATCAATGAAATGTTCCTACTTTTCATCGTGTAGACAACACATCATGCAAAAAAAAGATCATGCATTCATGCAACACATGAAGTACCTCCAAGTGCATGGTGTAACTTTTTAGGGTAACATTGCTTGACACATCAGATATATCAGCCACTGAATCAAACTGAGAACAAATGGGGAGGCATTAGTCAGTGTTTAGAACAAACAAAATTACAATAAAACAAATCCTTTGTGTTTGTCCAACAATAATATAATCATACAATCGTTTTGAGATGCATCTCAGGCTTTGTGTGTGTGTGTGTGTGTGTGTGTGTGTGTGTGTGTGTATTTCTGCAATTAAAATTGCATGGTGAGTGGAACGTAATGGCTTAGTATTTAAAGTGAGTTCTACTGGCATGATTTGTTTAGTGTTGTAGAGCTGAGAGGATCTTTAGGCAAGTAAGTAAATTATAAGTCTAACTTGCACTTAAACTTTGCTACACTTTATGCTGCGTGATCTTGAAAATGTTAACGAATTGTAAAAGCCTCTCTCATTCCCTGGTGTCTCTGCCCCAGTTTCCTCTGTGAATTCAGATTGGAGCCTAAAATCCTTTGCCAGTTTATGTCTGGTGTCAAAGGGTTTCTTACCTATTCAGAGGACAGGAGTGCCTGGGATAGAAGCTCATCGTGTGTGTGTGTGTGTGTGTGTGTGTGTGTGTGTGTGTGTGTGTGCGCGCGCGCGCGCATGTGGGCATGTGTTGCAGGGGTAGCTCTCATTGACCTCCCAAGTGTAAAAGTCAATCTGAGGCCCTGAGCAGTTGACTCCAGCGTGATCCTGTTCAGAATCTTACCCATTTATTCTGGGATCCATGCATCACAATAACAGATCTTTATTTTGTTCTAATAATGCAAAGTAGCCTCTCTTTAGTTTGGTTCCCCGTCACTGATAATCTTCTATGTCCCCAACTTTGTGACAACAGCTTATGTTCAAAAATGTTTTCTAAAAGCAACAGTAGGAGGCCGGCAAGGCCATGTTATTCCCTGGGTGGGATTCACTTAGGATTCAGTGGGTTCTGGGAACACTGCCCAGGGCCCCGGGGACTCTCCAGATCCCCCCTGCTAACCTTCTGGGACCAGTGACTAATACCCTCAAAGCTGAAGATGAGCCAGTGTGGGGGCCCAGAGCCTCGGGCAGCCAGCCAGACCCCCCACCCCTTCCCTTCCTCCCATCCCATTTGGCCACCCAGCAAAAGCTAACCAATTTGGAGCCACCCTGCTTTCCCTTGATGGTAAGGGGTACATGGGAGTAAGGTGTTTCAACTCTTTTGTCTGCCTGTCCCAGTTGACGTCTGTCTGGCCTCAGAAGCAGCTTGGGTTTGGTTTGGCAGGAACTGTAAGGGCTAATCAGCAGCCTTTACCTGTTTTTTGTTTTGTTTTGTTCTGTTTTGTTTCTTATTGTGGTAAGGACACTGACATGAGATCTACTCTCTTAACAGACTGAGTGACAGCACAGCACTGTTACCAGGCACAATGTTATACAGCAGATCTCCAGACCTTCTTCGTCTTGCATGATTGACATTTTATGCCTGTTGATTAGCAGCTCACCATTTCCCCTTCCCCTAGCCTGGCAGCCACTCTATCTTGCTTCCATGAATTTGATGATTTTAGATACCTCATCTAAGAGGAATCATGCAATCCCCCAACCTGTTTTTATCGGTTATAAGACTATACCTACTGCTTATGGGAATTGTATTATATTATTACATTTTAAACTCAGTTATGACTATTCTCCGACTTTATCGTGCACCAGCTTCCTGAGTGCTAGTTGGAATGGCAGAGTCTTTGGTTTCTTCCACAGGAGATTCAGGTCCTGCTCCTATGTGATGCTGATACTGATAGTTCCTGGGCCTCACTTTGACAGAACAAAGCTTGCCGAGACTCATGACAACCATGAACAGTGGTACCATCCAAAGTAGCTTCCATTTGGAATGATGTGATTGCTTCCTGACCCCTCAGTTAGCCAACTGGGCAAAACTGGATTCCTCCTCAGCAAGGATTATGAGGCAGTGACACCTGCCTGTAGGGTTTGAGTCAAGAGACAGGAGATTGGATCACTGAAATGAGTTACAGATGCTAGTGGTATTTGGGTAGCTTTTCCCGGAAGGACACTTCATGTTACGGAGTAGATGTCCCCAGCAGAGCTCTGGAATTTTCCTTCCATGTTCTCCATGCACTCTATATACCCCAGGGTTGACTCAGCTGATGTCCCCAAGCCAGATATGTCTCAGGCCTTGTTGGCCCTTCCATGCACTTCTGAATTCCAGACATGGGGGATGTCTTCTGTCTAAGAACGTGGCTTCCAAGGGGCACCTCAGTGGCTCAGTCAGTTAAGCATCTGACTTTGTCTCAGGTTATGATCTCATGGCTCGTGAGTCTGACCCCCATGTTGGGGCTGACAGTTCAGAGCCTGGAGCCTGCTTCGGATTCTGTGTCTCCCTCTCCCTCTCTCTGCCCCTGCCCCGCTTGCAGTCTGCCTCTTTTTCTCTCTCAAAAATAAATAAACATTAAAAAATAAAAAAAAGAAGAACACAGCTTCCTCAGAGAGAGAAAGTTACTACTCTTCAACAAGGAAAAACTTCACAGTATCTGCTCTTCAGTGAGAGTCTTTTGATGAGTATACATTGAACACAAGCAAATGACTGATGGTTTGAATTGGCCACTCCACGTTCATTCATTTCACAAACATTTGATGCCAGGCACTGTTCTGGGTGTCAAAGTGCAGCAGTAAGTGGCCCACGAAACCCCCCTCCCCTTGGGGAGCCTACATTCTATTTGATGAGTCAGACAAGCATATCTGCCGTGATGTCATGCAGTGATGGTGCTCTGGAAAAGCTAGAGAATTCTATTTCACACAGAAGAGGTGGTGACATCTCTGCAGGGACCTGAGTGAAGTGAGTGTGTGAGCCATTCAAAAGGAGAGCAGGGGCTTGATGTGCTCAGGGAGGAAGGAGGCTGGAAGGCCAAGAGCAAGGAGAGGGGATGACGTGTAGCTGGTGAGAGCTGAGGCCTGAACTATGGGAGGCATCATCTCCACTTCTCCACCACCAAGTCCCTGTCCCCTGGCTGTTCCTGGCTCCACACACAAACCATGGGCCTCAGAGGGATGACTGCCCCTCTGTGCCCCCCATTTTCACCACTTGGGCATCATGTTACATCTTTGTCAGTGCCTTAACCACTGTTTATTGTTGTGTCCTGGACAGATGAAGAGATGTGGATGGGACACAATGCTATTGGGTTGACTCTTCTCTAATTTTTGAAGTGTTAGAACTCAACAAGTTTGACTAGGCTTCTGTGCTTAATTTGGTGCTGCTGTGATACTGTGATTTATAATAAATATATATTTGACCTTCAGCCCAATATCTGGCACAAGACTACTGAAACCCTTGGAATTTCTTAAGAGATGAGAGCCACAAAGGTGTCTTTTGTTATGCTAATGAGGCGATTTTCTGGAGGAACTACCTAAAGATGGGGGCTGGTTATCAGCAGCCCCAATCCATGATTAGAGTGTGAAAATTTCAGTCCCCCCTCAACCTCCCCTCATCCCCCACCTCTAAGGAGGGTAGAGAGACTGGAGGTTGAGTCAGTAGCCAATGACCAGTAATTTAGTTAATCAAGGCTAAGTGATAAAGCCTCAATTACATCCCGCCCTATGCATCTCTTCCATCTGACTGTTTCTGAGTTTTCTTCTTTTATAATAAACTGAGTTTCCAGTAAGCAAAATGTTTCTCTGAGTTCTGTGAGTCATTCTAGCAAATTAACTGAATCCAAGGAGAGGTCACTAGAAACCCCAATCTGTAGGGGCACCTGGGTGGCTCAGTCGGTTAAGCATCCTACTTTGGCTCAGGTCATGATCTCACAGTTCATGGGTTCGAGCCCACATCGGGCTCTGTGCTGACAGCTCAGAGCCTGGAGCCTGTTTCAGATTCTGTGTGTGTCTCTCTCTGACCCTCCCCTGCTCTCTCTCTCTCTCTCCTTCATTCCCTCTCTCTCTCTCTCTCTCTCTCTCTCTCAGAAATAAATAAAACATTAAGAAAAAAAAGAAAGAAACTCCAATCTGTAGCTGGTCTGTCAGAAGCCTGAGTAACAACCTGGACTTGGGATCCAGTGTCTGCAGTTGTGGGGAGGGGACCATCCTGTGGAACTGAACCTTAACTCATGAAATCTGATGCCATCTCTCTGTAGAGAGTATCAGAACTGAGTTGAATTGTAGGGCACCCACCACGTGTCAGAGAGTTGCTTGCTGTGAAAAAACTCCCCCCACACTGGAACTGCTAATCAGAGTTTTAGCTGTACAGAGTGGCTACTAGTCCATATAGAACTTTTGTGCCAACTGGCAAAAAGGTGACATCTCAGGCAGATGCAGCCCTCTGGGCACATGGCTTGGAAAAAAGACTGGTGCCTGGTGGGAATTAGAATTTTCAGCCTTTCCTCTTCCAAGTAGACATGGCCTCACACCACAGAGGGCACCTTCGCAGTCACCATTTCCCCTTCAATGAGTGCTCTGGGCCACGATCTCCCTGCACCGCCGTATATGTGACCTCACCACCTAGACCTTTGCGTGACCTCCTATCTTGGGACTGGGTGGTCACCAGCTATGAGGAGCCACCCATCCTCAGTGGCCTGGAGTGTCACAGCCAGGGGACAAACTGACCACCACTTGCACTTTACTCTCTCCCTAGACCTCTTATTTATTGCTAATCCCTCCAAGTTGCACAATTATATAATCTGTAAGTTCCTCTAGTGATTTCAACATACAGCTCTTCTCCACCATCCTCTGATGGACGGTGTTAGAGCAGAAAAATTCATCCCTGGTTACACCTTAGAATCACTTTTGGAGTTAAAACAAGAGAATACCAATCCCCAGGCCCACCCAAAAGTGATGAAATCAGAGTTTCTGGGATAAGACACAGGCAATGGCATTTTTAAAAGCTTCCCAGGTGTCTTCATCCACTTGGGCTGCTTGACTAGAATCTCATAGACTGGGTGGCTTCTAAACAACAGAAATTATTTCTCAAGTTCTGGAGGCTGGGAAGTCCAAGGTCAAGATGCTAGTAAATTGAATGTCTGTCAGGTGCCTGTTTTCTGGTTCACAGCTGGGGGTCTTGTCTTCTTGCTGTGTCCTCACATGGAGGAAGGGACAAGAAAGCTCTGGGGGCCTCTTTTATAAGGTCACTATTAGCCTCCCGTGGTTCCCATATTTTGTCAAACATTACTGTCATCTAGTCCCTTGTTATTATGACTCTGGAGACATTTCCTTCTACAGAAGTGCAAGCGTTCCAGTGCGGGAGAGGGAATGGGGGCCCGCCTTCAGAGACATACCACATGCGTTTCCCCCGGTGGATAGACACTCAGTGGAGACATTCTCTTCTGAAGAGGTACTAGGGGAGGTCTCTCTCTGATATATGGTTCTTTGCGGATTTTTCTTTGTAGTATCAGAGACAGAAAAATGGCCAACAAGATCAAGCCCAGCATTGCTATTAACACGATGAACCATAGCTGGCTGTAGAACTCTGTGTTCTTCCTCCCCGATCCGCTCTTTTCTCCAGGAGGTGACAGAACCAGGCCTGCAAAACCCAGGGCAGGAAAGGGAGGTGTTATTTCAGAAGGCAAGTTTGTGACCCCTCGCCCTGTTGTTTGGTAGTAAATTGGAAAGGAGTTTAGAGCAGTTTGTCTCATGGTGCTTGTTTGTACTCGTGTTCCGGCCACCGAAACGGTGCCGGGCGCCTTCAAGGGGAGCTTACAGCCCCCAGGAGACCTCGCTGCCGGGCCTCAGGATGGAAATCACCACTGCCTTTGCAAGCTTCCTGGGAAAGATGAGGAGGAGGAGGGGACTTTTAAAGGCGGTAACCAAGTAACCTTGAGGAATGCTTGTTTCACTGTCCTGTGTCTTGAGTGGAGTTTTTTCTTGGGTGATAGATGCTGGGGAGGGCCAGGCTGACCAGCATTGCTGCAGAGACCCTCTGGGACACACGGTCTGTGCTGAGGAGATCCGGGGTCCCCTCCCTTCATGCAACTGCCTTGATCCCGAGAAGTTCTGTGCAAACCGGATTTGAGACATTAGATCCTATTTTCTATTGTGATGTAAACAGCCTGTGCTTCCCAACATGTTGTCTTTATATTTCTGGTACCCTGGCCTCTCTGTGACGTGGCCAAAGTTCTGCAAATCATCACTCAAGTGCTTCCTATGGAAAGAAATCCTTTGCAATAGGACCACTCATGCTTGACTTCTATGTACGTGGTGACAGGTCATGCATGCAATTCTCTGCACACGAGGCTAATCACAGTGGCTCATGTTTACGGAGAATTCATCTGCCCTGTGCCTTATAGGGGTGAGGGATGGGGAATCCCACCACTATCAAGACTTAGGGTGTGGGGGGAGCTGGGAAGAGCTGGGGCGGACAAGAGAAAGGCTTATGGGGGATGCCACAGGGCTGCATGCAGCAGTGAGATCAAGCCGACTGAGCAGCACCAGGTGATCTCCAGAGGTCATCTCCAGAGGGCTGAACACTCCTGGCAGAAAGGAGGAGGATTTAGGACAAAAGCTGGGAAGAAGCGTATTTTGTTTTGCAGAATGAACAGTTCTGCAGGAACAGCCCAGGAACAAACAGCCCAGGAAACAGCCAACTAGATGTTTCGCCTGAGAGCCTCTCGCTATGTGCTGACAGCCCCTTACATGAGCCACTCTGAGCAGGACTGGATGAGGACCTAGGCAAGAAGCCCCGAGTCTTCTCGAAGTTCTTTAGCTCATTATAACCCTAAGTTCTCATCCTATGGGTGGAGTTTTCTGCCAGTTTTTGAACACACGATATTTGCCCTAGCATGTTGCTGTGGTAAGCATGTACAGATGAAACAAAAATGTTTCTGTGAGCTCCCTTCCCCCCACCTTAATATACTCAATAAAAGCTTCCTATACTAACCCCATGGAGAGACAGAGTGATCTCCCTGTCTCCTTACTTGTAACAAAAAATTAAAAAAGAAAATTCTTCTATTTCAACCTTTCCTCTGGTTGTGTTCAGTTTGATGCAGCCCAAGCAGCGAAACCTTGAGTTGGGCCCCAGGCCGGCCCAGGAGTCTGGGCACCCATGCAGTGGGCGTGCAGGCTGGTGTGCGGCTGGGAGCCAGGGAGCAGCTCTTCCAAAGCACAGGCTCGCGGCCAAGAGGAAGATGTGCAAACAGACACGTTTGCTAGTGTCTCTTCACTCCTTGGACAAACTCCCCCTTCCCACAACCTCAAGGACTGGGTGGGCTTGTGGGACACTTCAAACTCACATTTTCAGTGGAAGGGAAGGGGAGGGCTTCAGAATTGCAGTAGGAGAGTTTAAGAGAGGGAGAGAAGGTGACTAAGACTACATTTCAAACTCTGTAAGAGGAACAATCCTACTTTGCTAACCCTAACTCGACTTCTCATAGTTCTGTGGTGAATGTCACTCTGCCTTTCTGGGCCTCTGCTTCTCCATCTCTAAAATGAAGGGTTGGAGTCAAAGCTCTGCCAAATTCCAGCAGACAGGAATCCCTCTAATTAGGAATTATTTGAATAAAGAAAACAAAACAAGAAAAAAACCTCAATAAAACAAAAAAGAACCTTGGTTATCAATGGAAGAGTTGAATTTCCTCTGTGTGGCACAGGGCTGTAACTCCAGATACTGATCTGATGGGCCCAGTGGACCCCTTGCTTGGGGGGACACAAGGGAATGTAGGGCAGCCTGCCTAAGGGAAGCCTCAAAAAGAAAACAGCCCTCAGATCAGGAGGAGGGAAATGAGGATTGTGAGACTTTCAGGCTTTAAGGCTGCCTCAGGCAAGGGAACAGGAACATTTTAAAAGTTACATCATAAAATTAAAACTGACTATGGAAATTAGATGGACAATATATCTTGGAATTTTCCATATCTTCTCATGTCCTCAGTGTCCCTTCTCTCATCAATGGAAACCTCACTTTGTATTCAGGAACGGAATACAGGTTTCCCCTCTTTTGTGGAGAGCTTACGATCAGGTAAAATCAGGACAATGAGGAAGGGAATGCCAGTGGACTTCAAGAAAAACCCCAACCCAGAACTACTGTCAGAGGACATTCCTCCCGTGGGAAGATACTTCCCACTGATCTAGGAGACCAGCCTGGCTGGATTTGGAGGTGGACCAATCTCGGTTATATGGCTTCTACTCAAGTTGTGATCCTAGTCCTTTCTACCAGATTCATTGGACGGGGCTTGTTTATTTTTATTTATTTAAAATTTTTCAAACCTGAATGCAGTTGACACACAATGTTATGGGCAGGGCTTGTTCAAAGAGCGGAGTCCAGGGCCCTGTTGCTTTTGAGTCTCTGCTGTGGGCCTGGGAAACTATATAATAAACAAGTGCGCTGAGATGACTTGTGTGCACACTTAAATTTGAGAACCACTGCTAAGGAAAAAGGATGGGGTCAGGAGTCAACAGAAAAACCACGTTAAAATTTTCATCTTAGCCAGGATCTTGCGGGGCTTTCATGGGTGAGTTCTTGGTGTCCCTTAGGCCTCCACTGGTCCACTCCATTTGTGGACACACCGGAGTTGCTAAAAGAATACCAAATGAAGCCTGCTCCATCCACGGCTGCTGTGAGATGAAATGAGATGGACTGTGTGGAAGGGACTGTTAGGTGTTGTAAAAAATTTTACATGGTGTCCAGACATGTGAAGTCTGGAAATAGAGAATCGTATTTTTTTTTTCTTTTTTAGTGCTTGAAATTATCCTTGATAACAATATATATGTTTACTTGAGTTTCAGAATTTTTGGACATTTGTATTTTAGGAAAACCTAACTATGCATGCATACCAATTTAATATAACATTAGTTACTGGAATTTAAAATAGGGTATCGGTCCCAATTCTGTTCAAATGGAAAAGATCTGGCATTTCTCTAACTCGCCCTTTGAAATTATAAAGTATTATATATGTTATATTCAAAGGTTTTGGGTAGAACTCAATTTAAAAGATGCTCCATGAAAATGGCAATTTCATCTTTTCAGGTAAATTACTTGGTAATGGCAATCAATCACCATCTTTTAAAGAGAATGCAAGAGAAAAATCTCCAAAATTCACCATTTTAGGCTCTGAATCTACAGAATTATCACTATGATTAACACAAATTGGCATTAGACTATTTTCTCTCTTCCTCTGATCTCTTTTCTCTGATTTCCTTTATAAATCACTTTTTAAAAAAAATAATCAAAGTTGTATAGCTCTTTATTGAGAGGATTTGTGGCAAGGAGAGAATTTAGTCATACCTCTGTGTCTACAATTCAATGACTTGGTATATTTAAAAATTTTTTTAAACTATTTATTTGTAAGAGAGACAGACAGAGTGTGAGTCCGGCAAGGGCAGAGAGGGAGATACAGAATCCAAAGCAGGCTCCCGCCTCCAAGCTGTCAGCACAGAGCTGAATGCAGGGCTTAAACTCACAAACCGTGAGATCGTGACCTGAGCCGAAGTTAGACGCTCAACTGACTAAGCCACTCAGGTGCCCCTGACATGGTATTGTAAGAGTACTGTATACCCAGAGCAGCTGGGTGGCTCAGTCGGTTGGGCATCTGAGTTTCGCGCAGGTCATGCATGATCTCACAGTTCATGAGTTCAAGCCCCATATCAAGCTCTGAGCTGACAGTGTGGGGCCTCCTTGAGACTCTCTCTCCCTCTCTCTCTACCCCTTCGCACACTCTCTCTCTCAAAAATAAGTAAAAATTTGAAGAAAAAATTTAAAAAAGAATACTATATACCCTAACTTATTACTTAATGTAATTTCCATGAGAACTTAAAAAAAACTGTCTTGTAACAGTTCCTTCCATACAGTCTATGAACACATTAGCACAAAGGTGTATAAACAAACATATGTTTCTCTCTTTCCCAAAATGAATGAGTTTTATATTAAATATAATGCGTTAAATGTTTACCAAATCCGGTGGAGGTATCATATTGGACCAAAGGTGACTTAACACTTCCTTCATCTGTAGTGCAGATGACCTGGAAAGAGAAAGCTAGAGAAAAGGTACAAGACTTAGTCATTCAACACCTAGACATAGTGGGCAGACTTTTAGAAGAGCAATATATCATAGCATGGGAAAGTCTGAGAACAGGTTTCCAGCACAAGTTGTGAGGTTTTATCTTATATACACACTTATTTCTAATTTTCAAATTACCAAGAAAAATAGCTATAATTAGTGTAATAATAGTATATATTTACAAGTAACAGAACTGAAGAAGAAGTTTAGAGTTTATATCGCAAAAAAAAAAAAAAAAAAAGAATGATCAGAAGAGTAAAGAATATAACACAGTGTATCTTATTCTGCATATGGTCTAAACCTATTCCGGTAAAACTCAAAGGTGCACTTCACACTATGTGATCCAAAGTTTCTTTCTAAGCAGAAGAGCCTCAAAAGGATCTTGGAAATCGAATGGTCTAAATACTTCTCTCAGTAGCCAGCATCCTGAGGGAATCAGCTCTTATAGAGCCACCCAGGTGGTTGGGTAGAGGCTCGCCCAGAAGTAGAACCCAGATCTCCCAAGTATGGGAGATCATCCGCTCATCACAACGGCTGCCTAGGTGACTGAGAAATGTGACCAGGAGAATGTGTAGCTGGATTATAAAAATGTTTTGGATAAGCTTCAGGTGACAAATGCAATCCTAGATCTCATTATGTATCTGTACCTTTTAACCAACAAAAATAATATTTTCAAGGACATTTAAAAAACCAAAAAGCCCATTAATGAATTCATTGCAGAAATCCAGAGTGATTTAAATGGCTTCACATCTATTTGTCCTGTGGTCATGTTGATCATGAGAAAATACTTAGTACCTTGAAAGCCTTTTCTCATTTCAGTTTAAAAACCAAACAAGAGAAGAGCATGTAATTAAACAGGCAGAAAGAGTTTGGTTTTCGAAGGAAAAGGGTTGTTGTTGAGAAATGGATACTAAGGATGGTTGAGGAAAGCCCTCACTCATGGTCTAAGAGTTGGAGATGGTCATTGCCTGATCAGTCTCTATTTGTAGGCTGAGGATGTATCACGAAAAATCTCGAAGTCCCTGAAATTGTATTATTTCAGGAAACCCAGTGACTACCTGTGGGTGCTATTTGTCTTGTGGACACAGCCTGCCCTGTAGTCTTGTTTTTCATGGGGACACTCACATCACATAAAGACAGTGCTTGCCTTCCGACTGCATCATAATGGGAACACATAGCAGACAACGGGAAGGGAAATTTTATTTACTCAGAGCTGCAACATGTCCACAAGAAGTGGCCACTTCCACCCAGACATTTTAATGAGGAGCACTTGCTGGTCACCTTTCAGACCGAATATCTCATAAAGCTGGGACACAGAGTTCCCGACACTATGAAATAGGAGTCGGAAACTAACTTTTGTCCGCCGTCCTTGGTATGTAGAGGGTGGTGTCAAAGCCACTGTATACACGCTGGCCTCCATCGGTCACCACGAACTCCTTCAGTGGGCCATTCAGAAGGAAGGAGCCACTCCAGTCTATATGCACCAGAGACAAATTGCTGTCCACCAAAAATGGGGCTCTGTATTGGGGCACTGTTGGAAGAAAGTTGTACATTTTAAAAATGGTAACTTCAGAGGTTGGCCCCTGGGTGGCTCAGTTGGTTAAGCGTCTGACTCTTGGCTTCAGCTCAGGTCATGATCTCATGGTTCATGAGTTCAAGAAAGCCCTGCATTGGGCTCTGTGCTGATAGCAGAGCCTGCTTGGGATTCTCCCTTTCTCCTGCACTCTCTCTCGACCTCTCTCTCAAATAAACAAACTTAAAAATGTAAAAATGGTTGTCTCAGAGTGTGTGTGTATCTTTTTTTAAAATTTTCCTTTTTTAAGTAATCTCTATACCCAGCGTGGGGCTCAAACTTACTCCTCCAAGATCAAGAGTCACCTGCTCTACTGACTGAGCTGGCCTGTATATATATGTGTGTGTGTGTATATATATATATATATCACCTTATATAACACATTATATATATATATATATATATATATATAATACAACACCTCCCTCAAATTGGCATTGCTGAAACCCTTCATATTTTCCTCAGTGTTTTAAAATAACCCTGGCATTGGGGGTGAAAAGAAAACCAATGGGAACAGGTATGAAATGCTTTCTCAGCAACATTGCATCTGCTTTCCAAAAAAAAAATCAATGAAAAGCAGTGTTTTATGAAATAAAACTATTAACATACAATGGCTGCGCTTACCGACATAACCCTGGAGCTCATATTTTGTTGTATTTTCCTTCTTTTAACGGCTGAAGTATCCTTAACACTATTAACTACAGTAGATTGCTATTTTTCATATCAAATCAATATTTATTGCTACAAAGCCCCAAGGACTAGATGAAGTTAATATATTTTTTTTCCTCCAAACTAAACTGCTTAGATGGTGAATTATGTCCTTTTGGCACCCATTTATTTTTAAAGCTTTTTCTTGAACCGTTAGTTTATTTTCTAAGATAGTTAAAAAGCCTTGCAAACAGCAATTCGAGTATAATAATTCATTGCCCTGACTAATCAATCAATAGCATAGTACATTAGTATATAATCAAGTTTAGGTCTCCTAAGTATTATATCAGATATAGAAGCAACTTGGTGTGCATTTTACAGGCATGTTCTTTTTTTCATTTTTCAGCTCCTTCCTAAAATAAAGGAAGAACAATCCTTAACTGAGCCTCATCTTTTAAATGAATAATTTTAGCAGAAACAAATGAAGGGTTACCATATCATCTTGTCAAGTCAGAAGAGATTTATTTCATGAGATCTCGTTTTCTCCAAAATAATCAATACATTTGTAACAGCATTAAGATCCATCTATATACTAAATTGGCTTTTAAGAAAAGAAAAAAAGTGAGTGGTGGAAATAAATTGGATATCCTTTTTTCTATAGAAATTAAACCCATCTGTTGCTGATGTTAGGACATATAACAAAATAAGGAATAATTATAATTTTGTGATCACAAGATTTAACCACAAAGACAACTTTGATTCTTATCTTTCAAAGCAAGACCTTTTCATAAAGCCATAAGAAACTATTTCTGCAAATACCAAAACAAGAGCTATCAACCCTTCTTTTATTTTATTTTGATTTTTTAAAACTTACTTATCTGTTTTTGAAGGAGAGTGCGCATGCACATACACAAACACATAAACACACACATGGGAGACGGAAAGACAGACAGCAAGGAGGACAGAGAATCCCAAGCAGGCTCCATGCTGTCAGTGCAGAGCCCACTGGAGGGCTCGATCCTATGAACTTTGAGATCTTGACCTGAGCCCAAAATAAGAGCCGGATGTTCAACTGACTGAGCCACCCAGGTGCCCTTCAAGCCCTCTTTTAATGTCTGTTTTTCCAATACAAATGTTGCCTAATATCACAATGGAATATAGTGTTGTATTTATCGGTGGCTTCCCTCTGTCACTTAATTCAGAAGATTTCTACATCTCCTCTCCATTACAACAAGCACAGATAAAGACGAGGTTTGTAAATAGTATAAAAATAGAAAGATAGGAGCTTTGATGAAGGAGTGATTGAAGGTCAAAATAACCAAGAATAATGGATTTGGAGACAGAAAATGGGAACAGTCACTATGCCCCTGGCACTTGATGTGTTTTATCTCAGTTAGTCTTCAAAATGATCTTGTAAGAGTTAGTTCCTAATTTTTCAGGTGAGGAAACTCAGGTTCAGAGAAGCCAAATGACTTGGTTAATGTCAGTGGTTGGTAGGAGACCAAGGATCTGAACCCAGACCTGCTCACCCTAAAGTCCATGTTGCTTTGTTACAATCAATACACATTTACTCCAAGGAGCACAGTTTACGAATTGGGTTTATGGGTGCACTGTAGTGGTGGGTGGCTCATCCTGATTGATACATATTTAGGAATTTTGTAAGTATTAAATTTTATTTATTAAACTCAGCCATTATTAAAAAGTATACATGTAAACTGAAAATGATACTAAAACAAAGGTAATAAACACTCAACATAACTCCTTAATGATTTTGCTACATTGTATTATTATCTAGGCTCTTGAGGTGGTTTCCTTCTATTGTGTCTGGATGGTGGAAATATTACAGAGGAGGACAACACTAGTCACTCTTCCCAGATCTGTGTTCACTGGAAAATTGAAATCAGCCACGGTGGGAGTATTTACATCACGGAAATTGGCAAGCACTTCCAATCAGACATTTTTCTCTTAAGAAAGCCAGCAGTTAAACTATGTCTGACCTCGGTTCTTATGCTGAGGGTGTAGTTAAAGCAGAGGAGGCTGAATGCATTGTTAATACCTCTCCAGACCTATGTTTCTAAAAAATCACAAACAATATTTTAGAAGTACTTTGTGGTTTGTATTTCTGATCCATATTTTTTTCTTTTCTGATGTACATAATGAGTTAAAAGTAGCCTGAATGATGTTTGGAAACCCGTATGCTAGAGGTGCCTGGGTGGCTTAGTCGGTTAAGCATCAGACTCTTGGTTTCAGCTCAGGTCATGACCTCATGGTTCATGAGTTGGAGCCCCAAATTAGGCTCAAGTGCTGCTGGTTCAGAGCCTGCTTGAGATTCTCTCTTTTTCTCATTCCGCTCCTCCCCTTCTCTCTCTCTCTCGAAATACATAAATAAACATAAAAAAAAAAAGAAAACCCATATGATAGCCCATCATTTACTGTATTTTTCCATGTCTGTGGATCCAGTAAAGTGAATTAAGTGAGCCCTTTCTCCCTTTGTGTTACTCCAGTTTGGAGTTACTTCTTCAATGTAAAGAAAGAACAGAAAACAAGGAAATCTTTTCATTTACTTATTTTTTAATGTTTACTTATTGTATGTGTGTGAGAGAAAGAGCAAGCAGGGGAGGGGCAGAGAAGGAGGGAGACAGAGAATCCCAAGCAGGCTACATGTTGTCAGTGCAGAGCCTGATGCCGGTCCAAACTCACAAACCGTGAGATCATGACCCAAGCCAAAATCAAGAGTCAGACACAACCGACTGAGCCACTCAAGTGCCCGGAGAAAGGAAGGAAATCTTAAATCTGTTCACTTTGGGTTTTTTCCAGTGTAAGGATAAAAAAAATCTGGCAAAACTAAGCTTGATGACAAAAAGAAAATTGGTTATGAAAACTGCAAACTTCACAGAGCTGTTTTGGCCGGGCTTTCTGGCCAGTACACTCGTGCGCACACGCACGCGCATACACACACACACACACACACACACACCCCACACACACACACAACTGGCTTATGGATGTATTATGAAGGGGAACCGCTTCTCAAGGGTGGTGAATATGTCTTGTTCTTCTCCTTGTACAGAGTAGCATTCTTTATTAGTAGGTCAGAATTCCTCTTACTGTGACTTCCCGTCAGGCCTAAGTATTCCTCACGGTTTCTTTCAGTTTTGTGAAGGGAGAATAGTGAGAGGAACAGGCAGAAAGATGAAGGAGGTTGCACATTAGGAAAGAGGACTTCAACTACCTCCATGTTGACTTCAGTATGTACTTTCTAATGGATTAAATCCTTTCCAGCTTATCTCTTAACTCAGGCAAAAGGCGGGGCAGGCAAAGCACCCCGTGATCAGAAGGAAACCACCCCCTCAAGCAATAAGAGCCACCCAGAGCCAGTGAGACCCCGAGACCCCATGTGCCTCGTGTGACTGACTCCAAGACAATGGTCGACCTGACGTGTACTGCCCACCTGCGTGTCGCCACCGACCTTTGTCCCGCGTTTTCCTCACAGGAGCCTGGAAGTGTTTTCAGCACTTTGGAGACAGGCTTCGAATGCTTGGTGGCCTCACTGAAATAAATTCCTTTCCTGTGTCACCCCTCACACCTCTCTGCTTCCGGGTTGTGTCGGTGGCTAGTGGCCCCCTGCCCCGAGCTGGATGCTTTTGCACCCCTCCACCCCGATTACGGTTACACGGTAGATATTACTGAGCACCACTGCACTTTGGATTATGGAGCAAGTGACGAAGAATGCAGATTGTGTGGCACTGACAATAAACGTGAGAAGTTTTGGGTGCATTTCACTCACTCACTCATAGAACAACACCTGTTGGGTGTTCAGACCCACTGCCCAGGGCCGGAGTAATGTGGCACAAGTGAGGGCTGAAGGGTTGGAGGGAGCAGATTATGAGGAAAGATGCCAGCTGTGTCTGGGGCTGTTGCGTCTGGACTGAGGTGAGGAAGGGGGGTGTGGGTGTGGGGGGGCTGGGTTTCAAAGCCAAGGGCACAGGGGAGCAAGTGGCCTTCTGGGTGTCAGCCTTTGGAGCTGAAGCCTCTGAGGAGATGAACTCTCTCCCTGAGGAGGGAAGACGAGACGAGGGAAAGGTGGAGAGGAAAGTTTAGGACTGAGACTGAAAAAGACTTGGTTGGTGTAGGAGAAACCAAAAGACTGACTGACGCTGAATAGCCACAGAGGTAGAAGGGAGGCCAGAAGACACTCGTAGAAACTAGGGGGACTGTTTTTATTTTAAAAAAAATATTTATTTATAAACTGCAGTGTCATCACAGAGCCTGACATGGGGCTGGAACCCACAAGCCCCGAAATCGTGGCCTGACCAGAAACCAAGGGCCAGAGGCTTAACCGACTCCAAGCCACTCAGGAGCCCCAGGGGGACTGCTTTTTTTTTGTTTGTTTGTTTTTTATTTATTGCTGAGAGAGAGAGAGACAGCGTGAGCAGGGGAGGGTCGGAGAGAGAGGGGGACACAGAATCTGAAGCAGGGTCCAGGCTCCGAGCCGTCACCACAGAGCCCGATGCGGGGCTTGAACCCACGAGCTGTGAGATCATGAACTGAGCTGAAGTCGGACGCTTAACCGACTGAGCCACCCAGGCACCGGGACTGCTTTTTAATAAAGGACTGAGGGTTTCTGCCTTGAATGTTCCCGAGAAGCCACTGAGAGTGAGTGCTGCCGAAAAATACCCCCTGATGGTCACTGTGGAGGCCAAGGGCAAACCTAGGAAGAGATTTTCACGCAGGGACGAGGTGAAAAGCAGTCCGGAGGATGTTAAAGGGTAAGTGGGAAGAAGGAAAATGGGCAAAGCACACGGAAAGCATCCTTCAGACAAGTTTTGCTGTGAAGGGAGGAGTGTGGGAGGGGAAATGAGGGAGAGAAAGAACTGTGACTCTCATGTTTATATTTTACTTTGAGAGTGAGTGAGTGTGTGCAGGGGAGGGACAGAAAGATAGGGAGAGACAGAATCCCAAGCGGTTCAGCTTGGAGCCTGATGTGGGGCCCAAACTCACCACTATGAGATCATGACCTGAGCCAAAATCAAGAATCAAATACTCAACCGACTGAGCCACCCAGGCACTGGAGAAAAGTGTGCCTGTATCCAGGGTACACTGAAGATTGCAGAGAGGAGGAGGGTGCTCAGCAGGGAAGGGGGTGGGATTCAAAGCACAGGTGGTGGGATTATCCCAGGAAGAAGGACCAACCTTCCTTGTTGGAGACAGAAATGAAGTCAATTGCAGGTGGGTGGGAAGGGAGCAAATTACTGACCGGTGACTTCTCGGTTCCCGTGAGTGTGGAGGCAGGGAGTTCTGCAGAGAACATAGGGAGAGGCAGGTGACGACAGAAGGGGTGTGCAGTGGGTAAGCGCGGGAGGAGGTGGAAGGTTTGGGGAGGGTGGAGAGGGTCCAAAATCTTCATTAGAGAACAGGGTAACATAGTGGTACTGAGGGTGCCGCTCAGCAGGGTGATCACGAATTCAAAGGATACTTGCACTTTCTAGGGGTGGGAACTGGCAAGTGACTTCGGCTCTGACCTTAGCTTGGGGCCACATCATTGTACAGCCCCCAGAGCCTCAGTTCAGATTCCAGTCTTGTGAATGGCATTTTGGAATTGGCATTTGGAATCACAGTCCTGCTTCAGTTCCCTCTTCGGAAACTTTGGATAATAGCACATCCTTCGTCGGCTTCTTATGTTGATTATGTGTAACTAGGAACAAGCAAGTTCTAAGAGTGACCGGTTGCTAACATGTGCCATGTTGTCGCTCAGACACATTAAGTCCAGCGCCTTTCATGCTTATATAACTCTTACTTTAACAAACCCTGATGCCAAATCCTGAAAATGAGATTATAATTTGATGCAATGTGGCTGGAAAGCCAACCTGCAGGAAGAATCCAAAGACTGAAATATTTACATTCCTGATGTAGTAAATTCCATGCGTCAAAATTTAATTTGATGATAATTAGACATACGAAGATTGGTACGCAAAGAAATTTCTTATCATTTATAAGGAAAAATATTAGAACTCAAAGGCCCACATGATACGTATGATGGAAAACTATATAGCCAATCAACTTGGTAGTTAAGGTGTCTTTAATGTTATGGGAAATGCAAGTAAAATAATGTCAAGAATAAAAAGCAGACTATGGAATTTTCATTAGAATGTGATCTCAGACACATAATAGGAACTGCTCATGAGACAAAGATTAAAGAAATACCTTATGCTGAAATACTAATGTGGTTGCCTCTGAGTGGTGGGATTATGAGCAGGACTGGCTTTACGGGCACAGAGCTCTCACAGCCCCACAGTGCCCCTCACCCCTCATATAAAAGAATTAGGGACTTAGTTTGATGCTTCGCTGTCACTGTCTTGAAATGTTTAGTGATTTTTGAACAAGGGCCCTATACTTTCTCTTTCCACTGGGCTCTGCAAACGATGCATCTGGTTCTAACTATAAGTACTTATTTTATTCTTAATACTTTTGGTATTTTTCATTTTTTTAAAGTTTATTTACTTAAGGAATCTCTACACCTAACAAGGTGCTTGAACTCATGACCCCTGAAATCAAGAGTTGCCTGCTCTTCCGACTGAGCCAGCCAGCCGCCTGTTTTCCTATTTGTCATTTTTGAACAGTAGACACATATGCCTTATATGTTCCAAAAAGAAATCATATTATAGAAACGTAAGGAGGCCCCAATTAATTGGTTAATTGCCCTTCTGCTTTTCTTGACAGGCCATATCTCACTGCTCCCTGGAAATGCTTTCTGGATTATGCCACATAACTTGAAAAGAAAAAGAGTGGCAAACTAAGAAGCAAACAAATAAATATCAACCCCAATTTCCAGTTTGTCTATGTTCATCCTTGTTTGATTTCCTCTGAATTGGTTTTCACCCCATCGTTACATGAAAAATCTTCTTAAATTTGTACTTAATCTTCATGTTTTTCAATCCAATGGACATTTTCCCACCCAACAGACATCTTCATCGATGTCTCAGTGGTAAACAGTGCAACTCACTCAATCCTTTAAAAATGCCAGTTGCCCTACTTTTCGTCACAAGGCTCCTGCCTCTCCGGCTGATGGTGGCAATCACTTCTACTCACATTCTGTTTGGGTGACGAAGCTGATCCATTCAGAAGCTGTGCTGCCCACCTCATTGTGGGCCATCACCCTCAGCTTGTAGGTGGTGTAAGGCTGGAGGTCCCCAAGGCTGGCTGTCTGCTCCAGCCCCACATACTTTGTCTTTATTTGGCTGGGAGTGCACGGAGTGGCTAAATCCGGGGCGCAAGCCACGTAGAGTTGAAGCTCATAGCTAGAACGAGAGAGCAGGCAATCAGATTAGCTTAACTTTCGTTTAAAATGGGGTATCTTTTGTGAAGAGACATTTGGTTTTCGTGGCGCTACAAGCCCTTTCAGATTTCCATTTGTGGGAAACGGCTCTCCGAAACACTTTACTGAATGCTGTTGGAAGTGAGCAGCAGATGTAACCCGAGAAGTGACAAGAAAAGTCACATGTGTACACAGGTTGCTGTCCAGCCAGCAACTAGCAATCCTTGTTGGCAGAGATAAGAGATTTCTCTCTTTTCAGAGAAGAGCGATAAAAGTGCTCTCCTCTGTTGAAAATAAAGAATATATATATTTTTTCAAATAAATAAATAAATAAAAACCAAACAAACAGCACCTTTTGTTCCAGATTATTTTGAGTGAAATCTCTCTCTTTTTTTTTTTTAAAAACAGTGGTTCTTTACAGCATTTTAAATTAGATCAGGCAAATTCTGATTTAACCACAGAACTTTCTTATGCTCCAGCCGACTCCCACAGAATGAATAATTCCAAGGAACCATGGGGAGGAACATACTCTTTCAATGGATGCAAACACATTGCAACATATTTCTTATTTAAAGACAATGTGGTTGTTTCCTTTTCTATCATTAGCTGATTTTATGATTGAAACACATTGCAGGGAACATAGCAACTCAAGTCAGTTTATTTGTCTATTTTGCTATAGGTATTTGTTCAATCAGCAAGTCTTCCTTGGGCAGAGCTGGGTAGCTGTAAGTCTGTACACATGTCTTATGTTGGCCCACTACCTTTGAATGACACCATTGGGGTACAGAGGATGACTCCACTGGAAGGAAGCTGTCCTTGAGGACAGCATCTGGATTTGAGGAGAGGACAGTCCTGAGGGCGGAGCAGGAGGAGTTCTTAGCTCTGCTGTCGGCCCTTTGCTGCAACAATTGAAGCAAGTGCAGGCCTCCACCCCAATGGAGTATGTAGTGAAGGGCTGTAGGCTGTGAAGAGTCTGCTGTGTGGCCGTGCCTTCAGACAGCTGCAGGAAGACAGAGGACACAAGGTGAGGCAGTGTCACAAGTCACAGACAACAGATAAATGTTTACCATGTATCCCACCTCCTATGAAGGGAGTGCCATGCTGGGTCCCCTGGGAGATGCACTGTGGCATTTCATAGTATTTACCCTGGAGGAATCGCCAATCCAGTTTGAGAGGCATATCTTAAACATGTGAAAAATGTAATGGTATAATAGTTAGAAGTTTGAGGTAACAGGATAGAGATCACGAGTCACAATATTATTTATCACCATAGAAAGATATTAGAATATAGCATAAAACACACAAAATATACTTTCTTAAGTTTTTATTTAAATTCCAGTTAGTCAACATATAGTGTAATATTAGTTTCAGGTGTACAGTTTAGTGATTCAGCATTTCTATATATCACCCAGTGCTTATCACAAGAGCCCTCCTTAATCCCCATCATCTGGTTAACCCATCCCCCCCCCCCACCTCCTCTCTGGTGACCATCAGTTTGTTTTCTATAGTTAAGAGTCTGTTTCTTGGTTTAGCTCTCTCCTTTCCCCCATGATCATTTGCTTTGTTTCTTAAATTCTACATGAGAGTGAAATCACATGGTATTTGTCTTTCTCTGACTGACTTATTTTGCTTAGCATAATACTTTCTGGCTCCACCCATGTTGTTGTCAATGGCAAGACTTCATTCTTTTTAATGACCAAGTAGTATTCCAATATATACACACATATATATACCTCACATCTTTATCCATTCATCAGTTGGTGGACATTTGGGCTTTTTCCATAATTTAGCTATTGTAGATAATGCTGCTAAAAACATTGGGGTGCATATATCTCCTTGAATGAGTGTTTTTGTATCTTTTGGGTCAATATCTAGTAGTGCAATTGTTGGATTGTAGGGTAGTTCTATTTTTTACTTTCTGAGAAACTTCCATACTGTTTTCCAGACTGGCTGCACCAGTTTAGCATTCCCAGAAATGGAAAATACACACAATATTAATCAAATTCTGTGGCCCTCAGAAAAATGCCTTTTCAAAAACAAAATCTGTATTTGAATTATATTTCTAGTCAGTATTCACTAAAGTCCATATTCTGCTATTGTTACCTGCATGTGATTTGGGGGCCAAAAATTCCCTCAAATCCATGTTAGAGTGGGTATCTAAGAGCTTGAAAGTCCATCTCTTCTTCAGAGGGTGTTGGGTTATAGGAAATATCGTAGCCTTTTCTTCAACCATCTTTGTTGCATTATGAACTTTTTGGTTTATTTAGAGCACATATTTTATCTCATTGTGGTTTCATTAAGAACTCTTTGGAACAGAAGAGTTCAGAAACTGGGAAACGAATTTCCACAGTGACGTAAGCAACATATAATTAAGAAGCGTTATCTGCTATTTAAAAAATGCATACAATGCACTCCAAATATAAATTATTTTAGTTTATTAATATTATCATGTTATAACCGTGGATAATCAAGGGTTGATTGTATTTACATCATCTATATTTATTGAATACGAAGCCCTGTAGAAAATATGCTAATATTCCTTTAACATTCAAAACGAGGCCTCTTTCCTTGCAAGTTATTTTTTGAAATTGTGTTTCCATACCTGGCACTCTGGGTTCAGAGGATTTCTCGTACATACCCAAATTGTCCCCTAAATTGGTCTAAATAATTTATAATACCATAGTGGCATCTGCACAACTTGTCCACGAGGGCTTTTTATGAACCAAGTGTCATCATCTACACTTACTCATGAGAAACATGAGTGGGATGTGCTGTGCAGCAGAGAAGAGGTCTCATTCTACTGTTTCTCAGTGTCTTTGTATAAATAATGAAGGAAGTGGTCTCATTAGTTATTAGGGTCCCATCAACCAGTGGCTTTATTAAAACAGTGTGGAAAAATGATTTCTCTAAACTGTCCATTGTGTTTCCCCAATGTGCCCCAAATGTGCCAAGGTAAAAACAATGGAGCAAAGGTTGTGCTGGCCAAACTGCTCTTCTCTCTCCTGAAGCACCGGAACTTTCTCGAAGTCACCAATAGAAAGACTGAGCTTTCAGTGTATTTTTAAACATTTGCTCATGCCAAAATGAGGAGAATAGTCTTTGCTCTATTTTTTCTCTCTCATATTAACATTTACACCACCGATAATGGCCATGTGTTGACTCTTTAGTGTGTGCCATGATTTTTAAGTTAATTGTTGCTAAAGTCTTGGGCTTCTTATATGTGTGGAGTCTTTAATACCTTTAGTACTTCTCTCCCTGAACATTTACATATTTTCTGTTTATTTTCTAACACTTTTTTCAGTGGATCTTTGTGCTAAGTTCATCATGAGCAATTGAGAACACAAGGTCAAGAAAGAAGGGTCAGGAGAAGAAAAGGCAAGGGCACCAGAGTTTATTTTTAAAGAATCAACCAGTCGAGGATTTTTGTTCTGAGTGCTCGGCTACTCACCACGGTCTCTGTGCCGCTGGTGTTGGAGAACAATCTGTAGAGACTGATGATTCCATTTGGCCTCCCAGGGGCACTGATGTTGACCACTGCGTGGGTGGAAGAGACTGTGTGGAACCTGGGGGCTCCAATACCTTCTGGGGGAGCAGGCCCAGTTCTACACCACGTCCAGTTACTGGGGGCCTTTCCTGCTGAATTCACTGCCGAGACCTCCAAAGAGAAATCAAGAAGACTGCTCAAAAGCAAGTTGCCTCAGGCTGAAAGAAAAGTTGGCAACCAAAAGCAACCAAACACGACAGAATGCTCTATAAACTTCGATCAAGCAACTTTGTAATCACAAAGGAGATCAGGTCCTTCCTCTTTTTGCCCATGACCATTTGAATACAAAGGGGCCGATTAGGTGCCCTAATTTCAGAATGCAGCAGGCTTGTTTCAGCCTAATAAGAAACCACTCATTTCTTTATGTGGGGTGTCAGCTTCTGCAACCTGAATGCACCTGCAGACTACATAAAACTCAGCAATTCTTAAACACCGTGCCCACCAAATCTGCATGAAAATTAAATTTTCCTTTCATCAAGGAGGGAATAAACATATGGAAGGATGTATAATCTTATTTATCAAGAACCATTTGTATAATTAAACACGAATATCCTAAAAGGTTGCCTTAGGTCATCATTTGCATGAGTAAGTAATTTGTAGAATGTCAGGTACAATAGACAGAGTAGATGGATGTGTGAGTGTATAGGGTTAAATTAGGCCCAATAACAGCCAACTACACAGTGATCAATCAGAATGATAGATTTAAATGGCAATACAAGAAGACTATCTGCGTGTTTAGGACCAGGAGTATTCCTTAGTAAGCTTTCACGTGCAAATCTAACTTCAGGAAATTTTCTTTCTCATTCGGTATCTACCACAATAGATTCTCTCTTTCTCTTTCTGTCTCTCTGTCTCTCTCTTTCTCTCTATCTAATATATTTGCTCTGAGCTCTTAAAGACTGGAAAACTTGTTTGATTCTATAGTACACACATTCCAGGTATGCCATTTTAAAAAAAAAGCACTCAGAACATTCGAAGAAGGAGATGCTTAGAAACAAACTGTACAATTCTCTGCTGTGAGAGTTTAACCTGGGTTTTGTTTCTTTATTTTTCAATCAATAATATCTTCAAGAGAGTAAATATGGGAGAGACTTTTAGCAGTTAGGCCAAATCTTATTAATGTTTCCATATACTTTTTTTGGTGGTTTCCTTTAGAAAAGTAAAATTTCTGATGTGGAACTGCTCTCAGATTGCTGACAAATGCACACCTGCAGCCCCTTGCTGAGAAGATTGCCAGAAACCCCATTTTTATTTTTTAAACTGTTATTTTATTTTTTTATTTCAAGTTTTTATTTAAATTGTCGTTAGTTAACATATATGGTAACTTTGCTTTCAGGTGTAGAATTTAGCGATTCGTCACTTACGTATAACACCCAGTGCTCATCCCAACACGTGCCCCATATTTTAAGAGACAATTAATTCCTTACAAAACAGAACCTGCCCTTTATAGACACACTTGCTCACTGTTTGTATAATAATCACTCGCATTTTGTAAACCCTCCACTTTACAAAGCACTTTAATGTGTTATCTGACTTCCTCCTCATAATACAACTTCATAGGGTGGCTGGAGAATGTATTAGCTCCTTTACTGGAGAGAAAATTGAGCCTCTGAAAATGTCACTCTCTTGCTCTTAGGTGATAGAAGTTACAAGAACTGAGTAAACTCTTTTTTAATGTTTATTTATTTATTTTGATAGAGAGAGAGACAGTGTGATTGGGGGAGGGGCAGAGAGAGAGGTAAACAAGAGTGTCCCAAGCAGGCCCTGGACTGTAAGCACGGAGCCCAATGTGGGGCTTGAACTCATGAAACCGTGAGATCACAACCTGAGCCTAATCCAAGAGTGGGATGCTTAACTGACTGAGTCACTCAGGTGTCCCTCCAATAAACGCTTTTATTGCTCTTTCCAATAAACCATGCTTTTGATTCTGTATGTCAGCCATATGCATAAGTATGACACTCGGGACCATGAAAATCAAATGGCTCATCTGTAGACAAATATGTGCAGTCCTGGGTTAGGTCAAGTTAGTTTGTAAGGATGGATGGACAGCCCAGGTTGTCTTAGGTGATGGAGATTTACTGTCATAGGCACAGGGACGCAGGGAGCAGCACACTAAATTAGCAATAGGAAAACCACTTCGTGGAAACCAGACCCCAACAGCAGCTGCTCTGCAGTCCCCTCTCAAGTGGCCCCGGTCAGTCTTAGCAGAGGGAGAGTAGGTATAGAGGTTATTGATGAAGAGGTCAGATTTCAGAACTGATGAGAGAGTCCTTGACTCCTCAGTCAGCTCCAGACCAACCTCTTTAATGCATATCTAGCCCAGAGGTAGGGGAGAACATTTCTTGTTACACAAGGAGTGACAAAGTTTGAAAAGAAAATATTCTTGGGGAAGGGGTGCAAAATATGGTGTACGTATTAATATCAAGTTCTTTGCAAAGAATAGGGCTCTTGTTGGTGACTTAAGGTGTTAAAGATAAACTGAGGCATATTAAAAATGTTAAGAGTTTATTTGAACAAAAAACAATTCTAACAGGGCAGCGCCACACAGAAGTGGCTAGGAGCTGTCGGCCAACATAGGGAACATGCAGAGCACAGAAAGGAGATTATTCGATTAGCTATAGCTATTGTTCTTTGTGTTTTGATTTTGTAATCTTGAAGCATTTACCAGCTTAGGTTTCAGTTTGTTTATACAGACCTTCAAAGCATTAGAGCCACCTTAGACTAATAGCCTCCTTGCTTAATTAAATAAAGGGCATACAGAATTTTGATAGAGGTCACAATGGATGGGAAAGAAAACAGGGAGGAAAATAAAACTGGGTGTAATAAAATAAAAATTCAGCGAGTTGCCAGTTAATTACTGAGCACCAATAGGACACAAGCAACAGGGCAGGTGTGAGTATGTTGGAAAAAATGAAAGAAGTATAATCCATAGAAAGTGGTCAGCACGGGGTCCGGCCCAGGATTACGAACATTCACTTTGCTTTCATTTCTGATGTAGATATAGCATCATAAATACTATGAAGGCTTTTTAATGCTAGTGCTGTCAGATAAAAACTAAACCTCATACCTTCCTGTGTTAGGTAAGTTTTTGCTGGGTAGAGTCCTATTTCCAAAATGTGATTTAACCTATGGTATTTTAAAGCACTTGAGCCTTAGTATTATGGTGTTTCTGTGTATTTCTGTGGAAATATTCAGTTCTGAAAAGTAGGCAATTTAAAATTCTCCATCACTAACTGAGAATGTGTGTAGGACGTAGTATCTTTTGTCTTTGACAGGAGACCTTCATAATATAGTGCTCTTTTTCTTAGTCTTTCTTTTTAGTATTCAATCAATTTGAGATCAAAATAGCATTCATATAAATCAACGTGTTTATGCAAAGCAGGAGCAGCTATTTACATGAGCTACTCAGAAAATGAAAGCAGTTACGATGAAGAGAAAGCTGACTGAAATAATGAAGAATTATGGATTTCACAAAATTTGTACCACAAGACAGTGTTTCTGTTACACAAAACCACCAGAATAAGAGTAAAAAAGAAACTATCAATGGTATCCTCTCTGTCTGTTGAAGTAAAAAGTCCTTTTGCCAAAAATTGCTGTGGCTTTCTGCCGATGCCCAGGGAAGCAAGAACAAAGGAACTGAAGTGTAATAGTCCAGGGTTCAGAATAAAAATACTAATGGATATGCTTGTGATTTCTACCGACAAACCTGGACCCCAGGATTTGGGTTCATCTTTATAGGTTGTGAAAAAAGAAGCAGAAATCTTGTATGGGAAATTTTGAGCAATATGCTCTGATCTTTTCATTTTAATGAACCAATACAAAAATCAAGAAATAAAATCTTGTGAACATGGAGTTGCCTACCATATCTATCTCTATCTATCATATCTATCATGTTTCTAATCCATCCATCCATCCATCCATCCATCCATCCATCCATCCATCCATTATCACCTAGTTACCTACTTTTTACCTAACTGACAAGCTAATCCATCTGGTTTGTGTCCCAAGATTTCCTGACATGATCATAAGGTAAATAAACGTGGGCTTTTACTGTGTGGGCTGCTCATAGCAAAGAAGGGACATAGTTATGGGATGAGAGCAAGTAAGGCTTATGCATTACAAGGCCCAGTAGTACAAAGTAAGGATACTCTTTTTTTTAAATTTTTTAAACATTTATTTATTTTTGAGAGACAGAAACAGAGCATGAGCAGGGGAGGGGCAGAGAGAGAGAGGGAGACACAGAATCCAAAGTGGGCTCCAGGCTCTGAGCTGTCAGCACAGAGCCCAATGTGGGGCTCAAACCCACAAACTGTGAGATCATGATTGAGCTGAAGTCAGCGCTTAACCAACTGAGCTACCCAGGCTCCCCAAGAGAGAATACTCCGGGGAGCCGGGGTAGCTCAGTTGGTTAAGCAGCTGGCCCTTGGTTTCGGCTCAGGTCATGATCTGACAGTTTGTGAGTTCAAGCCCTGCAATGGGCTTTGTACTGACAACATGGAGCTTGCTTGGTATTCTCTTTCTCCCTGTCTCTCTGCTCTTCCCCTGCTCATGCTTTCTGTCTCACTCAAAATAAACTTAAAAACAAGTAAGGACAATCTTTATTTTTTATTTATTCAAAATATCTTTATCTCAAATGTATCCAGCTGAAAATATTTATTATTTTATAATTTAAAAAAAGATGAGGGGCGCCTGGGTGGTATAGTCAGTTAAAGGTCTGACTTGATTTCAGCTTAGGTCATGATTTCACAGTTCCTGAGTTTGAGCCTCACATTGGGCTCTGCACTGACGGCATGGAGCCTACTTAGTGTTTTGTCTCCCTCTGCCTCTGCTCCTTCTCAGCTTGTTCTATCTCCCCCAATATCAATAAAATATAAACTTAAAAAATATGATTAAGGTTTTCACTAAAACAATTATTTGTGTTTAGTGAACACTTGCACACACACGTGCACGCGCGCGCGTGCACGCACACACACACACACACACACACACACACTCATAACTGTAAGAGTTAGGAACCTCTCAATGAAGAGCTGTGAAGACTGAGAGCAAGTTTGGACTGGTTCAATTGGAGTGTTCTCTTCTCTAAGGTTTTGGCTGTACCCATGCCAAGAGCTATAATGTAAATTAACTATTTGGATAAAGACAAAATAAAACCATTTAACCACAAATTCTATAATTGACTACAAAAATAGTAGATGAATTTCTGTTTATATGTCTATTTTCAATCTAATTTTTAAAAACCTTACTAGTTACTATTACCATCTTTATATTATTATTCATTAATGAAATAAAATTGTTCTTTTATTTACTCCCCTCAACCAGTACTAATGACTATATTTGCCTTAAAAACTTTCAATTACCTAAAGTGTCAACATCTGCCACAAGCTGCCAAAATCCCATTGCAGTGGAAACGATGGGTTTAATCGTTTCTTCTCTATTGAAAACTGCCTCCTAGAAATCTTCCATCAGAGGGGCACCTGGGTGGCTCAGTCAGTTAAGTGTCTGACTTTGGCTCAGGTCATGATCTTGCAGTTCATGGGTTCGAGCCCTGCATCAAGTTCTGTGCTGGCAGCTCAGAGCCTGCAGCCTGTTTCAGATTCTGCGTCTCCCTCTTTCTCTGTCTCTGGCCCTCCACTGCTCATGTTCTGTCTCTCTCTGTCTCAAAAATAAATAAAAACTATAAAAAAATGTTTAAGAAAAAGAAATCTTCCATCAGAGAGCTCTTTGTCTAAATGTGTTCCTGGGCTATGATCATCAAAATCATTTTGGAGTACCTGTATTAGTGTTTGTGGTAAAAGGACCTTGGAACTTGCCTTTTCAACACATTTCTAAGTGATTCTTGTGCCCAATCTTGTTTGAGAAACATAGAGGGCTATTCTTTATAGAACCAGGAACAGATATGTAGACATTCTTTTGTTGATGTTTATTTATTTTTGAGACAGAATGAAACAGAGCATGAGCAGGGGAGGGGAAGAGAAAGAGGAAGACACAGAATCTGAAGCTTCAGGCTCTGAGCTGTCATCACAGAGCCCGATGTGGGGCTCGAACTCATGTGGGGCCTGAACTCATGTGGGGCCCAAACTCATGAACCATAAGATCATGATCTGAGCCAAAGTTGGACGCTTAACTGACTGAGCCACCCAGGCACCCTGGCACTATATGCATTCTTAAATTCCTATTCATATGATGTCAGTTTAGAGTTGTATTTTGTATTTCTATTATCATTACCTTCAATCATTCAAAAAAGCATGAAGCATGTATCTGAATATGTTATGGCTGCAATCATCATAGAGTTTATTGCAGTGGTCATGGTTCCAAACAGAACGGGAGCTCATTAGCTTTGGAGAAGGAACCTTGCTATCTCGTTTTCACTCCAGGTGTAAATTTCTCGAAGCCCTGATATTTCTGGAGCTTGTTGGATGGATCTATTTTTCCCCTGAAGCCCAGATGAATATCATTCTAAATGCTCCCAATTTCTCTCAACACACATTTCTCCTTTTAATTTGATTCTAGAAGGGAGGCAAAGATCTGTGAACGTGGGGCGCCTGAGTGGCTCAGTCAGTTAAGCGTCTGACTTAAGCTCAGGTCATGATCTCACAGTTTGCGGGTTCGAGCCCCACATCGGGCTCTGTGCTGACAGCTCAGAGCCTGGAGCCTGCTTCAGATTCTGTGTCTTCCTCTCTCTGTCCCTCCCCCACTCACATTCTGTCTGTCTTTCTGTCTCTCTCAAAAATAATAAAAACGAGAAAGGATCTGTGAACAGAAGTGTTTGTAACAAGTTTGTAAAAGAGACAGAGAAGGAGCCACGACTCTGCAGAGGACAGGCGAAAGGGAGGACAGATCTGAAATTCTCCCAGCGTGGTAGCCTGTGCGGTGCTTACATTACTGTGCTAGTTATTCTTTAGCCTTATTTCTATGCATAACTGCAAAGTAGTTTTCATGTTAGTGCTTTGTCTTACCCAATAGTTCATAGCTTTTTGAAGTAACATTCCTTAGGACTGATACTTTCCTAGTCTTTTCTTAAAAATGTTATTTCTGGGGGCACCTGGGTGGCTCAGACGGTTGAGTGCCAACTTCGGCTCAGGTAACGATCTCGTGACTCATGGGTTCTGGCCCCGCATCAGGCTCTGTGCTGGTGGCCAGTGCGGAGCCTGGAGCCTGTTTCGGATTCTGTGTCTCCCTCTCTGACCCTCCCCTGCTCATGCTGTCTCTCTCTCTCTCTCTCTCAGAAATAAATAAAACATTTAAAAAATGTTATTTCTGAGAGAGAGAGAGAGAGAGAGAGCATGAGGGGAAGGCAGAGAGAGTGGGGGACAGAGGATCCAAAGCGGGCTCTGCACTGACATCAGTGCAGAAGATGCAGGGCTTGAACCCACGAACCATGATATCATGACCTGAACCGAAGTTGGATGCTCAACCAACCGAGCCACCCAGGCGCCCCTTCAAGTACAGTCTTTATGCAAAAAGAAGTTCTTAGTGTAAATCTCCAGGGATTTCCTGATGTGCTTTTCCTTTATTGTATCATAAAAATTTCCTTAATTGTAAAAGTATTTTATGATTCTTTTGGCTAAGAGACCATCGTGCTACAAGTGCTGTGAAAGCCAAGAGCAGAGCTTAGTGATATTGAGGATAATGTTAGCACCCAGTTGATGTCTATTTGTTCTTGTATTCGCTACTATTTTCCATACAAAAATGAAACACAGGAATAACCATATTCAGCCAGTGATCTTTCACAAAAAACTTCTAAACTGTTGAGTCCTAAGGTGAGTGATAGTGAACACCCTAGCCCTTAAACAATATGAGGTTGGGCTCTTTTTTCCAGGCTACATTTTATAAATGTTGTAGTATAACTGTTACCCTCAAAGGATTAAGATATGGAGGCATTTTTGAGTTCTCTGCAACTTCTGTGATATCCTGTAACATGCTTCCTTGTGGAATAATGACAATTTTTGATTTAAAAAAATCATTTCAACAATGCTGATGATATATTCCTATTGAACAGCACTGGGGAAGCAACATCATTCTTTATAAAACCAGAAAATATGAATACATTTCTGTGACAATTCACATCAGAGATAAACAAAAACCCGACGTGAATGGCCATGCCAGTAATTAATAAGTAGAGTAAATAGGTTGCATGTTAACAGACAAACAATTAAATTATTTGTTTCCTAGGGGCATGTAATGAGATTGTTATCACATTCCCATGAGGGAGGCAAATAGATATTAAAAAGGTCTTTCCAATACCTGTATTGGCTAAGGCCAACGGCTAATTCAATAGATTCGATCAAAACTACCACTTCTTTCACTGCTCCTGATTTATGACTTTGGCTGTAGTTAGTCATCACTCATTGCAGTTTGTTCTCTACTGCTCATAAATTATGCCTCATAAATAAAAAGATACAATCAAGAAATCATATCAATTCATCTACAACCTTGGAGTCTATTTTCCCATGGCACTTACACTAATGCCTTTTTAAAGGGTGGCCTGTCGTGGGCTTTGAATATGTTCAAATAGCAATATGCCAAAATGGGCTTTGCCAGAACTGTGGTTAGAGAGACTCATGGCTAAAAAGAGAAGGCAATAAATTTGAAATTACATGATTACAAGATTATTTTACTTCACAAGCAGCCCTGCAGGCTATAGTCATAAAGGAACAGCTTGCTGAAAAGCTCTGTGTAGCTATCTATTTAACTCTCTATCTATCTGATTTTCTTTCATCATCAAATGGACTTTTTCAGCATCTCTGTTTGCATGAGACTTTACCAGCTACATTATAGTTATACTTTTACAGATATTGTCTCTGCATTCCAGGATCCTTTTATCTAAAGCACTTTGGATCAGGCAAGATGGAACATGATTTTAATTGAATTCTGGGACCCAGGGGAGGAAGACTACCACAAGACATTGTCTTCCTTTCTACTGCTACTTTTGAAATTCAGAGATGTGAAGCTACTAAAGAAATTACAAGACATTTTCCTTGCTAGAAATGGGTGCTTTCTGTCGCTGCTGCTTAGCATACTGCCTTGTGCTTTGGAGTCGCTCAATAGATATGAATATAAGGGAGGGAAAACTGGCTTCAATGATAGTGGGAAATCATAAAATTAGCCTCAATTTGACTTTAGTAATAAGAAGGGGAATTTTGAATTTATCACACACTACTTTTTATTGCTTCTATCTGTATTCCCTGAGAGAAAATAGGAACCCAGTTCTGTCCAGCTCTCACAGAGAATACATAAAAGTAATTCATGGGTTCATTGAGCACTTGCACTTTTAGAATTGTATTATATATAAGAATTTATTTCATCCTCCCAACAATCTCGTCGATGAGTATTATTATCATCACTGTTTTGCATGAGGAAATGGAGGCACAGAGAAGTTTCTACAACTTGGAAGTTGTAGGGCCGGGCTTCCAATATAGGTGTGTGCTGGCAAAACTCAAACTCATGACCTTTTTCTACATAAGGCCATTGAAGGAAGACTTGGGCACATCGTCCCTGCTCTGGAGCTGTCAGAGAGCCCTGCAGTTTCTGAGACTGGCTGTTTCTGTGGAGACGGTAGCCTCAGAATGAGACGGTGGGGCTTACGACAAACATCATGGTGTCCATCCCCACTTAGCACATTTTAACACTATTGCATGTGAGAGACAAACTCTATTCACATCCTTTCCACACTGCTCTAAATGTGTGTGAAGGTGAAACTCCAGTATGTTCACTAAAAAATTAGCGATACCCCACTGATATAACACTGGAAACATACACTTTCTGCACAATAGTTGCTACAGTAAGCTAAGATCACAATCACCAATTATGAATAACATTTTTGGAAATAAGAGTCTAGTTAACTGGGTGAGATTATTTAATCATCCATTAATTCAACAGATATTGATTGAGCCATTCTCATGCCAGACACTGTTGTGTGCATTAGGGATACAACAATGAACGAGGTTGGAGTGGACATCTTGGTGGGGAAAAGCAGCAAGTACACAAACACAAAAGGAATAGGGAATATCTGCTAGAAAGGAAAAAAACTTATAGTATAAGTTATATAAGATATAACAATATAGCAAAGAATAGCGCCATGAGGTTCTCTCAGGAGATGATAGTCAAGCTAGAATGCTAATAGCAAAAGGAGGCCACCATGTGAAGACACAGGGGGAAAACACTCAGGGGAAAACACTCTGGGTAAAAGAAGAACAAGTGCAAAGGCCCTGAGGCTGGATTCTCTAGAAGGCTGGTGTGGCCGGGCTTAGCGAGTAAGGGCCAGAGAGCAATGAGATGAGGAAAGAAGTGAATAAATAAAAGCTCCTCTTGAACCAGAGAGGAGTTTTCATTTTATGGGAAGCCAACGGGGCATTCCCAGGAGGGATCTGACTTAATCTGATTTACATTTTATAGAAATAACTGAGTACTGATGCCTTTTTATGAATTTACCTATTAAATTTTAATTTTGTGTGTGGGTGACAATGCTCTGGCCTTTAAATTAACTCGTTTAAAGTTTATAGCCACCCTACTAAGGTAGGTCTTTTCACCCTATTTTATGGGTAAGGAAACGAAAGCTTAGAGGTTTTATATATTAAAAAAAATCTTTTTAGGGGCGCCTGGGTGGCTCAGTCAGTTAACAGTCCAACTTTGGCTCAGGTCATGATCTCACAGTCCGTGGGTTCGAGCCCTGCGTTGGGCTCTGTGCTGACAGCTCAGAGCCTGGAGCCTGTTTCAGATTCTGTGTCTCCCTCTCTCTCTGCCCCTCCCCCACTCATGCCCTGTCTCTCTCTGTCTCAAAAATAAATAAACTATAAAAATTTTTTAAAAAATCTTTTTAATGTTTATTTTTGAGAGAGAGAGAGAGAGTGAGTAGGAGTGGGGGAGGGGCAGAAAGAGAGGGAGACACAGAACTTGAAGCAGGGTCTAGGTTCTGAGCTGCCAGCATAGAACCTGATGTGGAGCTCGAACTCACAAACCAGGAGGTCATGACCTGAGCCAAAGTTGGATGCTTAGCCAACTGAGGCTCCAGGCTTAGAGGTGTTAAATTAAATTACTTGCTGAGACTACAGAGCCAGTGAATCCTGCAGCCCAAATTACAATGTGAATCGGTTTATCTTTGCAGGGTCAGGAGTTCATGCCCTGATGGGGGTGACTTGAAGAAGCTGTGGATCAGCAGAACAATTACTGGACTTGATCTGAGTTCTGACTCTGCCATTTATTTAGGTAACTTGTAGTTATCTAAAAACAGTTCTTCAGGCTTCTGATGATACAGAAAGGAGAACAATACCTATCTCACAGGACCACTGAGATTTATGTGGAAGAAAGTTTCTATAAGGTTCTTAAGAATGGGCTGGTGGTAAGTACATTTATAAATATCTTATCAAGATTTTGAAAGCCCCAAATCTGTTTACACATGCAATTTGGAGCAACCATGGCATGAGTTTAAGGACACAGTCTTTGGAACCTGAATCTCAAGTTCAAATTCAAGTTCTTCAACTTACCTACTCTATTTTGGGGCATGGTAACTAATCACACAATGCATCAGATTTCTAAATGTTATTATTAGTAATAACCTTTATTTCAAATGGTTCTTATGAGTTAATACATGTAAAGCTCTTAGCAGAGCACATAGCAAGCACTATCTGATTATTATATTATTTGCGTGAAAATTTAGGAGAGAGGGACTTGATGGCTTGGAAGAGAATGTGGGACTAAATAACAATTCTGTAGCTCACTTCTGGGTTCCGTTTAGCTGTGTTGGATCAACCATACATCTGAGAACACTTCAGAGCATTATGAGCTCAGGCTACATCCCTGTGTGTCTTTTTCCAAGTACTTCTCTGCTTTAAAATATTGAGGGTTAGAACAAATGAAAGCTTGGCTTTGGAGAAGTATTGTTCCTAGATAAAAGTTTGCAGATTGGATGGCATTCTCTGCTTTGCATTATTATTAATTAAAATTTCTTAAAAGCATCCCAGAGTCTAAGCAAAAGGAAACATTGGAACAATTCATTGGATTCTTCAGAGAACATTTTATCTCCGGTTCCCAGTACAAACATGTCATAGGCATCAAGGAGAGAAGGGCACAGTTTCCAAGATGCTTTTAGGCATCTTAGTAATGATCGGATCCATCAGCAGATAGATAAATCAATTCACAAGAGAGAGTCTCAACTGTCTTCTTAAAGATTTCAGTTGAAGGCATGTGATTTACTTAAGCGTCTTAACATCTTTGTTTCTACCTGTAGATTTGATTGGTTCATATAGACCAAGACATTTATTTAGAATTTAATGGAAATATACCATCAGTCCAAGTACTTAAGTGCAATCCTCCTTAAGCCTTCAGATTTACTTAGTGTTTTATCAATAATCATGGAGTGGTGAGCCAAAGCTTGCCAGGTGATCCTCTGGCCTGGGAAGGATTCTTTGTCACATACTGAGCGAGAAGCAGCACCAATCTGAGGTATGTGGGTAGCCCTGCTCTGTGTGCTGGGAAGCGAGTGTAGACGGCCTTAGGGATCTTCTCCTCCCTCTGGCTTCTTTCCAGTTGGATTTGACCAAAGGAAGGACAGAGTTCAGGTTTTTAATTTTTCCTGATCCCTGTCTTCGGCATCCCGGTTGGGTAAGCCTGCACTCTTTCTCTGTGGTCTCAGCTTCTATGGGGCAGCCCCTCCTTACTGGCCTTAGCATTTGCTGGGTTCCGGGAATGCTTCTTCCCTTTAGGCCTCACAGGTAATAGCTTCTGGCTTTTGCTAGTCCCTGGGTAATTTAACGTCCCTTGTTGATTCTCTTAATCCTGCCTACACCTCCATAAATAGCCTTTTCATTTAATTCTCTTCAAAGGCCCCTCTGAGTCTACCATCTGTTTCCTGCTGAGATCCTGACACCAGGGAAACCATTTCCAAATCTGACACAGGCACCAATAACAACGGGTGGGCTGAGATTGGCCTTTGATCATAATAAGCATGGAGAGATTGGAAATACTTTTTTGAGAGACTGAAGAAATAGAGGAATAGTGCCTCCTCATGTCTGCATGGAATGATTTCAGTCAAGTACCACCTGTGCTCCTCAAGCCTATGTGGCCAGAGAGTGGAATTGGTAGGGGGAGGGCCATGAGAGCTTGGTGTGGAAATCATGCCATCCTGAAGACAAGGCATTCTCTGTTTCTCACTATTTCTGCTGTACCACCACTCAGATCTTTCAAATATCTCTCCTCATAGCTTGTATTATCATCCATATATATTTATAGATATAGATCTATCTATCTATCTATCTATATGCTTATTTATTTTGAGAGAGAAAGAGAGAGTGTGAGGGAGTGGCAGAGAGAGGGAGAGAGGGAAAACTCCAAGCAGGCTCTGTGCTGTCAGTGCAGAGCCTGATGCAGGACTCAGTCTCAAGAACCATGAGATTATGGCCTAAGCCAAAATCAAGAGTCAGATACTTAACTGACTGAGCCATCCAGGTGTCTCTATCCCTATATTTTTATGGATATATTACTCATGGGTGTGTTTCTTTGTCTAATCAACTAAATGTTAAGCCCCCGAGGAATAGAGTTCATGGTTTCTAGCCTCCTGCCCCAATACTAGTAACTAGGTATCCATTATGAACATGGCAGCTGCTTAATAATACATTATTATGTATTCAAGTAATAGGATAAAGAGAAATGAGTGAAACATGTCTCATCCTTTCCTGGATATTTTTACAGGACCTACATTTCAGATGGATTTGGAGAGCCTTGATTTTTCACACTGAACAGGTACTGTTGGTGAAGAGCTATGGGGGTGGTTGGAATTACACATTTTCTACCTTCAGTTGGAGAAAATTTGTTTGCATTTAACATTTCATGTCCAGCAAACAAGCTTCCAGCACAAAGATAGGAGGATCAATATTGGCTTAAGTGAAATATAAATCTGGGTTGCATCAGCATGAGGGTGAGAACCAACACATTCTCAGATGAATAACTTGTCTCAAAGGCAATGTAAAGATTGCCAACAATCAGAGCTTAAGAATAGAGTCCTAAGGGATGCCATGAGAGAGAAAAAGAACGAAAAGACACACACACATGTGAACTAGAGCATGCTCCTGAGTGCGCTCACATGCACGTGGGAAGAAATGATCGCTGGCTGGAACCAAAAACCTGATGGCAAAAAATGACACGGTCCAGTCCCTGGTCTCGTGGAAGAATTCAGACTTTTATTCATGGAAGTGTCCTGATGGCCTTCAGTCTGAGCTGTAACACCTTGGCTCCAAAGTTTTAGAACGAATGCACTGTTTGAGACAGACAATATCAATAAATCATTTAATACCTTGAGCTGTGGGAGCTGAGGGTGGGAGCAGCTTAGTTCTTGTGGGAGAGACTAACCAAACAAAAGGCTCCATGCTGGTCAGAAATACGTTAGTGAGATTAATGCCTAATTAAATGCAAGTCCAAAACCAAACAGAAAACATGCTCAATAAGTTTTCTCTAAAAGTGGTATAGAAAATGCTTAGGAACGGGATAGGATAAAGGTGATAGCAACAGAAAATGAGCCATCTGAATTGCATAGCCAGTCACAGAAGTGCAGACTCAGACTCAAAGTTGGACGGAATCTTAGTCATGGGTATGTGGGGAAGAACAGAAGTGGCGAGGACAGAGAAAATTGGACCACTCACTGAAGGGGCATCACCCCTTCAGAGTCAACTGTGCTGTTGGTCAGAGATTTTTATATCCTAGCATTTCATTAATGACTCACTGATAGAGACATAAGAGGTGTCTGTTTGTTTGTTTTTTACCTGGCTCTTTTCTGTCTTAGAAGAAAGTATCTCCTACTTTTAAATAGTAGGGGCTGAGGCTAGAGCAGGGAGGTGGGGCTAATACATAGCAGGTATCCTGTTAGACATACAAGATCTCCTAGTTCTCTTAACACACCCATTCTTTTTTTTTTTTAAGCGAGATTATGGGAAATTAAGTATCATGTCCAAGCTGTGTGATTTTCACTCAATTTCTTGAGCTGGAAAACAGGATGGCTTTGAGCTTCTAATGGGGAAGAGCCTGGAAACTGTATCTATTTCACAGTAGCATGGTGGGTGTGCACAGTGTGCTGGGGCAGCCCTCGTTTCTGGCTGAAAGTGTTTCCCACATATTCATAAAGCCCTGGCTTTATGAAATTTCAGGGAATTTCTTTGGTCACTTTCCCAGATGGGTGAACAGAAACAATCTCTGTCCAAGTTAAAGTTGGCTTCCTATCACTTGTAGTAAAATAATCAAGATACATGATTGATGATGTAAGTCTTCTCAAGAACCTAAATGGGACTCATACGTAGTAAATGAAATAAATTATTTGTTATTTATTTACATTTATGTTTTATAATCTATTTATAATTTTTAAATACATGTATTAGTAAAGAAATACATTGGGTTTCATTAGGAAACACCACTGCTGATGTTTCCACATGTCCATTTTGGTGGTAGAGAACCATACAACTATTGATTGTCTGAAGTTGGTCTCATAAAAGCACTTGCTTTGACACAACTTAAACACTGTTAGAAAATGAAATGGCTTAGGATCAGAATACATTCTGTCTGGTTTTACTAACTATAGATTAAATCAGGAGAAGATAAAATTTGATTTGAATTTATTAAGTGTATGCTTGTAAATTACCCCCTCTTAGGCTCCTAGAATTGAGAACTGCAGAGAACTTTCATTTAAACACAGGGGAGGGGTGCCTGCGTGGTTCAGTCAGATGAGTGTCCAACTCTTGATTTGGGCTCAGGTCAAGATCCCGGGATCATGGGATTGAGGCCCTTATGGGGCTCTATTCTGTGCATGGACTGCTTGGGACTTGGTACTCTCTCTCTCTGTCTCTCTCTCTCTCTCTCTCTCTCTCCCTCCCCTTTCCCTTGCTTGAGCTCACTCTAAAATAAGAATTATTATTATTATTTTTAACACAGGGGGAAACCATTGGGAAAGGTTAATTTGCTCCAGGATCAAGAAATAGAGAAGGGCTAGAAGCTTCTGTCCTTTCTTCTTCTCCCTTCCAGGGGTCACCCACAGCTTGAGCGGGTGCACCGAGAGGGCCTCACTAGCGCCCCCTTCAGTCTTCAGACAGATGTTTCTGGCAGGAACACTGAGAGTCCCCTCATATGTTTCCTTCTCAGCCCTTCCTTCCATCCTTTTGGCATAAATTTTTACACAGAATTTTTTGGAGGCAGAGTTGGTCTGTTAGAAAACAGCAGGCCTCCCACAGCACCGGCCCTATCAGACCCACACTTAGTCATCGAGTTCCCTCTGAGGCTGACCTGTCACTTCTCAGTCACCCAGTTACGAGGTGCTGCAGGCCTTTGGAGATCATGTGAGTGTAGGTGCTTATTGCAAAAACCTGTCAAAGTGGGGAAGTTTCAGGAAAACTAATTAAGTCACTGACAGCATGATTCGGTGAAAGGGGGAGCCACGGCAAGCCCTGGCAAATCCATGGTGAGTCATTGCCTTAAGCGAGAGTATGAATATGAATGCACAATTACAGAGCTGCTCATCGGCCAGCCTCAGCTCCCTCCCTGCAGGTCAAAACCAAAGCTGCTTATGGAGTAGACTCACACACGGGGTCCTCTCTAAAGCCTGTGCAGAGACCATCTTCTTAATTTGCTTGCCGAACAATTAAGAACTTCCCCACACAGGATGCGGAGGTTTATACCATATGTATCAGTACCGCCTAATTTTGAAAAAAGTTGAAGACAGAAGTGAGTACTGCTCGTGAAAAGTATCACATTGGGTTGTCAATATTCCGTGGAATGGGAAGCCTGTAATCCCCACTTAAGGAAAAGGTCTGTGCATGAGGAATTTTGTTCAGTAAAGATGTGTCTCATTTATGTATGAATCACCCATTTTATAGAGTTTTTGAGAATTAGGTTCTGGTAAACTAACTTGCATTTGAAATTCACTGAGAATGCTTGTTCTCTCTGCACCGCGTGGTTCTGCAGAGACACCCCGTCTGTCTTGTGACAAAAACCACACTTCCAAATTTCTATGATTTATCTTTGAGGTCTTACGGTTTTTATTAAAACTGATTCTTCAGAATCTCTGGAAGCTGTATTGAAATAGATCAAATTAGGAAAATCCCATTTTAAAGGTGCTGAATGTTCTAATTATTACTACCAAAGACCAGGTCTCCCAAACGAGAAACGAAACAAAATCGAACAACAAAAAGCAAACAAAAGCCACGAGCAAGAGTAGAAGAAATTGGTTGATTAATTGAGACGCGAACTTTGTAGGTAATATATGCTGCCCCCTTTCCAGCTTCACACCACAACAATAGGGCTCCTGTTTAGGAAAGTCATGGAGAGACCAAGGTAAATAGGTTGGTCATCAATTATCATCATGTAAATGAGGCACTTGTGGAGAGCTGGCTTCACTTATTTAGGCAATCGGTTTATGATGGTTTAGGACTATGAGTCTCGGCCCTGGCTGCACATTAGAATCACCTGGGGACCTATTGAAATGCACTGATGCCTGGACCCATCCCAGGATCAGAACTACAAAGGGATGGGGCCAGGGCACTGGGAACGTTGTTAAAGTTCCCCAGGTGATTCTAATGTGCAGTCAGGGCTGAGAGCCACTGAATTAGGAAATCACCACTTAAAAATCCGGCTTAAGTAGCATAGCAACAATGCTATACCCTCTGGGGCAGTATTTCTCAAAAAAAAAAAAAAGGGTTGTGGGCCATATAAGTTGCTTGTTAAAAATACAAATTCTGAGAATCCCCTCCCTGACCCCTTGGAATCTGCACTTTGAACGTATTTTTTGGGTAATCCTTTTGTACTAGAAACACTGGGAACCACTTCCTTAAGATGTTCAATATGGAAGTATCACTGAAAACTTAGAAAGTGCCTGTAATATACATGGCTTTTTCCCACCTTCAAATGCAACAGTTATCAAGCTGGTTATGTGAATTGTTGTGAGGTAGGTGATGTTGGCTGGTTCTCACCCTCCAGGGTTTCCTGAAGCGAAGATCCCCTTTTCTCTCAGTAAGAACATAGTTTCTGTCCCTTCTGTCCATCAAAACTCATCCATTCTATATTTTTTTCTCCCAGGGCTCAAATACTGGTCAACTGATTGGTGAATTTATTCCAGTAAGTGCTGTCTTGTTTTTCCCACATAATAAATTTTGGCGGCTGCCAAAACAGAAATGAGTACAATGGTGTAGGGTGGGCAGTGGCATCAGACACCCTCCTGGTATACCACATGGAAGGTTACCTACCCAATTACAGATCATCTCCACCCTTTTGATGAATAGGTCCATATCTCTGGGCAGTTTCTCAGTTCTTTAGTTTCATACCTTACCAATATAAATATAAATTACCTCAAAAACACAATCCTCTGCAGAAGAGTCAAATCATTGACAGATGCTGGGAGAACTCATGTCGCTAGGACAATGAAGGTATTTTCTGAAAGGCAGCTTGCAGATGAAATAACCCTCAGACAAATTTGAGAGCAATGTAAATTCATCTCAACAGCAGAATGTTCTTTTGTAAAAGGGAAATCAATTCTTTTAGTACATTACATCCTAAATGGCTTCTATATGATTATTCAGGGTCTATATAGACTCAGCAGTTACACAGGCTAAATAAATCCACTATTTTAGTTCATTTATTCTAGCCCTTAATCTATATTTTTCAAAGTATTTCCTGTGAGGACTGAGTTTGGGGCAGAGTCTAGATTTTATCTTTTTGCTCTCTATCCTTATGTTGTAACAAGGTAGGATTAGCTAGTGAATGTAAATTTGAGACCAGTTTGTTATGAAAACCCAATGCAATGCATCCATTTGGGTGGAATGAGTAAAGACGAGGAACATGACACAGAGCCAACGGGAAGGGTTACAATAGGAACAGCAAAGCCTGAGATCCAGTCTCCTCTGAACTGTGAGTCCCTTGGCTCCTGCTTGTCTTTAGCTCCTAGGAGGAAAACTCATAAAAGCTAAGACACATGCATGGCATTATCATTCCTTCAAAAAACTGGCATAAAACTTCTGTGGATCATGTGGCCAATTATTGAACCCAACAACACAACATAAGGCCAAAGAAGTTATAATCACTGGTTTACTTTAAGTATCTATGGGTCTTTTTAAATTTACTTTTTAAATTTACTTTAAATTTACTTGAGAGGATCCCAAGCAGGCTCTGCGCTGTCAGCAGGTAGCCTGACATGGGGCTCAATCCCATGAACTGTGAGATCATGATTGAGCTGCAATTAAGAGTCAGATGCCTAAACAGCTGCCCAGGTGCCTCTCAGTGGGGCATTTAGTTTCATCTACTTAGAGGCTGAGGGTTTCATGCTGATTTCATTCAGCTCTGTCACAAAGATGTGCTTTTTTTTTTTTTAAAGATGTTTCTTTCTTTTTTTTTAATGTTTTATTTATTTCTAGGAGAGAGAGAGAGAGACAGAGTGAGCAGGGGAGGGTCAGAGAGAGAGGAAGTCACAGACTGAAACATGCTCCAGGCTCTGAGCTGGCAGTCAGCACAGAGCCCGACGCGGGGCTCGAACCCACGAACCGTGAGATCATGACCTAAGCGAAAGTTGGACGTTTAACTGACTAAGCCACCCAGGTGCCCCACAAAGATGTGCTTTTAATTATAAAGTAGATAATTGAGAATAGAAGAGTCTTTGATAACTTACACTGTTTAGTAAATATATAGAGAAAAGAACAAAAGGATGGCCAACCACATAGATGCTGGAAACTTGTTTCTAACTGTGGTATCAATAGGTATTTTGTTCCTTCATAATATAAACCATAATCCTCACCCTAAACCCTTGGGTCTTGATGTGTTTTTAAATAATTTTGGTTTTTTTTTTTCAGATTTTGGAAGGGTTATACAATACATATACTGCATATTTTGTAATATCCTCAGAATGATGTGGTAATGAGACACGATATTTCTATAGCAAACATATAAATATTCACATTAGACGGGATAAATGCTATAAACAGTCTCAAGTTTGTTTAGATTGAGTTTTGTGCCAAATGAGTTGTGCCAAAACTAGAATAAAAACTCATTTTTAAGTGAGGTTTAGATTTGGAAATGAAAACAAGAGATTATGGATATATATATCCGTGTATTTCTACAAACCATTCAAGAATCTATTTACATTTTCAATTTTCACTAACTTCATTGGGTAATTTGTCTCATACATTATTGGCCAAAAATATACTCTCCTCACACTTAAAATGTTACCTGTAATTACTATACTCATTGATTTGCTCAACATATTTCTAGTGACTTAGTGATTTTATTATTTCTGGTTAAGGTAAGCTTTTCAAGCCTCAGTTTTGTCTTTTAGAAAACTGCACTTGGCATTGTGCCTGGCCCTTAGTGCTTGCATCAATCAGCGAGCCTGGACTGCTAGCGACAAACTGATTCTGACTTATGCAAAAGGGAGTTTATTGGGAGTACGGAGAAGTAAAAGGATAGTTGAATAATCATGCTCGGAAATAGCAGGGATAAATAAGAAAAGCTTTTGGATTGAGGTTGGGGATATTTTATCAGGACTTCTCACCTCCACCTTTTAAAATTCTGAGTCACTGTGCTGAAGATCAAGACCTGGATGAATCTGAGGGGTGGAGCATGGCCTATGTGCACACCTTTTGGTTAGGAGACAGCCTGCCCGATGCATACGCTGATGCTCCTACCAAACCTGGGCAAGGGGGTGGAGGATCATCTCCCTGCCAGGAAGTGGGGGTGCTATCATAAGAACAATCAAAAGCACTCTGATAGAAAAACAGTAAACCTAACAGAAGTCCTCTATAGATTTCAGAATACTTTCAGAATATTTTTCTCAGTTCTCAGCTTTCTAGGGATATGCAAGGTCCTAATTTTTAGGTTGCTCTCATACAAAGCTTGCTTCGTTCCCATGCGCAGGCGAGTTATTTTCCTTGATATTTCTCAACATTCCATGTCTTTCTTGAGCACAGAGGGTGAAGGTATTTGCCACTGCGTTTTATTTTATCTTGGTACAATTAATGAGTTATTTTCAAAGCGATTTTTCTTAACAAGGAGTGTTTCCTGCCAAGGCAACATTGACAGAGGGAAGCTTAATGGTAGAAATCACTTCATTAATAAGAAATGCAAATACTTCACTTGAAATTTACATAGGAATAACAAACCTTTTTCACATGGATCAAGGACCAAGGAAATGAAAAAGGCAAATGAATATGGTGTTTCCTCCCTCATTTACTGCTTAAAAATTTTTTAAATTTTTGTAATGTTTTATTTATTTCTGAGAGAGAGAGAGAGAGAGAGAGAGAGAGAGAGAGAGAGCTTGAGCTGGGGATGGTCAGAGAGAGAGAGGGAGATACAGAATCAGAAGCAGGCTCCAGGCTCTGAGCTGTCAGCACAGAGCCTGATGTAGGGTTTGAATCCACGAACCACGAGATCATGATCTGAGGCCAAGTCAACTTGGCTCAACTGACTGAGCCACCCAGGCCCCCTCTGCCTAAAAATTTTTTAAAGGACCTTGTTAAATTCCTTAAGCCCCATGTTTCTTTAAGTGGCTTTTCAAATTGCAAACGATTTTTACAGGCAGGTGCTGATACAATCTCGGCGTGAATTTGTGATAATACACATTTCTTACCTGATACTCATATTCTGTGAAAGGTGATAGTTCAAAATCCGTAAAAGAGCTTGCACTTCCGTTATAAGTTAGCACTGGATTCGATTTTCCGGACTGAGTTGCTATTTGTCTTCTGTACAACTCATAATATAAAACTTTTCCATTTGGCTGAAGTGGTCCTGTCCACAGAAGGGAAACCATGGGCTGGAATCCCCCGGGTGCCATCCGGACCTCGAGATGTGGAGGCGGTTGCGTACGAGGTGGGACCTCAGGGGTCTGTGTGGATGTCCAGTCACTTGACGCACATCCCAGCATGGTGCAGGCTTGGATTCGTACCTCATACCTTCAGGACACAAGGCAGAAACTGCCCATTACTGGCAAAATAGATTTTCACAGAAAGGATCTTTAACAGACTGTTTTTTGAAAGGAAAAAGACAACTAAGTTTATGTTTATTCTTATCTGCAGCTAGCCTTTTTAAAGAACAACGAAGTTCCATGAACGGTGTAGCACGTGTTACACCATCCTGGCTTTCCAAACTAAAACAAAGATTCTCATCTGTTTGGAAAGGGTGGGCACAATTTTTCCTTAAACCGGAATGTAAGGAATAAATGAACTTCTAAGATTCTCTGTAACATAAAAAACTCTGGTACTCTGCAGAATTACTTAACACAGTGATGATGAATGCGGATCTTGGGGCATATGAACCAGTTTTCAGTAGCCTTGGGCTTTTTCTACATCCACAGCTGGAGCTGAATGATTCCCCAGGAATGTTTCCAGGTCATGAAGGAACATCATGGAGTTAAAGTCTCCGTGGTAATAAATCCCCTCACCTGATACCTGACAGCTTAAAACAGGCTTTCTTACACCACATAAAGACCTTTTGGGGCCAAAGTAAACCCAGCTACACGCTAGATTATCAATCATGGGGACACCTTATCACCATCCAGTTAAACTCAACCAATCAATTATGTTTTGCCTCATAGTTGGTCTCCTGCCGCCTGGAAAGGTCTATTTACATAGCTGGGACTTTCCCTTTCCAACAAGAGAGGGTTTTGTTAGTATTAAATGCCTATGGCCGCACTTAAGTGCTTTCCCCTCTCTGTTCCCATGCCCCACTGATTTTACGACATCCTTGGTTTTCTCAAACCACAGCCACCTTTCTTTCTATCTTTATTTCTTTTGGTTCTGACCTTTTCCTCTTCTCTTTCCTCCTTTCTCTCCTCTAATCATTGCTTCTGTTCTCTCCCTTTTTTTTTTTTTTTCTATTTCTCCTGGCCTCTTCTTTTCCCACTTTCTCTTCTTAATTACACTTCTTTCTCCTTTTGCGACATCTTTCATTCTGGGTTTCCACTCCTCTTTCCTGTCTGCTCCTCCCATGCTTATCTCCACTGCGATAGGACTATTGGTTTGTGGGTGCATCAATTTGTGGGTGCATATTGCAGACCCGACTCCAAAACAATTCTGTGAAGTACTTTTTCTACACATGGATTATTTGCTTTCTGGATTACCTGTGGTAGTTTTAAAATTCTGGCTCATGTGTCTTTTGCTACTTAGAGGATTTCCAGGCTTCTTCTTCCTACTGACCAGCTGCAGGTGTCCAGGAGGACACACTAATCTGCAGTATTCAGTAGACGTTAAGCTGCTAGAAAAACCACAAACTACATGAACCCCAAATTCATATACAAGCGAGAGGCTGTTTCAAGTGATTTAATGTCACTTACATCTTCAATTGAATAGAGAGTGAAGAGGACATCTCTTAGCCCCTTAAATATCATTGCTAGGCTTATCAGATTATCAAACTTTTTTCTCCCTCCCCAGCCTGTGAGAAGTGCTTCTCTCACATCTGGAAATGCTTTTCTTCTTTAGAAATCTTTTTGAGTAAGAGTTTGAAAGGGGAGCAAGTTGATATGATTTGTAAAAACTGCAGGTACCAGTCAGGTAAAGAAGAAGTCAGTTTAAAATGTATAGCTGTGCAGCTAACCTGGGTCTCTTTAATGCCCTGAATCAGAGTCAGATAAAAGGCAACACACACAGCATGTGGATTAGCTATGAAAGATACCTACACAAGTTTTAATTACTGTTTAATATTTAATGCAACCTTAAATAATTGTCATGAGTAGATGCATAAGACCATGAATGTTTCATTTAAACAGCACTATATATCAGAAATAATTATAGGAGGGATCTAATCTACACATCAGTAGATTACAATAATAGCTGAATTTTACCAGTGGTGGTTGGAAATCAACACTCTTTCAGCCTTTAATTTTTTTTAAGTGGTTCTGTTCGTTTTACTAAATTTTAAGCATAAAATGTCTTTTATTACTCTTCTCTCTGGGGATGTAAGTTACTTAAAATGCGATGGGGAAAAATGCCAAGTAATTCTTTCAGCTATAGAAAAAGGGCCAGTGGGAAGGTTCCTTCATGTAGAGACAATACACACCATGCACGTCAGAGAGCCCAGAGTGGGATCACTGAGACGCATGAGCTGGCCAAGTGTCATGGTCCTGGGAAGTCATGAGATCAGGGCTGGGGAGATCCTAAGGGGATGAGGAAATAGAGTCCGATGAGTCTCATTATCCCTGGCAGAAGTGCTGGATTCAGTAAAAAGGCTCTCCCCAGAACAAAATTTGGGTCAGTCCAACTCTCCCTGGTAATAGCTCTCACTGGCACCTTTTTCATCCTTAAAATACTATCTAATTTTCTTCACAGCCTGGGTCAAATAACCCCATTTGGACTCTCAGAACTGTCCAGGGGTCTGTGTGTTTTCACGAGGGACGACATATATATGTTCTCTGTATCACTTGTTCCAGACATTGTGGTGAATTGCAAACATTTCTGAAAAAACTGACTCTCAAGATACCACCTGCAAGAATTTTGCTCTCTAGAAGTGATGCAAACAAGCTTTGGCTGGATGAGGATGTGGTTAGTCCACTGTCAATGCTTAAGGGGTCAGGGGTCGGGGACATCCTACATCTTGTTTTAGAGTTTTCATTTAAACTGACCAAGGGCTCATGCCATAGAAAGGACAGTGGTTTGCTCTTAGAAAACCCGGAGTCCACTACCTACCTGTGAAATGGCTTCAGCTGGTCTACTACACATGACCGTGTGTCAAAAGAATTATGAGTTGTGTTTATGAGTATGGTTTTTGTTTCTCTACCAAATAGCTCTCGGATAAAGAGGGTGTAGTTGGCAATGTCACCATTTGTCCTCACTGGAGCATCCCAGTTCACTAAAATCTCTTGTGGGCCCTTGGCCTTCAATTCTGGGGGTTCTATCCCTGAAGGCGCTGAGGCGCTGGTTCTGTCTTTGACGAGTGGACTCAAAACCCCACCTTGGCTGTTGTTGGCAGCCACTGTGTAGCCATATTCCACACCTGGGGTGAGAGTGAAATCATGATAACGAGTTTCCAGGCCAGTATAGACGATGGTTCCATCCCGTCTAAGTTCATAACTTCTGATCTGACCATTTGGGTTTTTGGGAGGTTTCCAGGTGATTTCTATCGACTCTGAGCCTGTGACTTGCAATTTTGGAGGGTCCATGTTCTGCGGTGGTGCCTCCATTGTCCAGGCAGAGTTTGATGTGCTAGCTGTACAACCTCCTTTTGTGCAGGCCACCAGGGAGAAATCATATCGAGTATGAGGCTGCAGGTGGGACACCAGCAGGGACAGGCTCTGCCCAGCCAGGTACTCCTTCCCATCCAGTCTCAGCCAATATTTAGTGATCTTTCCATTTTGAATTGATGGCGGTGACCACGATGCATTTATTTGGGTAGCGCTGATGGCCCAGAGAGCTGGAGGGCTGACCCCAGCTGGAGGCGCCTCGAGGGTTGTAATGCTGGTGGGCTTGCTGGGGGAGCAGCCTCCACTCGAACAGGCGATGACCGCATAGCTGTATGTAGAAAACGGAAGCAGCTCTTCATCGGTGTAATTGAAAGTCATTGAATCAAAGCTGAAAGGGTAGAGTGCTCCATTCCTTTGAAGTTTATATGACTGGATAATACCATTAGGCTGTTCTGGCGGGATCCAGGAAATCAGCAACTTTGGGGGATTCGTAGATGCATAGGCTATCTCAGGGGGGGAGAGCCCTTCTGGGGGCGCCTGCATTGTCCTTACCACACTCCAGGAGCTACAGGTGTGGCCTGCTGAATTCCAAGTGTGGATTCTATATTCACACTGCGTCCACGGCTGCAAACTAGCATCAGTATACATAAATGTGTTCCTTTCTGTATTATATTCCGTGAAAACAATTTCCTCATTGGCCTGGGTTGTCTGATTTCCCCAAGCTTTTCCCTCGAAACACCTGCGAACCACTTCATAGCGAATTATCTTTCCATTCGGGTGTACAGGCTCAGCCCAGCTCAGCTCGACGCTGGTGGGCCCCACAGACTGGATGGTAGGGGCCAGCTGAGAGTGGGGAGGGGCTTCATCTGTCCAGAGAGGCTGGGGCACTGAGTGTGTACAACCAGCCCTCGTGCAGGCCTCCAGGGTCAGCGTGTAGAGAGTGAAAGGGTCCAGGCGTCGGAAGAGAAACTGACGATTCAAGCCAGTATACTCCAGGATACCCTCACTGAAGATGTTGTATGTCTGTAGGGAGAAGAGACGCAGAGGGATAATCATGTGTAGCCTATGATTTCTCGGTGTAGCTAATTCATCCCCTGTCCCCTTCTTGCCCTCCTATTTTTCCTCTGGATAATCCCAATCGAGATGAAACATTCTGATATTAATTTCACTAGTGTGCCCTTTTTGGATTACTGTAAAGTCCACAAAAAGAAGACCAACAGTTTTCTTTGCCTTTTTTTAAAGTATTGGATATCATGTAAACACATATCTAAAAGCTAAGGACTATAGAAGCTATTCTTGGGCTCAAAAATTGCTCATGGGGTTTCCTCTTATTTATTTATTTATTTATTTTTAAAGGAACAGTATTCGAATCCCCTGTTATAGAGATGACAAGAACTCTGGATCTCATTTTGGGTGGGGTAAGTAGGACTTATCTACATTGTCTATCTCCTACAGCATTTACTAGAGAATGGATTTATAATGCTTAATCATTTGTACTAGGGTGCCAGGGCTGGAGATGTCTGTGCATCCATGTGTGGGTACACATACATGCACACATACACATATATATCTGTTATACATATATGCACAAATACAGATGCATGCTTTGATGAGGAGAAGATGGAGGAGCCATCCTGTGCTCTCTTGTGTGCCATGAGTGCTTCTCTGAAGCAACATGTTCTTTTGTTATGGGGAGAATCATCTGAGCACTCATTATAAATGTAGAGCAAATTTTCATTCCATATTATTCATTGTTTTTTGGGAAAGATAGGAAGTAACTCAACTTGAATACAGATGTTTTGTATAGTGATTTCCTGCCCTTTTCCAGCCTCAGTGCACCTGAGAGACACGATACATTCCTGTGGATGGTGGTACCTCCCTAGGGTGGCCTCCCTCAAGTGGGGCTGGGACATAGAATCTCTGGGGAGGCAAATCTAGTTTGAAACATTCTCACAAGGAAACTTAACTTGGAATGGACTGTTGATATACTTTGATGTTATTTAAGATGAAATAGCCTAGACTTTTGGAAATTTGTTTATGTTGGACTATTGTATTTCAGTGTGATATTTTTTTCTAGTTGGAGTCCGAGGGCAAACCCACACCTCTGAGGGAAGAGAAACAGTATATTTTCTGAAGAGAGATTAGCTTCCAGAATCAAATTGAGAGCCTCTATTAGTCACTGAGCCCCTTCATATTCACCTAGCAAATCTGTTACTGGTATTAAATTTAGCTTTACCTCTGTACTTTAGCTTCTAACTGGTTTGGGGGAAAACACTCAGATATGCTGACTGGTCTCACTTTCTTACTAGAAATGTTAACTGGGTGATTCCCACTTGTGGTCCTGTTCTATTCCTCCGTATGTTTGCTCTTTCATTTTCCAAAGTGATTCTTCCATATCTTCTTTTTTCCCCACTACCTGCCAATACCCTCCTCCCTGTCTCACAGGTGGCTGTTGACAGAACCATGTGCTTGATTGGGAAAAGAGAAGCAGTCAGAAAGGAATATTCTCATGTTATATATGATCATCACCATAACCATGTGGATCTAGACTTACACTGTTTGCTGTCCTTCCTCATGCTCTGGAAAGTATCTCTGCCCCTGTGTAGCCCACCTGAGCTCTGGATCCCATACCTCCTCCTTCCTATAGCTCTCACTCCCGCAATCATTCTCATTATCTCTTGCATCGCCGATTGATCTCCGTCTACTGGGCTATTTCCATTAGTGTTTAAATGTACTCTAGTATCTTTCATTGATTTTTAAATAAAACTTCTTGACACTATAGTCCGCCAGCTACTGCCCTGTTTCTCTGCTTGTACCCTATACTTTTTTAAAGAGTTGCTGTCCTCCATTCCTTCTCTTCCCATTTTGTCCTCAGGTCATCCCAACCAGGTTCCTCATTTCACCACTTGACTTTCCTGTCAAGGTCACAGTGATTACCTTGTTTCCTGATCCAGGGTGACTTCTCTGCCCTCATTCCACATGATCTCTCAAGAGCATTCAACAGACTCTTTCCACAGTGTCGGGATGCCCTGCTCATCTACTTTTCCTTCTACCTTGCCTGCCTCTTCTCAATATTCTTTGCTGGGCCCACTTCCTCCTCTGGACCTCCAAATTTCTGTATTCCCCAGAACTTGATCCTTGCTGTTCATCATTTCTAGTTATATTCTCTATGCCTGATCTCCTCCAGGCCCATGGCTTTACATGCCACCTATATACTAATGAATTCCAAATATATGTATTTATGTTTGTGAAGAACTGCTTCGAGAATTCTAGACTCATACCTCCAACTGCCTACATGCCCCTTCAAACCTGTAGACTTTCCAACCTTACCTTCCTTGTCAATGATTCAAGGCCTAAAATATCCCTTTTCCTTCATGTTCACATCCAGTCCATTGACAGATCTTGTGAACTTTGCTTTCTGGATGTATCTCCACTCCACCCACATCCTCTACTCTCACAGCACCCCCTCACTCTACCCTGAGTTTTTAATATCTCCTAAACTCCACTGATCTTCTTAGGGTCCATTTTCTACATAGCAGCCAGAGTGATTTTGAAAAACATGAATTTGATTATGCTACACCTTTGCCTAAAACCTTCAGTAATTTTTCATTGCCCTTAGAATAAATCCCGAACTCACCACAGCCCACAATATTGGGCACAGTCCACCTCTTACCAATCTGCCAATCTCATCTTTCTCTCACTCCCAGTGCTTCAACCACAGTGTTTTCTTCCCTTTATTTGAATACATCAAGTTCATTCCTGGCTTCAGGCCTTGCATTTGCTGCTCACTTTGTCTGGAACATTTTGCTCTCATATCTTCACATGACTGACTCGGTCTTGTCATTCAGGACGCAGCTCAGATGTCAACTCAATTCAAATGATCATCCATTCTAAAATAGCCTGAGCAGGCATAATTACATTATTCTGTTTAATTTTCTTCATAGTATTCATCCTGCTCTGAAGTTCTCTTGCTTATTTGTGTACTAGCTTTTTTTTGGTTTGCCTCCCTGTACCCCCCACTGTTTATTTACACACACACACACACACACACACACACACACACACACACACACACACAGGTAAGGTGTATGCTAGCAGGGATCTTGCCTGTCATGTTCACTCCTGAAAAGATGCCTGGTACTTAGTAGAAGCTCAATAAATATTTGGCAAAATGTAAATGAAGGTAAAGGAGTAGATATTCTATTGTCAATCATGCCAGGAAAAGGCAGACACTGGAATGGGACACAAACACTCACAAAGAGAGGTACTTTGATGAGCCTGAAGAGAGATTCTTTTCTCTGATGAGATCTTAGGGCTCTGGGCTGGATTTTAAGACCGCAGATCCTCTCGCTCAAGCCTCCTGTCCTCGAGTGGGGGAAGTCAGGCTCTGTCACATGTAAGCAGGCTTGTAGAAAGCCGCTTGCTTCTGCTGCCTGCGGCAGGCCCGGAACTCCGCTGAGAGGCAGCCATTGGACTAAGCAGTAAGGCTGCTCCATGGAGGCCCATGAGGATGGGCCTCGGCCTGTGAGCTCTTGTTACAGTTGTACGTTGTTGCTGTAGGTCATTTCTGCTGTCATATTCCTTACTGGGTTTTCAGTGAAGCTTTCAACAAAGTTACAGCTTAGTCTTAACTGTTCTGTGTAGCATTAACAGGGGACTCTTGGCCACCTTGAGAGGGAGCAGTAAGGGAGGGCAGAGGGACTTGGGCAGCTGTGGGCTGGGGAATTCTGCAGAAGGTAGGTGATGAGGGCCAAATGCTGGTCCAGGGCTAGAGGCAGTAGTAGACTGACAGGTAAGTCCCCCTACCATTGGGGAGGAACGTTACAAAGGGAGACGAATGCTGGCTTTCATGTGGGTGATGGTTCAAAGTATCAAAACGTGGTCTAATAATGGAAATGCAACTTTCTTTGTGCTCATAGACCAGTGAAATGTGAGACATATCTGTGACATTAATAAGATAACTCCTCATGGTTATATATGGAGGTGGGGGAGTTAGCAGACATTTGGGGCTTCATGTCTTCTGCTTAGAGGGCTCTGCTCAAAGCATAAGATAGGCAAGCCTTGAGTAAATAACTGGGCAGGATAACTCAGGAAGCAGTAAGAACAGTCATTTCGAGTTCAGTTTTGGTGTGACTTCCTGACTTCAAATTGCAATTCGGTCATTTGCAATGTGGGCTTGCGCAATTATTCAGCCTTTATTATACCTCATGAAGTTTAGTGGTACCTACCTGGTAGAGCTGATGTGAAAATTAAATGAGATAATCCACGGAGAGCACTTAGCCCAGTGTTGGGTTCATAGGAAACATAATACATGGGAGCCAATTTTGTCTGATCTATGATTAAGTGCCTGGAGGAGCTATCAAGGAGAATTAAACCGACTGTGAAGGGTGTTTTCCCACAGTGACATGATGGCATGTCAGGGCTCATCTATTTATCTGGAGAACACCAAAAGTGACTTCATATTCAGGGTAGACGTTACCTGAATCACACCATTGGTTCTTACAGGCTCCGACCACTGTAGCAACAATGCTCGTCCGTTCTCTTGCTGTTCCACTGCAAAGTTGCTCAGTCCACTTGGGGAAGATTCTAGGGTGTGAACCATAGTCCAAGGGCTTGAAACTTCTCCTGCCTGGTTTGTGGCCACAATTCCAACGTGATATGTTGTGAATGGTTCTAACCCAAACAGGTGGGCTTGATGGCTTGTACCCTGTAATGAAAATTAACAGGTTAGTTTTCTTCTAGGAACTGCTAACAATTGCTGGAAGGTTATTCTCTGGCCAAGGTACAATGGAATGGCAGCACAAATATCACAACAGAGTTCTGAATTATTAAGAAAACAATGTGGGGTTTTTTCTTGTTCTTACCACATGCATATATTATCTAATGTGTGATTTTAGACATATGCAACGTAGGGATCAAATAGGATCCTTGCCTTTTCAGAGCTGGCACCCAAAGAATGTGGTATACAACACTAAAAAAAATCTTGAGGCACCTGGGTGGCTCAGTCAGTTAAGCGTCCGACTTTGGCTCATGGTTCGTGGGTTCAACCCCCGCATCGGGCTCTGTGCTGACAGCTCAGATCCTGGAGCCTGCTTTTGATCCTGTGTCTCCCTGTCTCTCTATTCCCCTCCCCCACTCATGCACGAATTCTCTCTCTCTTAAAAAGAAATAAATATTAAAAAAAAATATCTGTGATACTTCAGGTCACTGCTGGATCCCACTCATGATGGAAATCGGTGGTACCAAGTTGCAGGACAAGGAATGGGATAGTCTTAAGTGTTTGGAGATTTAACTGGGACAGTCCTAATTCTTTTTCATTAATATCCTGTACTATTTGTTTATACATATGACTCTCTCCACCTCCCCAATCTCCCTCTTTCATTCTCTTGGTGCATATTTATATCTTACAAATGCAATAAAAGAAACACAAAAAACACAAAAGCAACAAGCAATGAGCTACATGAACTATAAATGCACACCCTTAGAGAAGTCTACTAGTGATATATATGTGAAAATATTCTCATTTGTTAAAAACACCATAACTAAAACTATAAAACTTACCAAAAGTAATTGCTAGGTAGGCTTTGAGAATTTGGTTTTTGTTGACTTAAAAAGGGGAAAAAAAAGGATAGCAGAATGAGGTTTTTTTTTTTTCTGCTTGGGGAAAACATTTAACATATTTTACATCACTAAAAACTGGAACTAAAAGTCTTCATGTTTTGAAAGAGCCTGGGGTGCTCTTTCTACATCTGCACCAGATGGATATATCTGTTTACAGATAGCGACTATGTCTGCAAGTGGACCAGTAATGTGTCTATAGGTAATCACACACACATGCACCCAGAGACACACACACACACACACACACATATGCACACACAGAGAGATACCCAGAGACACACAGACAGACAGATACACACATACACCACTTTCTGTTGTGTATCACACCCATTGGATGCGACTAATCATGAGGAAGTTTTGACTGGCTTAATTGGATATTTATACTTAATAGTATGTGAGATGAGGTTTGGCTTATTAGATGTTTACATATGACAGATAGCCTTCAATTTTCCTCTCTTGTTGGTGGGTACAGGGGAAACAACATGAGGTAGGGAAGAGGAAATTATTTCTAAGAGTAGGTGCCCAAAAGCCTCAAAGTTATGTGAATGGAAATTCTCCCTAATTTGGAGGCATCCAAATATCATTTTGAATGTAAAACCCACTAGCAAAATTGAACGGAACTAGTTTCCAAAATACTGGTTACAAAAAAACAAAACTCATCACAGAGATAATTTTTGACACCATTTCCTCACATTCTTGGTTATGTTTCAACTGTCTAATGTCTCTTCTTGTGTGTTAAACACACGCAGAGAAAATATAATTTCCTTTATTTATCAAAAACTTGTAAAGTTAATTTTCCTCTTTCAATAAGTCCCATTATGATATTACATGCTAACCTCTTGAAATCTTTTAATATTTAAACATTTGCTAAGCGACCAGACTCTGAAACAAATTTTATAGAAATACTAATTTCTCTTTTTTAAAATATTAAAAGTTAGATCATAAATATTTAAAACTTATTTCTCCACAACATTGGATTGGTCTTTTAGATAAATATAGCTCAGAACTAGAAAGTCCATAATGAATATTAAATCTGAAGATGCTACAAGTCCCGATTACAAACATTCTTTTCTGATAAATGATTCCTTTTCTGTAGAAATAGGGCAAACACGGACAAGATTAATAATGCAAAAAAGAAAAACTCTTTGTTCAGAATATTCAGTAATAGATGCCAAAAACGCATAAGCTCCAAAGCAAATAGTAATCACCTCTAACAGATTATATATAAAAAAGGTAGGCTGTTGGGGGACATTTAGAGATAGCTTTTGTCATAAGAAACATGATAAGCATGTGGGCTATAAAGCAAAAACATATGTATATTGTCAATAGCAGCACCTGCTCAATTACAGTTTATTTCAGAGCTGAGAATTCCATTCAGCCCCTAGATGGCAATACTATCAAACACTTTTGGTAACATGAGTACTTAATGATTAACAACCGGCATTCACTCATCCAACACACTCCAGGCAACCATTAAAAAAATAACAAAACTGATTTCATTATAGATCCTTTTAATAAACATTTATAGCTCAGATCCTCAGAAAGCAAAAAGGATTCAAAATGCCCCGGCCTCAAAATCTCCACCATCTAATGTAGAAATATGACCTGCAGATCTCAAGTTGAAGTTCATGCATGCCTGCCACCGAGATTGCTCCTACAAAAGATGATTACAATAGTTCTGCTTACTTTGGTTTGTATCGTAAAAAAAAAAAAAAAAGAAAAGAAAGACAATCTCATGCGTAAATGTAGAGAATTTTTATATCATAAATTTACATTGAGGACAAGTTCCCATAATATGTTGTTTCTCCTGAAGAGCTACATAAACACACACACACACACACACACACACACACACACACACACACACATCTTAAATAAAGCTCATTAATAGATGTGGTTTTTGTCAATGTTTAGTAAAGTCCACCTGAAAAAAACATGAAGAAAATTTTAAAGTAGCAAGAAAATCCTTACCAGTATATTCTTTGACATTTAAGGAAATCATTTATATTATTCTCTCTTGAATGGCTTTCCAACACCAACAGCCACTATTTTAGAATCCTGCTGTAAAATTTGGGCACAGTTCATTCTGTGGATGGGGTTGTATCTTGTTTGTTTGTTCAGTATTTGCGTTTTTCCTTAAATTCAGAAGATTTTCTTGAGCACTGTCTATCTTAAGTGTTTAAGATTAAATTTCTTCCTTTGGAGTTTCACCTGGGTGGTTCAGTTGGTTGAACATTGACTTCGGCTCAGGTCATGATCTCACTGCTCATGAGTTCAATCCCCATATTGGGCTCTGTGCTGACAGTTCAGGGCCTGGAGCCTGCTTCAGATTCTGTGTTTCCCTCTTTCTGCCCCTCCCCTGCTCATGCTCTGCCTTTCTCTCTCTTGAAAATAAACATTAAAAAATAAACATTAAAAAATAAAAATTAAAAAAAAAAGAAATAAACATTTAAAAATTTCTTCCTTTGGAGAAGGAAGTCTCAGTAATCTCTCCATAGTCTCCTACTGACTAGTAAAAGTCATCATTAAAAACCATTTTCTTTTCTTGACAATTATTATTATTTTTTTTAATGTTTATTTTTGAAAGAGAGAGAGAGAGAGAGAGACAGAGAGTGAGTTGGGGAAGGGCAGAGAGAGAAGGAGGCACAGAATTCAAAGCAGGCTCCAGGCTGAGCTGTCAGCACAGAGCCCAGCGCAGGGCTCAAACTCATGAACCATGAGATCATGAGGTGAGCCAAAGTCAATGCTTAACCAACTGAGCCCCCCAGGTGCCCCTAAAAACTATTTTCTTATCTTTCATTCCTCTCCTTCCTGCTCTCCTCCTTTCCCTATGGGGATGTTCTTGATTCAATACTCTTACTCCATCCTCTTCATTATTTGGCTCCTTCTTTCCCTCACTCTTCTATCTTACCTATTCTTAGGAGATAGATTTCTTGTTATCCCTGATCTCTGGGCTACCAGCTTGTGCTCACTTCCCACTTGTCCTTGTCCTTTCCATGTTCCCATCCTCCTAGTATTCATATTTTTATTCTAGAAGTACATTACCTACTTTCGTTAGGCAGCAGATGGAAAGAATTATTCAACAGACGAACACAGGAATAATCCATTCTCTGCAAACTAATATTTCCAATGGGACTTTGGTTGTTTTTTTTTTTTTAAGGAACTCTTATGCATGAGGGTCAGAGCCTGGATACAAATCAGTGCATCCTTTTATGAGACATGAAGACAAGACTCTCTGGAACACTCTGCCAGTTGGGGTTCTGCAGGCGATTTGAACTACATTTTAACCTCTCAACTCTGCTCCTGGGGACACACAAAACTACTTGGTGTCTTCAGCAGTCTGACAATTTTACACTATCTCCTCTGATTATTTTTGACGACTTGAAGTGCCCCAAAGGTGGCCGTGGAGTCAATAGGTTTATGTAGGTTGAAAATGATCAAAAATTACCATTGATCTGTAGCTGTCAATAAAAGGCTGTGTGGGGAGACTCCTTGCACAAATGTTTAAACTGCATAAAGCAACCTAACTTAGTCATCTTTGAGTCTATTGATCTGATGATCCAGCAGTTTCCAAAGCTTCCCCTCTGGTTTTTGTGGTGCATTTTCCACTTACCTTGGCCCTTAGGAATCTTTTTACCCTGCTCCCGGTAATGAACCCAAACAGTGGTATACAGGCACTGCTATGCTCATAAACAGTATTATGTATGCTTACTACTTTTCAGAAGGCACTAATCTTCCTGGTCACCATCAACTTCATTCTCAGCTGATGAGGTTTCTTCTGTCTATACTCCTCATCCTGGGGTCCTCATTTTTTTTTAGGTTGGTTTGTTTGTTTATGTATGTATGTATGTATGTATGTATTTTGAGAGAGATGGGGAGTCTTGTAGGGCAGAGAGAGAGAGAATCCCAAGCAGGCTCAGCACTGTTAGTACAGAGCCCGATGTGGGACTTGATCTCACCAACTGTGAGGTCATGATCTGAGCTGAAATCAAGAGTGGGACGCTCAACCGACTGAGCCGCCCAGGTGCCCTATGGGATCCTCATTTTAAAATGCATTACTTTTAGCCTATACATCCTAACCCAGTCACAAGATTCTTCCTTCTCTTTGTTAATTATCATGAATGCCAACACCCAGAGAATATGTCACATCAGAAGTCTGCTTTTTTTTGTACAAAGAGAGCTTCCGAGAAAATGAAATTTAATTATATCAACCTCTGTTTAGTTGAACCACTTGGATGCTGCTTCTTAGTTTTACCATAAGTAATAGGTTGCTGGTCATAATGATACAATTAACAAATGGTTATAGAAAAGTTCCCGGTTTAAATTACAAATAAAACATCAGAAGTGAGAAGAGCTCTTATTACCTAAAAGTCATGGCTTTGGACAGTACATCCAGTTATTTGGGTGACTTACACATTTTAATGTTGACAAATAAACACAAAATATTTTTGTAGATTTCTGAAAGCCAGATCATTTGAGGCGTGGGTTCTAGAGATCTCTCTTCCTTTCCATTTATAAAGTTAATTTTTAATTCTCCAAAGTTGATCAACATATTTAGGATTCATTTTGTACAGGTCACACCAGTCTCAATACAGAAGTGCTCTTTTACTACCCACAGCCAAATATCTGCCTTGACTACTTATCCATAGTTATTTAAGAATGAGACTCCCAAACCTGCAAAATATTAATAGAGAAAATGTCCACTGATTTCACACATGTATTCACTTTACCAGTGCCATCTCTGCCTACATACCTCCTGGCTGGTGTGGAAAAGACATTTTTTTGATGGTACACACATACATGTAGAATTGTTCCAGAATCAAAGTTTGACTCAGAATACAAGCAAGGTAGAAGAAAACACCCTTTAGGTTTATGGTTTATTGTTTTACGTGCATGAAGAGTGTGCACGCACTAGGGGGCATTGCTAAGAGGCATGACTGCGTTGTCAAAACGGCTAGTAGAAACGTCTAGTATTGTTGGTCACCAACTCCATTCAATTCTTTAAACACTTCTGAGCATTTGATAGGCACAAGATTCTACAAAGTTACTGTGGGGGATACAAAATGGTAAACACAGGCTCCTGACTCTTAGGAGCTTATCATCTACTAGAGGAGGTCAATAATAAATATAGATACACACAATTTGGAGTTAGCTAAGTGCCAGGGAAATACTGAAAGGACACTTTTGATGGGAAAGGAGAGAGGTTGAGGAGTGGGGGCAGATTTACTTGGGAGGTGGAATCTGATAGAAGTTAAAAAAGACGCAGAGTTTGAGTAGATGAAAACATGTGAGCCACTAAAAGAAAGAGCATAAGGAAGAATGCAGGGTATGTTTGGGAAAGAGCTGGAAGTCGCATGTGTGGGGTCCTGAATGTGCGGGGAACAGTGGGGATTACAGCTGGAGAAGAGATTGGCGGCAAGACTAAAGAGAGTTGTGAAAGTCACCCTGCTTTTTAGGGATGAAATTGATTGAGAAACACCGAGCAACATCAGGCAAAATTTTAAGAACCAATTTGGTATAAAGAGCTTTGCAACTTGAGAGAATAAAGCGATTTCAAAATTCTGCCCTATCATGGTATAGGTTATGGTCAGTGACTGATAAAATAAAAAAAATCTGCCAAGAATTAAATAATGAATTTGTTTAAACATTATTCAGCAAATAAGTATGGACTGTCATATATAAAAGGTAGTAGGGCAGTATTTTCCTAGGAATAAGATTTTAAAAATCTTTATTGAATGTTTGCTCTGTCTTAAAATGTGTAATTATTCTTTCAACACAAATGTCTGTGTTTTGATCACAATCAAAGTGGAGGTTTTAAAACCTCAGCTGAGGGGTCCTGGGTGGCTTATTCGGTTAAGCGTCCGACTTTCGCTCAGGTCATGATCTCGCGGTTCGTGGGTTCGAGCCCCGCGTCGGGCTCTGTGCTGACTGCCAGCTCAGAGCCTGGAGCCTGTTTCAGTCTGTGACTCCCTCTCTCTCTGACCCTCCCCTGCTCACGCTGTCTCTCTCTCTCTCTCCTAGAAATAAATAAAACTTAAAAAAAATTAAAAACTCAGCTGAGTTGAAGCCAGTTATACGGTCCTCTGCCCGGACCACTATCAGAATCACACGTACGTGGCCTATGTTTTTCTGACAGGGGCACATGTTTGTGGAGAGCCGTCCACACCCTTGCACCAGTCCGTTGTGCATATAAAACAGCTATACAGCAGCTGGAAAAGGTTAGAGACGCTACTGATGACTACAATATAGCATGAGGCCAATCAAATGTACACACAGGTGGTGAAGCATTCCTAGCTCTGAGTTCCAGCGACTGTTTATTTTTTTTTTTTAACTTTTTTTAAAATGTTTTATTTATTTCTAGGAGAGAGAGAGAGAGAGAGACAGCATGAGCAGGGGAGGGTCAGAGAGAGAGGGAGACACAGAATCTGAAACAGGCTCCAGGCTCTGAGCTGGCAGTCAGCACAGAGCCCGATGCGGGGCTCGAACCCACGAACCGCGAGATCATGACCTAAGCGAAAGCCGGACGCTTAACCGACTAAGCCACCAGGCGCCCCTCCAGCGACTGTTTAAAGGCTTCATTTGAAAGATTTCAAGAACATATAAATGCATATCCTCCTTTTAAGTAATTGTGATATGTATATGTATAAGTGATTACTCAGGGGCCCTTTGTTGTAGCAACTGTAAATCTCAAAGTGAAAATGTTCAGTTTGGAGTATTCATGCACTAGTGCTGTTAAAGTGCACTTTTATGCCTTTACTCCCCAAAATATCTACACTCAGAAAATATATGTAGAAGAGGGTTGTCATTTTTTCTCTTTCAGAATACATCATTCATTTTATAATGGGGGGGTCAGTGCAAAAAGAAGATTCAATTCACATATTTTTTTCTTCATGGGCTCTATCAATCTAATCTATAAAGCACAATCTAGAGTTCTTGCAAAATGAACTATGATACCTCAGTTATCATAAAAACATTGGAGGAAAAAAAAGAATGGTTTCGAAATGGCTCATTTTTCAAAAGAGAAGAGGGAAAAAATTAAATTTGTGATAATTAAATTTTAAAGTGGCAAATCAGTCACACTAAATATTAAAAAGCAGTACTTCTGATCTATCAAAATTAAAAATGTGCATACTCTGTGACCCGGCAATTCTACTCTGGCAAGCTATTTTATGGCAATACTAGTAAAACTACTAAAATATATTTAAAAGGATTTCATTCCAGTCATAGTCTTGTATTTATTCAATCCTTGATTAAGCAAGCCTTGATATTTATTGAGGGTTTCCTGTGTAATAAGCAGCCTCCAAAGTTCTGAGGACACAGCAGAAAGCAAAGGATACATGGACACTAACCTCTTGAGTTTTACTTTACAATGAGGAAAAATGGGTAATTGATAAGCAAAATAAAGAGAGAGAGAGAGAGAGAGATAGACAGACAGAAACTGTGTTAAGTTATGAAGGTAACAAGAGTGTTGCAACAGAGTTTGGGTTTAGGAGGCGGGGAAGAGTGAGAGTCTTGGTTTAAGAAGGGTGATTCAGATCGATGATGAGGTTCCATTTAGGCAAGATTGCAGAAGAAACCAACCATGTGAAGAACCGGAGGAGAAGCTTCCAGGTGGAAGGCAAGAGCTTGGTGTTTCTGCTGACAAAGAGAAGCTAGTGTGAGTGAGGGGGAGAATGGCACGGCATAGAGTCAAAGTCAAGGGCAGAAGCCAGATGGTGAAATCTTGTAGGCCAACATTAGAGAATCTGATTCTAATTTCAAGGAAAATTATTGAAGGCCTTTAAGCAAGGGAGTGACATGAGTTCATTTATGTTTTAAAGAGATCATTCTGGCTTCTCTGTGGAGAATATGTGTAGGGGTTTTATCAGTAGTTCTACTCAGGCTGCCAGAACAAAATGTCGTGGACTGGCTTAAAAACTCAGAAGTTTCTATTCTCTCTGTTCTGGAGATCAGAAATGTAGATCAAGGTGCTATTAGGGTTGGTTTCTGGTGAGGCCTCACTACCTAGTTGTGAGAACTAGTTGTAGAGAGCTGCCTTCTTACCCTGTCTTCTCACAGCCCCTCCCTGCATGCACACGGAGAGAGGGAGAGATCTCTTGTGTCTCTTTTTCTTCTTATAAGGACACCAGTCCTATCAACCATTCTTATAACCTCAGTTAACCTTAATTACTTCCAAATTACTTCCAAAAGTATTTACCTGTAAATACTGTCACATTGGGGGTTAGGGATTCAACATATGAATTGTATGGGAACATAATTCAGTCCATAATAGGAGTCAAGAGGAGTGGATTATGCAAAATTCCAGCGAGGGGTGACAGTGACTTGGTCTGGGGTGGTAATGGTAGAGGTGGGACCAGGTGCATAGATTTATGTTTTGGAAGTAGAGCGAAGAGAATTATGACAGATTGAATGTAGAAGACAAAAGGGAAAGAGCGGAATCAAAAAGGACTCGGGTTTGCCTTGAAAAAAAGGGTGGACTGATGAGATGTGAAAGTTGAAAGAGTATCAGATTTGGGGAAGGAGGGAATCATTTTGGCCCTATGAAGTTGACATGTCACATAGATCTTTGAATCTCCGGTGCTGAGTAGAGACTGGGTTAGGAATATACACCTGAGAGTCGTACATCTCTCCCCAATACAGTTTCAAATCCAATGGTTTTCTCAACCTCTCCACTTTTATTTCTAATACATATCAAATTTAACAAGTGATCTCTTGATTATCCCTTCTGTATAGTTTGTATTATGTTAAGTTGGTTAAAGTGAAACTACATATCTAGAATCCCCTTTCTGTGGTAGACACACCCTAAGGTGACTGTGAGTTATACTCTTCCCTTGAGTTCAGGCAGGACTCATGACTTACTTCTAAACAATGCAAAATGATATGTCATGCACATGAATATAAGAGGCACTATCTTAGCCGACTGAGAACAAAATTTTCCTGTAGGTCTTGAAGAAGTAAGCTGCCATATTATGGGAGGGCTGTGAATATCCCTGTAGCAGGGGATACTGGGTGGCCTTTAGGAACTGTGGGCCAACAGACAAAATAATAACCCAGTACCTTCAGGCCTAAAACCATAAGGAAATTAATTCTGCCAACAACCTGAATGAGCTTAGAAGAAAGCACTTCCTTAGTCAAGCCTCTAGGTGAGAATGCAGCACAATGGACACATTGATTGCAGCCTTGTAAGACCATGAACAAAGGACCCAACTAAGCCATGTCTAGACTTCTGACCCATGGGACTGTGAGATGACAAATACATAACCTTTCTAAGCCACTATGTTTTTGGTGATTTGTTACGCAGCAGTAGGAAACTACTATACCCTCTCTTTATGGTTCTGGCTTAAAGTTGGTGACGATTTGGAGGATGAAGCCAAGCAGCAACCATTGTTTCCTGAAGTTCATTGAGATTAGATGTGGAGATAAATAGGCACAGGGGTCCTAGTTTCAGCTTGTCCTCATTCTCTTTTGCTCCATATCTGGCTCCTCCTTCCAACTGCTGACTCTGACCAACAGTGGCCATGGGTCTATGATTTGATTCTTGGTATTGGCTTCACCAGGATGGTAGTCACACAGAGGCACAGCTTCCTTTGACATCTCTACAAATCTCCTCCTGAGAGTCCCATTTAGGTGGCCATTCGTGCCTGGCTTCATAGACTGGCTGGGTGGCAGCTCTTCTACCCATCCACTTACTCCTCTCTCCAGAGTTTCACTTTTCCAGCTCTTTCTACAGTTATGTGAGTTCTATTTCCTACAGGAAATCCCCATCTCCATACCAACAGTGCTCACATTCCTCAACAGAAGTGTGTCTGATGCAGCCACCAAAGCTGCTTCACCTGTAGTCTTCCTTTTTTCCCTAATCAATGATAACTCCATCCTTCCATGTTTTAGGCCTCAAACTTTGGATCCATCCTCTCTTTCCCTCACATCTACATTGAGTCATTAGGAAATAATATTGGGCTTATTTAACTTCAAGATACATCCAGAATCCTACCAGCTCTTACCTCCTTTGCTACAACCACCCTGCTCCAATATATTCTCTTCCTCTTCCTTCACCACCATAGCCAACTTAACTGGTTTCCCTCTTTTTAACCTTAACCCGGCCTCCACCCCCATGCACACAGCAATCAGAATAATATTTTTGAAACATGTCTAACCATAGAATCGCTTTGCTCAAAATCTTGTGGTAGCTCTCATGTCATTCAGGGTAAAAACTGATTCTTGCCCATTATCTAATTTCCCCTCTGACATCACCTCTTACCTTGCTCTCCACATGCAAACTGCACTGCAGCCACACGGCCTTGTTGTGATTCCTCAAACACCCCAAACAAGCTCCTGTCTTGAGGATTCTGTACTGGCTGTTTCTTCTGCCTACAGCCCACTTTATCCAAAGTCCATTTGGGTAACTTCAGCTCATCTTCTCATTGAGCCATTCCTATTTAAAATTGCAATCTAGGGGCACCTCAGTGGCTCAGTCAGTTAAACATTGACTTTGGCTTAGGTCATCATCTCAGGGTTCATGAATTTGAGTCCAGCATCAGGCTCTGTGCTGACAGCTCAGAGCCTGGAGCCTGCTTCAGATTCTGAGTCTCCCTCTCTCTCTGCCCCTCCCCTGCTCATGCTCTATCTCTCTCTCAAAAATAAATAAATATTAATAAAATAAAATGGCAATCTACCATTTTCTTCCCCCACCCCTCCCATTTTGGAACCCCTTTTCTTGCTTTATGTTTTTCTGTTTTCCAAAGCAGTCATCATTCCTTTCCGACATACCATGTAATCTATTTATCTGTTATGACTATTAGTTACTCTTTCTGTCTTTTTACTAGAATATAAATTCCACTAGAGCAGAAATCTGTATGTGTTTCATTCTCTGGTCCATCCCAAGTGTCTCTAATTGTGCCTCATAGAGAGCAAGTGTTCAAAAAATATTTGTGCTATCAATGAATATGTACAGAATTTAAAATGAAGTGGTGAGGTGAAGAAGAGAGTGCAGAGTGGGCCTAAGGGGAGTCTGAGAAGAGAGGTAGGGAGCATCAAGGAGGAGAGCATAGGTAGAGGAGAGGGCCCAGCACCAAAGTTAGGGAGAGAGACAGGGTAAGGATGAGAAGCACAAGCAGAAGAGGAGGAGGCAGTAACAAAAACTAAATGACCAGTGAAGTTGGAAGAAAACCAAGAAAGTGAGATCTCATGGACGCCAAAGAAGAGGATGTTTTGTAAAAGGAGGTGTGGTCATCTATGTCAAACGATGCTGAAATGGTAAAGATGCACACCGAAAGGCCTTTGGATTTGGTAGCCAGTGGTCCTGATATAAGGCCTGTTAGTGGAGTGTGGAGACAGAACTCTGATTGGAAAAGGAGAAAGAAAACCAGAAGTGTGGAAGGAGAAGCAAGACTATTAGCATAACCCTTTTAGAGAAGTTGGCTTTAAAAGAGAACAGGGAAAGAGGATGGTAGCTGGAGGTGCCTGTGGGGTCACATTCTTTTTTTTTTTTTTTTAAGGGAGATACTTGAACATGTTTGTATATTGTTAAGAATGCTCCAATAATAAGGAAGAGACTGTTAATTCAGGACAGGAGATGTATTTAAGTATCAAGACTTCCTTCTCGCTTTGCATGTAGAAACAAGGTTAGCCAAAATTCCGTGTATGGCAAACAGATCTGGATGTGCTTAGATTATCAGCCAATTAACTTGGAGTTGGCTCTAGCATCTGCAGCAAAGCCACAATTCATACTAAGGCTGCCATTGTTGGTTGCTTAGCTCTTTTCCTAGACAAATTTGGGACTATAAAGCTTCATCCAGAAATGAAGTGATAGATAAACTTCAAGTCCCGTTATCTGTTAGGAACAGGGTAATTTTAAAAATGTTTTAATTAAATCATTACTTTTGATAAATTTTATCTTCCACGTGAAGAGTACACAATGAAAAGTTACCATTTTCTTGCCTATCATTCCTAAGAGAAGGTAATTATAATTACTTTTGAGCAGAGTTTTTGCTTCTACATGTCAAACCTGGTGTAAAGTATTTCACATGCATTAGCTCATTTAATCTTCACAAAAAAGCTATGAGGTTGATAATATCACTCATAAGGAAATCAAGGCTTAGATGAGTTAAGTTACTTGCCCAGAGTGACACTGCTGGTAAGTGGCACAGTTTTGATTTTATTCCCATCCTATATTGAGTTCAAATATTACTGTCAACTGCATTAGTGGTTCTAATGTTTGGGTCCCAGGACATATGTTTCTTAAAAACAATAAAGGATGCCCCCAAAGCTTTTGTTCATGTGCTTTATATCCACCAATATTTGCCATATTAAAAATTAATGCTGAGAATAGTCTTTAAAAAAAATGAATACAGAAGCACATATTCTATTAACCAGCAGAGTGATAACATCATCACACAACATGTAGGCTCCGGAAAACTCCACTGTACACTGTGAAGGGATGAATGTGAAGAAGACACACAATGTCTTAATATTAACATGAAAATATGTTTGACCTGGAAGATCTCCTGAAAAAGTTTCTGGGACTCTAAGGGGTTCACAGACAACACTTTGAGTACCATTTAACTGCACTGTACCCCACTTTAATTGGCAGCTTCACTGAAAGATTAATCAAAGATTTGTTTGAACTTTTATGCAGTGAAGAAAAGAATCTTGTATTTCCAACTTTTGGTACACTCATAATACTTGTGATTAAATATGAAATACCCATGTACACATAAGTCCTGTTAGTAAAACTTTTTTTTTTTTTTAAATGTTTTATTTATTTCTAGGAGAGAGAGAGAGACAGCGTGAGCAGGGGAGGGTCAGAGAGAGAGGGAGTCACAGACTGAAACAGGCTCCAGGCTCTGAGCTGGCAGTCAGCACAAAGCCCGACGCGGGGCTCGAACCCACGATCCGTGAGATCATGACCCAAGCGAAAGTCGGACGCTTAACCGACTAAGCCACCCAGGCGCCCCAGTAAAACTTTTAATTAGAGTTAAAGAGTCAAAGAATTATGAAATTCTGCTATCTCACTTTGTAGTTGAACGTAAAGTTCAAATAGTCTAAATAACCTGTACGATCTTACAATCCATCAATACTAACTTTGCAATTGAATCTGAGATTCTCAATGCATGAATACATACTTTTTCAATTAATATTAAAATTATTTGTTTGAAACAGAGACTTAAATTTCTTTTTCATAAATATTGCTACCTGTGGGAGAGAAGAGGTTTGAATTTACTCATTGATTGACCTTTTTAAATATATCTTCTAAGGGCACCCGGGTGGCTTAGTCGGTTAAGCGTCCGACTTTCCCTTAGGTCATGATCTCGCGGTTCGTGGGTTCGAGCCCCGCGTCGGGCTCTGTGCTGACTGCCAGCTCAGAGCCTGGAGCCTGTTTCAGAGTCTGTATCTCCCCCTCTCTCTGACCTCCCCAGCTCATGCTGTCTCTCTCTCTCTCTCTCCTGGAAATAAATAAAACATTAAAAAAAATAAATAGATCTTCTACTGTATTACATTTGTCTATTCGTGTGTTTGTCCTCTCACTACAAAGTGAACTTTTGTATTAGGACTGTTTCTTAACCTCTCATCACTTCCTCATATGTGAAAAGGGAATAGTAATAGTACTTACAATTTTGAGTTTGTAAACTTTAGTGAATTAAGACTTGGAATAGTGCCTGATGTGTAGTAGGCACTAGACAGGTGCTAGATTAAAAAAAAAAGTTTGTTTATTTATTTTGAGAAAGAGAGAAAGAGAATGAGTGGGGGAAGGGACAGAGAGATGAAAGAGTGAATCCCAAGCAGGCTCTGGGCTGATATAGGGCTGAACCCAGAAACCATGAGACCATGACCCCAAGCCAAAATCAAGAGTAAGAGTCAGATGCCTTAATCAATGAAGCAATTCAGGCACCCCATTAGGTGCTAGACTTTATTGTTATTATCCTCAGTACCAAAGAGATGCTTCTACACATAAAATATTCAATAAACAGCTCTGAAAGATATGAATGAATGTATGGATAAGGCTAAAGCAATGAATAGCTCATAAGGCATTTTCACTGCATAGCACACTGGCTTTTATGGAGAATATTTGGAGAATGATACTTTGAAAATAGTATCTCATGAAAGTAAGCACATCTTTTAAGTTAAATTTATAAACAGAATCCTTGTAAATGGTTTTTTTTTTTGAAGACCTAGTAGGTATTAGATAAATGTACATTAAATCTATGAGTAAATTGTAAATTCTTCCTTGTTACTGACTTTAACTGTTTGGTCTTTAAACATTTATTTACATACATGTAGCTATAAACTAGGTCATATAATAATGAACATGACTGTTCACTTTTGTCTGTAGGAAGTACAATATGATACAGTTTTTGTGTTCTTACAAACACTGATGTTGGGGTGAGCTGAAAAAGATAATGCTTTTCTCCAGTGAAGAATAAATAATACCGTTAGGTGGCATAGGAAATTTGCATAGGGAAGTTGGTGCTATAGAACACAAAATGACATTTTCCAGAGAGTCTGAGGTCTTAGGATGGCAGAAACTTATTCGGTCCCCATGGATCAAGTTATCCTTAGGGATGGGAGAATGTGAACAAGTCTATGATAAATGTAAAAATGTACATAAAATGGACGATTCTAGAAAAATTTAAATAAATGTATTCAATAATAGATCAATCAGCTTTATAATAAAATAAAACAAAATCCTGAATCAGCCCCCTACTCCAAAAAGGCCCAGGAACAGAGAGTTTTACCAGTGATGTTTTTTAGTTATTGCTTTTAATTAAATCTATGAGTAATAGATGATTGATATTATGTACAAAGTGTTTAACCAAAATTGACTAAATGGGCCAGATACCAAACTCATTATATGAAATTGGAATAACATCAAAATTGGACAATAGCATAACAAAAAAAACATGTTATAGACTGAAGTCACTTGAGATTAGATGAAAAAGTCATAATATTAACAAATAGCGTCCAACAGAATATTTAAAAAATTGATTATATTGGAGTTAGCCCTTAAAAATTTATTTATATCTGATTACCTTAATTAGAATTAACAAAGCTCAACATCTATTCATGATAAAATCTCTTAGCCACATTAAAATAAAATAAATTATCCCAAATCTGATAAATAGCATTTACTTAAATCATATCACAAATCACATTTAATGATAAAGCCTTAGAAATCTTACTGGTAATATATCAATCGAGTAAGACAGAATACCCTTTCCATAACAACATTTTTCTAGATAGGTCTCTTGAACAATAGAGATAAAAGCAAAGATAAACTGTTGGGACTACATCAAAATAAAAAGCTGCACAGCAAAGGAAACAATCGACAAAACAAAAGGACAATTTACTGAGTAGGAGAATATATTTGCAAATGACGTATCTGATAAAGGGTTAGTATCCAAAATATATAAAGAATTTATACAACCCAACACTCCAAAACCAAAAAATCCAATTAAAAATGGGCAGAAGAAATGAACAGATATTTCTCCGAAGAAAACATATAATGGCTTGCATTAAAAGATGCTCAACATCACCCATCACCAGGGAAATGCAAATCAAAACTACAATGAGATATCACCTCACAGCTGTCAGATGGCTACCATCAACAACACAAAAAATAGCAGGTGTTGGCAAAGACATGGAGAAAAAGGAACCCTCTTGCACTGTAGGTGGGAATGCAAACTGGCGCAGCCATTGTGGAAGACAGTAGGAGGCTCCTCAAAAAATTAAAAATAGAACTACCTTATGATCCAGTAATCTAACTACTGGGTATATATCCAAAGAATAAAAAAACGCTAATTTGAAAGGATATATGCACCCATATGTTTTTTGCAGCATTATTTCAAATAGCCAAATTACGGAAGCAGCTCAAATGTCCATCAGTATATGAATGGATAAAGAAGTGGTGGTATATATACAGAATAGAATATTACTCAGCCATAAAAAGAATGAAATCTTGCCATTTACAACAACATGGATGGCTCTAGAGAATACAACGCTAATTGAAATGAGTCAGTCAGAGAAAGAAAAACACCGTATGATTTCACTCATATGGGGGATTTAAGAAACAAACCAAATGAACAAAGAAAAAACAAACAAACAAGAGACAAACCAAAAAACAGACTCTTAATTATAGAGAACAAACAGACGATTACCAGAATGGAGGTGTGTGGCAGGATAGGTGAAATAGGTAAGGGGGTTAAGAGTACACTTCTAACAATGAGCACTGAGTAATATATGGAATTGCTGAATCATTATATTGTCCACCTGAAATCAATTTAACACTATATGTTAAGCATACTGGAATTAATATTTAAAAATCTATTAAAGTCAGGATGCCCTCTATTCATTACTGTACTGTTAATCTTAGACAATGCCAGACCCCTCCCCCCCAGATGAGAGAGACAGAAAGAGACAGAGAGATAGAGGGAGAGAGAGAGAGACGAGAGAGAGGTGAGAGAGAGAGGGAAAAGAGATATGCAGTAGAGATTATTGGCGCTCATCAAGAATCCATTTATTTTTCCACATTCCTCAGCTTCCTCGCACATATAAATAGAAGTATAGGACTGATGGGACGTGGAAAGAAGGAATGTAGGCCACTTTCAGTCCAGAACCTCAAAAACATCTCATGGAGCCTCCAACATGCTCTGACTCTATCATGGTCTGGTATTATAAGATGCAGAAAGGCAGCCCCACCCACTATGGCTTTCCCCACCTTTACTGTGTTCAGCACTGATATCTAGAGTTTTATTTGTTACCACATCATTTCCTATCCCAGACTATCCAGACTAATACAAAGCATAAGGGCTTGAAGGGCTGAGAAGTATGGATATATTTTTTAATTTTTAAATGTTTATTATTTATTTTTGAAACAGAGAGAGAGAGAGAGAGAGCAAGTAGAAGCAGGGGAGGTGCAGAGAGAGAGGAAGACACAGAATCCGAAGCAGGCTTGAAGCTCCCAGCTATCAGTGCAGAGCCTGATGCGGGGCTCAAACTCACAAACCATGACACCATGACCTGAGCTAAAGTCAAACGCTTACTGACTGAGCCACCAGGTGCCCCAAGAAGTATGGTTATTGACTACTTAAAAAGTCCAAACCATCTAATAATAAATTAGAATTGAATCCAGAAATCAATTGTATTTTTCAACAAGAGATATGACACCCAGATTTTTAAAGTTACAATCTGTAGTACAGAAAAGGTGGGGCATGATCTAGCCTATATTCTAGCCAAGAATATTTAGTTACAGAACTGACTGGTTTAAGGAGAAAGAGAGAAAGTGAAAGAATAGAATACAAACACATGAAATACAGCTTTGTCTCTTTGAAATTGGAAATAGAAATACCATATGATCTAGTGATTCCTTTACTGGGTTTTTACCCTCAAAAAATGAAAATATGAATTTGAAAAGATAAATGCACCTGCATCTTTATTGTATCATTAGTTACAATAACCTAAGGTATGGAAGCAACCTAAGCGTCCACTGATAGATGAATGATTCAAGAAGATGTGAGATATATGTATATCTATTTATATATTTATATTATACTATATATATAAATATGCTATAAATATATATAATGGAATATCATGCAGCCATAAAAGAGGATGATATCTTGCCATTTGTGACAAGGTGGATAGACCTAGAAGGTATTATGCTAAGTGAACTGAGTCAAACTGAGAAAGAAAAATGCCATATAATTTCACTCATATGCAGAATCTAAAAAGCAAAACAAATGAATAATCAAACAAAAAGCAGAATCCTATCTGTAAACACAGAAAACAAAGTGACAGTTGCCAGAGGGAAGGAGTTGAGGAGGGGATGCGCAAAATGGGGAAAGGGGGTGGAAGACACAGGCTTCCAGGTATGGAATGAATAAGTCATGGGAATAAAAGGTACAAGATGGGGAATGTAGTCAGTGATAGTTTAATGGCATTGTATAGGGACACAGGGTAGCATAGTTGTGGTGAGCATAGTATAATATATAGAGATGTTGACTCACTCTGTTGTACACCTGAAGCTGATATAACATTGTGTGTCAACTATACTCAAAGTAAAAAAATAAACATTTAAATGTGAGTGTCAGGGACCACTCAAAGTCTATTGTCTCTCTATTTTCTGTAACTTCTGCTCTTACATGAGTGCTCATGTCCTGATTTCAGATTTTTTTTTATTGCCTGTTCACACGGCTTCGAGGAGAGAAAATTGTGGTACCTTAAGGTAGAAATAATTTTCTGCCTCCCAACTTCTGAGTGCTTTCCAACATCACTTACTTGATTCTATTCCACTGCCATAGTGAAGTGGGGGAATCACGGTCACACTTTCCTCATTTGAAAGTTAGCCATAGCCTGGATCTGGTTGGGAAGAACTTGGAACCGTGCCCTTCTCAGCATGAATTCCTGTGGCTTCCTTCCCTAGGCCCACCCTCTGCCACTCCATGCTCTGCCCCTGTTCCCTAACAGCCTGTCCTCAGCCTCCTGACTCGGAGAGCCTGGTTCCCACAGTCCTCAATGATTACTTTAGCCCGTGATTTCCTCTTTGTTCAGATTGTGCTTTCATTACTGGCAACTCCTAGCCATCCTTAAAAACAAGTTTAATGTCATCTTCATTTGGAAGAGTTTCTTGACGCCCCACGCAGCAACTTGCTCCCCCTTTCTGCTCTTTATATTGTCCATGGCATTCTTACATTGCATTATGGTGATTTATTTACCTGCCTTCTCTCCCCACTAGGCCTTGAACATAGAGGACAGGGACTGAGGATATGAAATGCATTTGGCGCCTTCTGGTTGCTCCATAGATTTCTGTTAAATGAATACAAGTTCAATTTTATTTAAATTTATTTTGTTTTCATAAATATTAACTTAATACTTAATTAAGACATTATTTTATTAGCAATATGCTGGCTGTTTAAAAAATTATTTTGTCATATACTTCATTTCTTTGAACGGAGGATTCCATTTATTTCAAGACACACTAGTATTTTATGTGTCCTTAAGAAAAAAAATGTTTCCAACTTAATGAAGATTATTTTTCTTATCACTTAGAATTTTTATTTTACGTTTGTGGAAAGACATCTTTAGACTTGTATGAGCACAGGTTTGTTGTTGTTGTTGAACGTATATTAAGCTGCTTTTTCTGTGTCTTCTTATGTCTACAATTACTTTCTGTTTTTATACCAAATAATATATAGTGTGAATCTTTTTGAAAACATTTTAAGTGGCAATTAAACTCAACATGTGTAGTACCAACAGGGAACATAACTCAGCTGAAGTGACCAGAGTGTGAACGGCATCGATCAAGTTAGTGCAGGCACAGGAAATGACATGTATATAACAACCGCCACCTACAGCGGTTGTAAAATTGTTAGATGCATGTGATTCGAGAAATGAAGGAATGTGAAACAATGTCCATCATAAAAATCAGTGAGATTTCTGTTCTGTTTTCTGAGAATTCCTCCCGAATGGAAGAGGACACGCTATGGTAAAAAGCCAGGGCATAACTTCTAGTCCATTGACTTTAGCAAAGTGACTTGTTCTGGGTGACAACAATGGCACCAGAAAGCTAAAGCTATCTGGTTAGAAACCAAGCTGGCCTGGTTAGAAAGCTGCCAAAACACGCTGCCATCTGGCTGTCGTGAGACTGGTGATGGCACAATGCAAAAACCAGACCTAAGAACTCATGGGTGATGTCGTCGAGATGGGAACCAGTGGGCATCAGGACTTTGGCTGTGCACACCTGAGTGTTCTGAGGGACACCTCTGACCACTATGACCAGTGGCTGCTGCTGCTGCTTCCAGTTGTTCTTAGCATACATTCTCTATGCCTTTCATTCTTTTCCTAAAGAGTTTCTCAAACAGTGAGCGCTTACTATATGGCATGCACTTTCCAAGTGCTCTTTGCATTTTAAGTTATTCAATCCTTAAACCAACCTCAAGAAATAGATAGTTATTACCCTCATTTTTCAGATAAAGAAATTCATGCAAAGATGGTTGAAGTAAATTGTCCATGGGGATAAGTGTCATACAATTATAAGGGGCAGAACTGGAGTGGACACATGCTGACTCTAGAGTCTGTGCTCTTAAACTTGGAGGTGTGTGCTGTATTGCACCAAAGTCTTCTCAACACCCCCCGCCCCCCCCACGCTACCACCAGACTTCAGAAGGTGGGAGCCTTCCTATACCATATCTTGACATAGATACCTTGTCACTTCTTTTTTCCAGGGAATCTGGGAAGGTTTCCTCTGGTTTTTGACCTAAGCCTGTTTGTGTAAATTCTGTTATCTGGGGAGTCAGGCTGAATGGTAATCTGAAGGACAATGGAGAGGTTGCTTTTCAAATAAACACAACTTTTTTCCTCCCTATAAATCAGGAAAAGCAGACAAAATGAAGCAAAATTGATGACATTTGAGGCCGAGAGAAAAGATATTATAAAGATAGGTCACTGAGAAACATCCAGAACTTACTTGTATGAGCCTCCAAAGGGGGTCAGCTGATTATCAACAATCAATACTCAGGTGATTGAGACAGATATTGGTGGCACACTTAAGCACTTGCGGCATAATATTGAGTTGCTGCTTTGAAAACATTTTAATACAATAGGATTTAAATTTTCTTCTCTTCTTTGGATTTTTCAGTTAATATTGGAATTAAGTTAAAGCATTAATTCAACCAGCTTAGTGTAAAGAAAATTATGTCAGGTTCACCTTTGAGGGCTTCGTTATGGAATATCTATTGACTCAAGCTTATTAACTTGTAAATCCTCCAGTTTTAGATCATTATCTATTGATTACCTGCTTTTATTTGAGTTTAAAATGAATAAACAAAAAGAAATGATCACGGTTTAGTCATTACACTTTAAGAGAAAATGTGCTTAAGCTAAGTATACTTCATGAAAAATAAAAACAACTTTTATTTTTTTTCTGAGAGCTAGAAGTTGTGGTTCTCATTTTCATGTAGGCAAACCAAAGATTGATTTTAGTTTTGCATAATTGTTTTTAATAGATATTTGAACAAAGCTGGAAAAACGTTCATCACTGAGGATAGAAAGTGTTGAGAGTCTACATGCTTTAAGCAGTCAACTTAGAATAAAAAGCCCTGAGTTCAAGGGCTGGCTCTGTTACTCATACTAGGAAGACCTTAGGCAAATTATCTATAGTTTCTGAGTCTTGGTTTCTAACAATTAGTATTTTTCTCTTTGACTTTTTGTTTGTTTGTTTGTTTCAATTTCTTTATTAAATTTTTTAAACATTTATTCATCTTTGAGAGAGAGAGACACACAGAGAGAGAGAGACAGAGAGAGAGAGAGACAGAGGGCGAACAGTGGAGGGGCAGAGATGGAGACACAAAGTCTGAAGCAGGCTCCAGGCTCCAGGCTCTGAGCTGTCAGCACAGAGCCCGATGAAGGGCTCAAACTCATGTGGTATCATGACCTGAGCTGAAGTCAGATGCTTAACCTACTAAGCCACCCAGGTGCTCCTGTCATTAATTGACTTTTGTGAGGATTAAATAAGGTGATCTTTCTGAAATGGCCTAGCTCATAGTTGGTACTAACGAAAAGTGCTATGAATCCGATTCTTGCTTATAGAAGCAGCTAAGGAAAGATGGGCTTCTGTTGATTTCTAAGGGTAATTGTTTAAATGTAATTGTATGCTTTGTTTAAAGCTCTAATCAAAGAAAAGTGCTGAGGGTCAAATCTACAGTCAAATATTTACTTAGCATCTACTTTTTTTCTAGCATGGTTCTAGGCACAAAAAGGAGTGGAAAAGATGCAAATCCTGGATTTTTGGAACTGCAACCCATTAAGAATGGCAGATTCACATTCATGAAACCACACAGAAAAACCCATGGAAACTAGTGCTAAAGGTGTATGCATAGGAAATCATCAGGGGCCTAAGCAAAAGACTTCACAGAAAGGATGCAATTTAAATACCAATGTGTAAGAAATGTACTAGATATATGCAGTTAGAGAGTAGCATTAGATCAGTCATTGCAGGATTTCAGCAATTAAACATATTTAAAACTCATAGAATCTTAGAGTCAAAAGGAATTTCCAGTTAACTCTGACCTTCATATCTGAAGCAAAAATCCCAGAAGGCACTGAATAAAAAGGCAAAGGAGGGGAGGCATCTTTTCAACAATGTAAGAACTAAAGACTAGTTTGCAAAAGTTGTATTTACCGTAACAAAGACTCAGGGATCGGCTGATTCAGAGATTTAGGAGGGAAATGTTTCCATAATAGTTTCACCGAATCGGACGAAGAAAATTGTTGCCTTGCTATTTGGACTAGCTTGTGCAACTAGACAAGGAAGAGGGGAGAAAAAGAGCTCAGACTGGTGGCAGGGGTGATTGACAAGAAAAATAGGGATGCTATCACATGATGAAGGTTAGGAAGCTTAGGCATGAGCCTACAAATGTTTCCCCACCCCCTGCCCCTTTTCTGACCATCTTGCCAGGCTAGTGAAAGACACTTGCAAGCTTATGAAGGCAAGACCACTTAGAATCAAATCCTTCAAAAACAAGCTTGGTTGTAGTCATCAAACAAAAATTGGTTGTCCCAATTAGTTAGGGAGATGAAGAGAAGTCACAAATATTACTACTAGTCTCTTGACTTACTGTATAGAAATACATTCTATAAATAATACTGTTGTTGTTGTTATTTTGTCATGTCAATAAAGATTCCTCTCTTCTTCTAGCCTACTCTTGTATGTGATATGTTGGAGTGGTCACACTTACTATTTAGTTTGGGGGCTATAGATTATCAAAATCGGATTACGAAATAACGAGAGAAAGATTGGAAATGTTATCAAGAGCTCTGGGGCCTAAAGCCGGCTTTTGTAATCACCAAGAGACTTATCTGGTTTGCCTGTAATGTGGGGACATTTTGAAAGAATATGCAGGAAAAATAGAAAGATGTTAGATAGCCAGGAGATGGACTGGCATTCAAGTGAGACTTCATCACCAGTATGTGAATAATATAAACCCAAAGAACAGATTCAGAAACTAGAAAAATATGGCACACATCTGATAGCTGAGACTTCTATTCCCAAGCAATGAACATTGGTCTTTCCAAGATGTGTCAGTGCTTGAATATGATCTTTTGGAATCTGGGGCTGATGGTCCATGTGCATGCTGATGGATTCTGGGAATTAACTGGACTATTCAGACTCTAGAATCTGATTATACATCATTCTTGAACTAAAATTATTTTCCCAGTTAACTGCATGTTTTTCTCCTTTCCTCCTAATCTCTGTCCCAATGTTACCCTCTTGTGAGGCCATTCCTGGCCTCCCTACATTAAATATCACCCTCCTTGACCCAACAGGCCAATGCCTTCCCAACTCCTATAACTGGCCCATAGAACATTCCCCTGACTAGCCAACACAGCATCTCTGAACCCTCATCCATGATGTTTTTCCATTGCCCTTATGTATTTATATATCATATATATGTGTGTGTATATATATATATATATATACACACACATATACATATATATGTATACACTTGTTTAAATAAAAGCTTCAAGAAGGAAGGAATTTTCTCTGGTGGATTCATTGCTATACACTCAATTGGTATATATCAAGTGCATGTGGACTGAATTAAGTAAATGAATGAGTGAAATTTCGGATCAGCCACTAGAAAGGGAAGACTGGGAGCGGGGTTGCAACATGGAGGAACTGGAATATTTATCTCATTTACTTATTTGCTTTTAGCACATAGTAATAAATTACAGTTTATCATTCCATGCTATTGGTTTATGCATTACATGATCTGGCTTAACCATACTATCTTTGCAAACATAGGTGACTTTCAAGATTCCTGAAAAAGTTAAAAAACATGGTTCAAATGTCATACTAATAACTCATACATAAATAAAGAACAAGTAAATGGCCAATTTGACACTTCTTACTTGTGGTGCAAGCTCATTACCAGCCACAATATGAGGTATAAACACTGATAGTTCAATCAAACAATTTGAAATTATCAAGGAGACCACTTGGAAATGGATTAATATCTAGTATTATTCTCAATGAATCTTTCAATAAGTGTATATTGTAGCTTGAGGAACTAGCTAATGACAGTTTCAGCTCATAAATAACCAAATATTCTATTGATAATTTTATCTATATCTATACCTTTTAAAATTTCTATTTTCATGGTGTAAATAACATTTGTCCACTAGCGCAGACTTTATAGTCTATAAATAAGTAAACATACACGTAATAAGGATGTGTGTTCTAGAAGTTACTATTTATCAGGGTGCACATTGTAAAAAGTTTGGAGACAACTGGCTTATTTTAACATTCTTCTCACAGCAAAGCTACTTATTAAAAAGGAAAACAGGGCAAGATATTTTTCCTCTATGAAAATAAAATGAAACCTGATCACTAGCTTACTGTGAATAAAGTATAAAATAAGAACAAGTAGCTCATTTATGTTGCTGCATTGTAATGGACCAAATCCAGGAATACTTTTTGGAAGATAGATGCTTAAAGATAATTTGTAAAAAAAAATCTCACCCCTTGACTAATTTCCCAGTGGGAAGTGCTGACTATTATTGATAAAAATGATACCGATGGTCATTGCCCAGATGGCACTTTGAAGAATATAGTTGGAGACAAAAACCCTATAAAATGTGCATGTCACAAAATCACACTAAACCTCCATTATGCGCTTGGGCTATTATAAGCAGTCACACTGTTAGGTTTATTTTATGAGTTCTTTTGACTCTTTCTCAGTTTGAATAATTTGATTTAAATTCTCTGTTAAACTTAAAGACTAGAGTGAAGAAGAGCAATGCAAATATAAGTGGTTCGACAAGGTGTAAAATATTTACACTGCCTCTCACTTCTGTGTTACTTACAAGATTGCAAGTAATCAGTTACACTGAAAAAGATAGTACACTGGGAGGGAAGCAGGAAGCTACAGGGACACAGGGCACTCCCCCATCCCAGAGAAGCGATGTTCAGTTATCATGGTGACTGTCATCTTAACAATTGCACAAGTGCATCATTCACTGTGGGTGACTAGAAACAGATGAAGAGGAGCTGAAAAATGGGAGAATTTTCCTTGTCTCATGTCTCTCTGATAACTAGGCAGACTACAGAGCATGAAAGATGAGGGCTACCCAATTCAAACCAGAGCACGTAGTTACCATCTGGGCATTTTAAAAGTAGGACACATGAAATGCTCAGATGTATCCCCCAACAGGGTGCAATAATACAGCAGTAAAAAGAAAACTACAGTGAACTACGGCCACTTCCACCCTTGCAATCATTCTAGTACAGGAAGAGGCAAGGATTTTCCAAAAACCTTTTGCTCAGGTATATCTTAAGAGCTCACATGTTTGGTGCACAGATGGCTTCTGTGTCTTAGCAGTAATGCGTGGTATGTAGACATACCCAGCAGAGGGCACTGTCCTCATGGAAAGAATGGGCTGGGCCATTCTGGAGGGAGCCCTGGCTTGAGAGCTCAAAAATTAAAATACTCAGTAGACCACACACACTAAAATAGCCATTTCCTTTCAGAAACATTCACTGCCGAAACAAAATATTGACTTTTTAAATGATGTATTTGGCTTTCAAAGGTACCCAATTGAGTAATTTCTTTCAGATGCTGCCAGATGTAGACTCTTAATTTTCTGAACAAGAATACTAAGTTATTCAACAGCTAGGAAACAAAGAGCCTCAATACTACATTTTTTGATCTTAGAAGGTGAGAGTTCAGAATTTCTTATTTCTGGAAACCATTCTCTTTCACCTTCTCTAGATCCTCAAGGCAAACGATCTACTAACACTGTTGCATCTAGCTGCTGTTGCGTGAGTTAAAAAAAAAAACCTTAAACCGTCACTCAGTTCTAGTTTCTGATGTACATTTTGCAATGAGAGAGAGAGAGAGAGAGAGAGGAAGACAGTGGAAAGAGAACAGTATTTATAGGAACAAATGTCAGAAACATAAAATCTTTGGCCACAAAATGAAAACATGTAAGTCAATGTTTAATACATATATTTTAAGAGAATTTTAATTATGTTGATAGATCATTTTATAATCCCTGCCTAAATTCATCCACATTTGCAAAAATGTGTATTCACAAGATCAAGTAAATTCACAGGCTTCTAGTTTGCTGGGTTGAGACTTGAGGGGCAGTGAAGCTACAGAATGGCATGGTTTGTTGTAAAATGAAGCATCAAAATATCATAATGAAACTAATAATGGCTGGCAGTAATTTAAGACTGCCTCTCTGCCTTAGGAAGGAAAGCAACTAAGGAAATACAAATGAGAGAATTAAAGAGAATACACTTTAGGAAGAAAATTCAGCAAAGGACATCTTTTAAATTTAAATTTCCATTTAAATTTCCATTTCCATTTCCTTGCCTCCAGATGAAACTCCGGATACATTTAAGAGAGAAATTCTTCCAGATTTTTTTTCTAGAATTCCCCAGACATTTCTTTTTCGGTCTCTCTTCATGCATCATTTTTTATTCTGTTTCTTGTTAAGAATTCTTATTAGCCCATCTAACCATTCAATTTACCCTGCCTATTTAGTAATGAATAAATAGCACATACTGTTAATTAGCCACCTGGGGTTCAAAGAGGGGAAACACGGAGTTGAGGTCTGAACACTGTAATGTGCTGACAAATATTGACCAATCTCTATTTCATAAGATTTAAAATCAGGCTTTCTTGCCCTATTCTGCCCTCCCTACCCTTCCTCTATTTCTTGACCGTCTGTGGGACTAATATAATTTTTTTAAAGTGATTTATTTCTAACAGATGTGATCATGCAGCCGCAGGGACCTGGATGCACATTGCCCCTAACAACTTTAATTTCTGGATATAATAAGCAGATATTCCACTAATAAATAATTACCGCTCTGCTAAGGAAAAGATGCTAAGGCATGAGGTACGATGACCAGGTATTTCTGGGCAAAATGGACACGTAAATGGGCTCTCCTAAGGCCCTGACTATGCTCAACAGAAATGTGATAATGGTTGGATTTCGAGAACGTGACAGGTCACAAAGGAAGAAAGTCAAAGCTTAATTTAGGAAGCTAATTTTAGGTCTACATAAATTTCTGGTAAATCAGAAACTACACAGGGTGAGGTAAGAAAAGATGGCAGCATGGGCCCTGGTCTGGAACATGGCCTGTCCAACAACAGCAGAAGAGAGATCCACCCAACTTCCCTCCAGCTCAAGTGGCTCATGTGGCATCTCAAGGTCAGGAGTTGGACTCCACCCACTCATGGTGGGTGCCCTGTTTCTGAATGCTGATGAGGAGGCCCCAGGCAGTGCCACAAAGCCAGTGATGACATCACAGGTTTACCTGATGAGGTTCAAGCTGTGACCCAGCACTGTCTGTGGCCGAGGGAGGCAGCACCAGAATCCTGGACTTTAGGTAATATTTTAGATGAATGTAATTTCCCAAAAAGTTTCCAGAGTTCCCAAGCTTTGGAGAAGAAGTCTCCTCTAATTTTTCCAATGAGTAGTCTGCCTTTCTTCCCCTGGTATGACACCTAGACTCCTGGCCCAGCTGCTGTAAGACCACACTCTGTTACTAATATGATTTGCTAATAGTACATGTTTCTGGGAAAGACTTGTTAGGGAATTAAGGGGAAATAAAATAAAAAAGGAGAAAAAAATGTTTTTTCTTAAAAAAAATTCAGGGCTAGTCTCTTCAACCCTGTTAACACATTAGCACAGTGACATCTTTGCAGACTGATTTTCTCCCCACCCACCTATTTCAGATCATAACAATCACCATTTACTGAGTTATTTGCTCTGTCTCTGCTGCCCGGTGGGGTGCTGCATCTGAGGGAGGCATCGGTGGCCTGGCCTCCCCAAGGCGCACGTGGGATGCTGCCACAGCGTCTCTAATCCATGTCTGCCTCCCCCAGGGCCATGCTCCTGACCACTTGATTCAACAGCTTTGCTAGGCATCTGATGAGACTATTTGAAGAATAGTCATATCATACTATGTGGTATTTCTTACTTTTATGGCATCGAACTATCATTTGTGGCTTTTATTGATATGTAGCTTTTCATAAATGATTTGTTTCCTATAGGTGGATAATTCAAGGGGCAGCACTGGGTAGAAGAAAGAACAGACATTAGAAGCAGAGAGATCTGAAATGGAATTGCAGCTCTGCAACGAGCTGTGCAACCATGCTCAAATAATTCAACCTCTCTGAGTTTCTATTTCCTCACTAATAATCCGTAGATAATAATACTCTGCAAAGTAGTTATTAAGATGAAATGAGGTGGCATGTACAATGTGGCTGCAATGTGTTTAACAGAGAAAGTTCAGAGCAAATACCTACTTACAGATTGAAATTGGAACATATAAATGACTATACCTTCATTTATCTGTGAACATAGAGATCTCCTCTTAAGCTAAATATATGGCATCAACAAGAAATTTTAAAAGAAGTTCTAGAATATAGTTATAGTTTGAGTAGAAACAAGAAATAATATGCAAACTAACTCTTGCTCATTATAGATTTTATCAGCTCATTAATTCATTATTTATTATATTGATATCTGGCTAAATTAAGAGGCATTGTTCTGGGTCCTAGGAATTGGTAACATAATAAGAAAATACCTGCCCTTAGGGAGGGGTTTATATTCTGATCAGAGAGACAGTAAACAAGATAAATAAGCACAAATGTATACTTCTAGATAATGTTAAATA